>NC_138203.1:188192786-188477786 GCF_964194415.1 Vipera berus | reverse complement strand
GTTTGTTCCCGCGTAGAGTTGAAGGTGTAGGAGCAACGTTTCGACGGAATCCCATCCGTCATCCTCAGCCGAACAAAAGCAGCACAACTCACCAGCTCAGGTCTAAGGCTGGCAGCTGAGACCAGCCCATCCACTCAAAACACCCCCCCACCCAATCAGAACACACCCACCATTCAAAACACACTCCCACCCAATCAGAACACACATAATCCCCCACCCAATCAGAGCACACCTCCACCCACAGAACACACCCCCTCTGGCAGTTTAAAAAAGAGGAACAAACAGCCACTACCACATGCTTCTCCCAGAAGAAGGAAGCTGAAGCCACCAGCCTGAGGATGACGGATGGAATTCCGTCGAAACGTTGTTCCTACACCTTCAACTCTACGCGGGGAAAAACCCGAATGACCAAAGATCCACATACAAACACATATGTAATGCTTTGAAATCAGGAATAATTCTGTATGTAAAAAAGAACATTACCACCATTCCTCTTTACAAACGCAATTTGGGAAGCTTATGAACTTTCACTCACTGAAATTAGAAAAAAATATCACATGAGAAACTGTGATCTTGAATATTGCTTTCGTATTCATCATACCAAGATCCCAAGAGACACAAGATAGTATATGTCAAGCCTGAATTCTATGATGCAAGTAAGAGTCTGGAGTAACAAGTGTGTGGTCTGTTTTTTGAAACCAACTGTGACACAATTTCTAAAAGGTTTCTCTGCTTGGTACACACAGAAAAGATTTTTCAGATCTGTGAATTTACTTAAGTGTGCTACAAGTTATGACCATCCAAAACACACACAAAAAAGAATTTTGTCTTCTCCATAACTTTGATAAGAAAAAAAAGTTCATTATAAGGACTGGTATTATTTCTTTAGGCTGGAAATTAAAAACAAGACAATATGCAATTTCTGAAATGTTTGCTAGATCAATAAGTTTCCTTCCCATTCTCATATGGATCTCAAAATTATTACTGCTGTTTGAAATGATAACTGCACCAAGGGCAACAAATATGAATAATTTGATTAATTAACAGCATAAAAATCATTGAAATAACATTTTATTTATCAAATCTATATGCCAAATAACATTTTATTTATTAAATTTATATGCCACTCATCTAGAGGCAAAAAAAAATATTCTTTCCAGTCCAACAAAAAGTTGGACATAAATTATGCGTAAATGGTTTAGGATTACTTCTGCCTGACAATTGGCAATATAACTCTCCAGAAATTGAACTGGACAAAATCTGGTGTAGAGGGAGAAGAAAGAAAATGGAAGACCACAGTTGGAAAATAGTCTGGATCCAGCCAAGGGCTATGAAGACAAAGATTTCCAGAAAAAAAGATTTCCCCCATTCCATATATCCCATGGGAAATGCAGTATGAAACCAATTACTCTACTCTACTCTACTCTACTCTACTCTACTCTACTCTACTCTACTCTACACTCTATCTATTCTATTCTAGCATTGCTCAACTACAAATTGACTCAGGATGGCTTATACAGACAAAAATGACCCAAAATTTGTGAATCAATTTAGAAGAAAATAGGTCTAGTTACTAACTTAGTTCTAGCCATATGAGATATTCTCTGCCCTCCTTAGGAGAAGCTAATTCTAAGCAATCTAAGAGTTTAGGCAGAAATATTAGGGAGGAGTGATGCAATTATTCTCCCTCTCTCCCCCCTATCTCCCCCCCCTCTTTTTCTCCCCCCCTCTTTTTCTCCCCCCCTCACACACACACACACACACACACACAAACACACATTAATGCAAAAAAAACCATTATCATTGGTATCTGTGCCCTGTGTTTGAAGTTCCTTCTCCGTTCATTTATGCACTGCTCTAAATGGAGCCTTGTTTGTTTAACCACACTTTTAAATGAATCTTTGTTACTCCTTTTATTTTTGCTGTTCTTGTTTTTAAGATGTTGCAATGTTCTGTGATGTTGTAATTCTATGGTTTTAATCCAGAATTTGTGCCTGCTTTGAGATTTTTTTTTCACAATTACACTGAAAGTTTGTTTCTGATTTTCATAACTTGCTTTAACATATATTTCCCTATCTAGTCTAGGAATAGCATCATATAGTATTATTTCAATCCAGCAATATACTTCATGAAAGACGAGCAAATACAACCTCTTTTATTTGCTGTGATAAATACATGCAAATAGGAACCTAGTGTGGGCTAATCCTTTCCATATTGCCTGACTTCTAAATATAAGCAGGAATAGATAGATGGAAGTCTCACTAGCAATACTTCATGGAGAATGCCATAGTCATCCCCTTCTCTTTTGTTTGGGTGTGAATACATTCAGTCTTCCCTTATGTCAATGCAGAATGCAGGTATAATCCTACATTTCCAAAAATATATATGATATTTTTGCTGTGTTCCGTCTCTCTGTTAGATGAAATTAAAATATTTGTCATGACACAGATTTCATCTTCTATGACTAAAGGAACATGTTTCCTAAGAACTATAACTTGCTTTCGTGGGGCTCAGTAAGTCTGCTATAGTCACAGAGTCTAAACAAAGTTGGATTCTTCTCTCCTTCAGGAAATATATTAGCAAAACCCTGTAGCCTCCTTAGCTATGTGAATGTTTACACATTTCCATTAAACAAAAAAATAAACTTTCTTTGGCTTCTCAAGAATGTATTTGAGGAAACAGCGTTTTTAGTGGTTAAGACAAGCAGGATCTTTGCTGAGCAGTACAAAGGAAACTTGTAACAAGGACAGTGAAGACAAAAGTACAGTTTTGCATTTCCAGATTTGTCGGATTCTTACCAAATATGGCCATAAAACCACACGCAGGAGAGCTTGTTCTTCAGTTCTGTTGTGGGAAGAGTCTTTGCTTCGTAAACAGAGCGTATGCATTAAAACAGAAGGTCCATCTGGTATCTCTACGTAGGGGTTCAACAAACTCATTCCTGTCTTCAAGTCTGGGCAGGCACTGTTTGTAAAGACCAGCCTGCCCCCAACGGTCTGTTCATCAGGAATGTTGGTCTTCAATCCCCAAAACTTCTAGTCAGTTTGGAAATGATGGGGTAGGCACCTCCTTAATGATTCGTTTCAAGCGACTTCTATGCAATGGAGAGAATTCAACTTCTATCTCAGTTTAGGAAAGTCCTTGCATAATATCCATTCACAAAGTTATGCCTATCGTAGTGGGGTAATTCAGCTAGAAGGCAGGATGCTGCTTTGAAGGGACCAGTATGTTTCTTCCCTTTACAGTTAACCTTCTTGGATTTGGCTCAGCTTTCTACTTTCAGCACATTCTTTCCAAATTGGCTTAACTGCCAGGCTGAACTTCTTGTTCTTTTTTTTCCTTCAAAATTATTTAGACATGTTCTAAATTGCTCTCTCAGTTTGTACAGGGTGCTGGCCGGGACTGTGAGGTTTTGTTCTTTTGCATGAACTTGAACAAGTGAACAATTTGAACACTACTGATACTCCTTTGGCACAAGATGATGCAAAGGAAGACAATAGTGGCAGGCACACTATTTTTTAGGGAATCTTATCTACCATCTTTGCTTTGCCCATTAAGAAACCTTTCCTTATTCAGATTCTAAAGAATCTCAGTTCTGGAAACAGGCTGAGTGTTTTGCTTTACAGAATCGTGATTAACATGTTGAGTTAAAGACAGCTTTAAAATGGACTAGATTTTTAGGAGACAATAGTGATCAGAACTCAACATGGAATGGGATCTGCTTTACTACAACCAAGACATCTGAACTGGATACAGCTCAGTCCAGACTACATTTTAATTTCATAAAACTTGCTTGCATGATTAGAAAACATTTTGCATGATTACTGAGATGTTATTGATAGGAGAAGGAAATAACATATGACTAGAAGATTTGAAATGGATCTCCCAAATAATGCCATTCCCTCCTATTGCTGGATCTATCCTTCTGAAAAGTTGTGTGTTGGGATGTGGGTGGGGAATATAAAGAAGAAAAAAATGACTTTTCTCTGTAAATGTATAAGATAGAAATCCACAAATCATATGAATTGACTAAAATGTTGCAAACTTTCTGTGATACTTTCAATAAAATATGGCTACCTCCAAGTTTTCTTCCATTATAGATATTTTTGGAGAATTAGAATAAATGCTAGATGGCTGTTTAATGGAAACTGATTAGACGGTAGCTTTCCACAGAGCTAGGCATTACAATATGGAAGACTGAACAGGTTAGGAGAAGCGTAAAGTAAAATAAAATGAAGAAGAAGAGGGGAAGAAGATATAATTGTGGATATAATTTACTTGGACTTCAGTAAGTCATTTGATGAAATAGACCACAACCTACTACTTGATAAGATAGAAAAATGTGGGTTAGACAGCATGACCATCAGATGGATTCGTAGCTGGCTGACCGGCCATACTCAGCATCTGGTCCTCAGTGGAACTGCATCTACATGGAGGGAAGTTTGTAGTGGGGTGCCCCAGGGCTCTGTCCTGGGCCCGGTGTTCTTCAACATCTTTATCAATGATTTAGATGAGGGGATAGATAGGGAATTCATCAAATTTGCAGACACCAAGCTGACAGGAATAGCCAACACTCCAGAAGATAGGCTTTAAGATACAGAAGGATCTTGACAGACTTGAACATTGGGCGCTATCTAACAAAATGAAATTCAATGGTGAAAAAAGTAAGGTTCTACATTTAGGCAAGAAAAACCAAATGCACAGGTACAGTATAGGTGGTACCTTGCTCAATAGTAGCAACTGTGAGAGGGATCTTGGAGTCCTAGTGGACAATCACATAAATATGAGCTAGCAGTGTGCTGCAGCTGCCAAAAAAGCCAACACAGTGCCAGGCTGCATTAACTGAGGGACAGAATCAAGCTCACATGAAGTGTTAATACCAATTTACAATGCCTTGGTA
Organism: Vipera berus; assembly: GCF_964194415.1. Classification (NCBI taxonomy): domain Eukaryota; kingdom Metazoa; phylum Chordata; class Lepidosauria; order Squamata; family Viperidae; genus Vipera; species Vipera berus. The sequence continues at coordinate 188,472,886 of NC_138203.1, read as the reverse complement.
AGGCTCCTCTTGGAATACTGCATCCAGTTTTGGTCACCATGATGTAAAAAAGATGTTGAGACTCTAGAAAGGGTACAGAGAAGAGAAATTTCTTGACAGTTAGAAAAATTAATCAGTGGAACAACCTGCCTCCAGAAGCTGTGAATGCTCCAACACTGGAAGTTTTTAAGAGACTGGACAGCCATTTGTCTGAAATGGTATAGGGTTTTCTGCCTGAGCAGAGGGTTGGACTAGATGACCTCCAAGGTTCCTTCCAACTTTATTATTATTATAAGATGAGAGCAAAGTGAAAAATTAAGAATTGGCTGGATGACTCCCTAGAAGGTTGTGATTATGAAATTGAAGTCTTTTTATATATTTCAAAAAGGTGAAAGCATTTAAATTAGAAGTTTGTAGAAGCTCAGGTAGGCTGAGAGATAGGTTCAGAACACCAAATTTGGATAAAGGGAAAAAGGTAGAACCATCCGATTGCTTTCTCCTAGCAAGATAATATGGTAAAATGTTTCACAAGCAGATATATTTATTCACTTGTTGATGTTAGCTAGACAATTCAAGCAAAACAGAGCCTTCTTTCTGGACCTGATTATCTTAAGACATTTTTAATTATTAAGCAAATAATAAAAGTATTTATTCTCTCAGTACTCCTAGGACTAAGCAGGTACAATAAAGAACTTGTAATTTCATAGCATTCATCGTCTCATTTTAAAAAAAAGGTACTGCAGCTGTAGAAAAGTTTACACAAAGATATTTACTGTATGTGTTTTGGAAAGTACAGGTTAAAAATTATGGCACCATTAAGTACTTTTTTAAATTATGTATTTTAACGGCCATTCAGAGTATCACAAGAGTTTAATTTCTATTGGTTTCAAGAAGAGGAAAGTATGTTTGAGAAAGTGGTAAAGAGATTTTCTGTTCTTTTTTTCTCCAGGTGTGGTGAGAAATGTTTTTATTTTACAATGATGGGAAATCTGGTGCTACTCCAGGGTGTTCTTTCATTCAACGAACCTAATTTCTTGTGCATTGTATATTTATAATACAGACATGTTTAACCTTTAATAGGGCACTGATCAAGTTCTATTTATTGTGATTTCTGAAATTATGTAAAGCAGTTGTCAGGAGAATATATCCAGACTAGATAACCCAAACATTTGAATGAAGCTTCATTGTTTCCTCTGTCTTAAGAAATGATCTTGTGACATATATTCTCTACTCCAATTCATTACCTTGTCATAGTAAACAGAAATTCTGGTGATGATAAAATAATGGGATTTTCCAGAATTTATCTCAAAACCATATAATTGTAGCAGAAACAGAGCATCTGCCCCATACACATAAAGTCCCAGACTCAGTCTTATCCCTCCAAAAAATGCTCTGAAAGACTACAATCAAAAATTTTGAAAACAATAGGAAAGTACCTGTAGTTTGTCTTTGACTTGCCATGCTAGCCTATAGCTTGGGATTGTTCCCATCCAAATATTGACCAGGTCTAACTTTACTTACTATTTGTCAGAGAAAAGCCAAGTAGACACCATAGTAGATTGCTAATCTTAAATCCTAAAGCTACTGTTTCTTGCTATAAGTAATAGTGTGCGAAAGAAAACGTGCTAAGACTTCTTGGATCCACAAGGGAAATGCAAAAGTGAGTTGTCCCAATTTAACAGTTCAATGCACTTATGTGAAGGACCTTCAATTATGACTTCCAAATACAGTAGCTGGGCAGCATCATTGAAATACATGTTAAAAGAAACAATATATATATTTCAAGGATAATGCTCTCTATTGGGCAACAATATATAGCACAAGGGGAGAAAGCAATTGCTTCTGGGGTGTGGCTTCCAGGTAAGAGTAGAAAATATAAAGCAGGAAAAGACTAAGGGAATCCAGAATCATCTCAAGAATCACTGCAGAATATTTGCATATATTATGCCAGGCAATCAATACTAAAAAATTCAATGAAAGGCATATGAAAAGGACAAAACAACTTTGGGCGTGCTCCCTTTGGAGTTAAACCAAATATTCAATAGCTTCTTGGGAGACTGACAGAGCTAGCTCAATAAAAACAAGCCATGTTTCTGGAGAAATTCGGAAGTGATACAACAAATAGAGAAAAATTAGAAGTGGCTTTAATGTAATTGACCTTAAATGGTCATTGCCACTTACTATGTAAGAATAAAACTTTGGTGACTGTTTCTAAAGGCAACATTCTCTTTTTACCTGTTTGCAATCTCTTTAAGCCAGGGGTCTTCAAACTTGGCCCTTTTATGACTTGTGGACTTCAACTCCCAGAACTCCTCAGCCAGGCACGCTGGCTGAAGAATTCTGGGAATTGAAGTCCACAAGTCATAAAAGGGCCAAGTTTGAAGACCCCTGCTTTAAGTGAAGGTAAAGTAGGGACTGCCTAGGGTGCCAAAGTAAGGAGCAATAACACTGCCTGTCTTTCAGAATCATTCTAGAAGTGCAAATTTTACATCAGTTGCAAGATGGCATTATCAGTCAGTGTGGCCTCTTGGGGGGGGGGGCGGTTAGGGTTAGGGTTAGGGTATGTAGTTATGGAATGTAGTTCAATAGCCCTGTTTAGTGTTTTAGTTCTGAGTTTCATTCTATTACTTTTTCTAACCACTTGGAGAATTTTTTTCCCTGAGGAAAATATTGCATATACAGTATAATGGTGTTAACTGGCAATAGTTCCATCCTTATTCTATTTCTTATTATTGGTTCTCTACCTTTCCCATGCAACAAATCGAAAGCCTCCATTATTCTTCTTTTATTTTAGACATACTGCCACATAGCTATCTTTCTTATATTTTGCATTCTTTGTTAATTTCATCACATTCTAAGCTGTAGCCTTTATGATACCATCTAAATCAGGAGTCTTCAAACTCAGCCCTTTTATGACTTGTGGACTTGTGGCTGAGGAATTCTGGGAGTTGAAGTCCACAAGTCGTTAAAAGGGCCAAGTTTGAAGACCCCTGATCTAAATAGACTCAAAGGCAAATTTGTATTCCTCCTGAGTTGCTGGACTTTGTTTTCTACAGATTTTCTTCCTAATGCTAAATTTGTTAGTAAATCCACCATTTGCTCAATAGCTTTCTTAAAGCTTTCTTTCTTCTTATTAGGATGTTTTGTGGCTGTACCTTTCAGTATATTGTTTTCTAGGATCACATATCCTTCTCAGGCTTATTTAGGACTTCAAGGACTCAGTGAACTCAGGTATGAACTAGACTAAGTAAGATTACAAAACTAATTTAATTGAAATTAAATTGGGATGAATTAATTTAGGAGATTCTTTGGAAGTGATTCTAATAATCTTAGGAGGATATCCTGGATGAATTCCTGATTCTTGGTAGAATCTAAGGCCAGAGACATGTTATCTTAGATGTTTGGCACTCCCATAGTTACATGCTGTATGAGGAATTATGTTGCACTGGAAAACACACTTTATCCACAATCGTATTTGGTTATGTGGGAAATTATCACTCATAAACCAAATTCTTCCTTTGAGAAATGATTTGCATACTTTGCAAAACAGTTCGTAACTATATATGTGAAAATGGTTGTGTATGGGAAAAAATGTTCTGATTGCAGATCTTCTATTTGCCAAAATATTCTGAAATAATTAAAAGGCAGACTTTCTGAAATTAACCTCCTGTACTCTTTTGAGTGCAAAAGTAGGTTTGCTGGATCCTGTTAATAAAGATTGATTTAAGTGGTTGGATGTTATTAAAATATTACAAGTCAAATGATTTGTGCATTCAATATGCTAATTAAGGCAACTAGCCATCTTTAGATTTCTACTATTTCTTTTGGATGCTTTGGAAATGATTAATATTGACACACATGATACTTTTCCTCTATAATTTAATCAATGTGACTGCATATTTTCTTCTCTCTGTTAATGCTGGTCAATGATAAGGAGAGTTATATTCAAGTGCAGTGTTGTGTTGTGCCATCCAGATGGACCCAGAATACTTAGGTTGATATTTCACAGTTGTAATTGTTAGGAAAACATAATAGATAAAACTTTGCACTTCTTATTTTTCCTTTTTCCTTTTTATATTTTCCTTACCTTGCATTGGTGTTTTTAGCTTTGTATCTGTAAAGTATAATAAAAACCAAACGTACAGGTGTAGTATAGGGGGTAACTTGCTCAATAGTAGTGACTGTGAGAGGGATCTCAGAGTCCTAGTGGACAATCACTTAAATATCAGCCAGCAGTGCGCTGCAGCTGCCAAAAAAGCCAACACAGTGCTAGGCTGCATTAACAGAGGGATAGAATCAACATCACGTGAAGTATTAATACCACTTTACAATGCCTTGGTAAGGCCACACCTGGAATACTGCATCCAGTTTTGGTTACCATAATGTAAAAAAGATGTTGAGACTCTGGAAAGAGTACAGAGAAGAGCAACAAAGATGATTAGAGGTCTGGATGCTAAAACATATAAGGAATGGTTTCTGGAATTGGGTATGTGTAGTTTCATGAAGAGAAGGACTAGGGGTGACATGATAGCAGTGTTCCAATATCTGAGGGGCTGCCACAAAGAAGAGGGAGTCAAGCTATTCTCCAAAGTACCTGAAAGCAGGACAAGAAGCAATGGATGGAAACTAGTCAAGGAGAGAAGCAACCTAGAACTAAGGAGAAACTTCCTGACAGTTAGAACAATTAACCAGTGGAACAACCTGCCTCCAGAAGCTGTGAATGCTCCAACACTGGAAGTTTTTAAGAAGACTGGACGGTCATTGGGTGACTTCAACCTGCCATCACTGGGAGGGTCGTCGGAGTTAGCTCGGGAGTTCATGGCCTCCATGACAGCCATGGGCCTGACCCAGGTTATTGAGGGCCCGACTCATGAGGGGGATCATACTCTCGACCTGGTGTTCCTGTCTGGACAGTGGCTGGATGATCTGGGGCTCCCCGTCCATCACCCCTCTGTCATGGACAGATCATCACCTCCTGAGGCTGGTTTTCCGTCATGCCACCCCCCGCCGCTGGGCGGCGAAACCGACCAGGTGGTTCCGCCCCAGGCACCTAATGGACCCGGATCGGTTCCAGAGGGCGCTTGGGCCTATACCTATCACCCTTACCCACAGCCCAGTCGATGATCTGGTGGAGGCCTGGGAAACGGCTGCCACCAGGGCACTCGACTGCGTTGTACCCATGCGACCTCTGACCCGTCGCAGATCCCGTTGGGCCCCATGGTTCTCTGTGGAGCTCCGGGAGATGAAGCGTCGGAGACGAGGTCTAGAGAGCGGTTGGAGGTCCAGCCGGTCCGAATCCGACCGATTGCAGTTAAGAACCTTTATAAGGTCTTATCTTGCGGCGATAAGGACGGCGAAGTCTAACTACTTTGCCGCCCTTATCGCGTCCGCCGATAATCGCCCGGCCGCCCTGTTTAGGGTGACTCGCTCCCTCCTTAACCAGGAGGTGAGAGAGGATCCCTTGCAGGGACGAGCCGAGGAGTTTAGTCATCATCTGGCGGACAAAATCGCTCGGATCCGGACCGGCTTGGACTCTGAATGGGCAGAGTCTGAGGTGGAGGAATCAGGCGGTCTTGAGCACGTTATCTGGACTGAGTTCGACCCTGTTTCCCCTGATGATGTGGACAGGATCATGGGGAGACTGAGCACCATCACCTGTTTGTTGGATCCGTGCCCCTCCTGGCTAGCTTATGCGGCTCGGGAGGGAACACGAGGCTGGTTCCATGCAGTAATAACTGCTTCCTTGAAGGAGGGTGTCTTTCCTGCCGCCTTGAAGGAGGCGGTGGTGAGACCCCTTCTCAAGAAGCCTGCTTTGGACCCGGCTGTTTTAAACAACTATCGTCCAGTCTCCAACCTTCGCTTTCTGGCGAAGGTTGTTGAGAGTGTGGTGGCGCACCAGCTCCCTCTGTTCCTGGAGGAAACTGATTATCTGGACCCGTACCAATCGGGCTTCAGGCCCGGACACAGCATGGAGACGGCATTGGTCGCGCTGGTGAATGATCTCTGGAGGGCCAGGGACAGGGGTTGTTCCTCTGTCCTGGTCCTATTAGATCTCTCAGCGGCGTTCGATACCATCGACCATGGTATCTTGCTGCGACGTCTCAGGGGCCTGGGAGTGGGAGGCACCGTTTTACGGTGGTTCTCCTCCTACCTCCAGGGCCGCTCACAGTCGGTGTTGACAGGAGGGCAGAGATCCGCCCCGAGGTCTCTCATTTGTGGAGTTCCTCAGGGGTCGGTTCTCTCGCCCCTCCTGTTCAACATCTATATGAAGCCGCTGGGCGAGATCATTCGTGGTTTTGGGGTGGGGTATCACCAGTACGCTGATGATACCCAACTTTTTCTTTCCACCCCGAACCAACCCAGTGATGCCCTCTCCGTGATGTCCCGGTGCCTGGAGGCGGTTCAGGTCTGGATGGGGAGAAACAGGCTTCGTCTCAATCCCGCCAAGACTGAGTGGCTGTGCATATCGGCATCTCGGGTTAACCAAGTTATTCCATCCTTAATGATGGGGGGTGAGGTGTTACCCCCCGTTGATAGGGCTCGCAACTTGGGCGTCCTCCTGGATTCACAGCTCAATTTTGAAGACCATATAGGAGCCGTGACCAGGGGGGCTTTTGCACAGGGTCACCTGGTGCGCCAGTTGCGTCCCTATCTGGACCGAGACGCCCTACGCACAGTTACTCATGCGCTTGTGACCTCCCGTTTGGACTACTGTAACGCTCTCTACATGGGGCTGCCCTTGAAGACCACACGGAGGCTTCAACTGGTGCAGAATGCGGCCGCGCGAGTTGTAATGGGGGTCTCCCGATACTCCCATGTAACACCTCTACTCCGCGAGCTGCATTGGCTTCCGGTTGCCCTCCGGGTGAAATTCAAGGTGCTGGTTACTACCTATAAAGCCCTACATGGCCTGGGTCCGGGTTATTTGAGGGAACACCTGCTGCCGGCATCAAATGCCCTTTGCCCAGTGCGCTCCCACAGGGAGGGTCTGCTCAGGGTTCCGCCGGTGAGAGATTGCCGGCGGGTGACACCCAGGGATAGGGCCTTCTCAGTGGGAGCGCCTGCCCTCTGGAACCAGCTGCCGGTGGAGCTGAGAACTGCCCCCGACCTCCGATCATTCCGCCGGGGCCTGAAGACCTGGCTCTTTGAGCTCTCGGGCCCAGGCTGAGGAGAAATTTTTAATTGGGGGTTTAATTGTGTACAGGGTCAATTTAATATTTTTTAATTCGGTTTTAACTTTTGTATGTTGGATTTTTTAATTCCCTGTAAACCGCCCTGAGTCCTCAGGGAAAGGGCGGTATATAAATGTAACTAAATAAATAAATAAATAAATTTGTCTGAAATGTATAGGGTTTCCTGCTGAGCAGGGGGTTGGACTAGATGACCTCCAAGATCCCTTCCAACTTTACTATTATGATTATGATTAAAAAGGTAAAACAAATGGATCTTTCAATTGAGGCTGAAATGGAAAAGTGCTTCAAAGTTGTTCGTTGCAGTTGCAATTGTAATGTGACATACAGTAATGGGAATGTTAACACTTCTGGAATAATCATATTAGCTCTATGTAATTAATTTTAGTTTTGGCATGGCCCCACCCACTGTTTGGGGTATTGTCTCTGGTATGTCACTCTAAAGCCAAGGGCTGAGTCCTCTGTATCCCAAAAGGCTGCCTGCTCCTTTCATAGATCACAATATAATTGACAGAGAGATTACAGTATTGCAAAATCAAGGGCCAAAGGCCACCTTAAGGAAGCCATGTAACTATGGGCATGGCAAAGAAAGCAAAGCATTACTCAGGGACATACCTTGCATGTGATGCATAGTTCAACTGAGTCGTTTCCCTTTGTATCTCATAACAACATGATACAGATATGAGCCTGCAAGCAGGACAAATTTTACGAAAGCTTTCAACAACATGTAGAATGATGTAATTTCCTGCCTGGTCCTTCAACCTGATGGGACCTTATAAAGAATCCAGATAGAAAAGAAAATGGATAACTTGGCCTTTGTGTCATATATCCAAGAACTTAATCACTCTGTGTATGTTTTCTCCCCTGTTCTTTTTTTTCCTATTTGTCACATGATTCCTCAACTGGTTCTGCGTGAAAAACTTCAGGTTTTTCAGTTGCTACCTGTTCCAGAAGGATTGGGTGTCCAGTTCCTTCCTTAATTGTTTTCTATTTGTGAAACAGGGTAAGAGATTTTGGTTTCCTTCCCAGAAAAGTAAAGCATAGGAGAACCTATTAACACCCCTCTTTGGTGGCCTTCCTGTTTAAAAGCCAGCATGTTGTTTCTAGCCAACAATATGAGCTCATTCTAATGCTAGAAAAACAAAGAAAAATAAATACAGGGCATTTTGTGCTCTTAAGTAATATCCTTGGGTTTTTGGCAAAGATTGTATGGAAAACTACATGGAACTTATTAATATGGCTCAAAAATTGGGTGGACTTCCCTTTTTGTGTGTTTAACCTTTAGCGCAGCAAAGAATAACTGGGTGGTGTGGTAAAAAAGGATTATCTTCCCAGGGTATTTCCTACTCTTGTTTTAGTTATTCAAAGGATACTCCTTTGGCTAAGAATTTGGTGCTCTCTGTCTTTCTCTAGAAGAGCAGAACTGGAACTCTGAGTTGTTGGATATGTTGAGAATCTGTGCTAACTGATAATATCCCCCAAACTGTTAAAATAATTATGTCAACAATATGCCACTATCCTGTTGGGAAAATATTGTTTTATTGCCCACTCGGTTTATTTTTTTCCTTCCTATCGTTTCTTAATTCAGATTCTTCTGTGGTACCATGCATCCAAAGAAAGAGTGTGTGTCGGGGTGTGTGGGTGCACACATGCACAAGCACACACAATAAGTCTATTTTATTTGCTCGTGTCAAAGATGGGTCAACTCCCTCTGCAGCCTATAGGAGATGAATACTAGAAGCTGCATGTAGGTTTTACAGATAAGAGGAGAGGAATGCTGTTTTTCTGAAAAAATCAGTAGCTGGCTATTTGGGAGAACCAAATAGAACTCTTCTCTGGTGAATCTGAGTCCGTTCATCATTGTTTTTGACATGACTCAGCTGTGGCCTGAAAAGCTTTTTTTTTTAAAAAAAAGCTTAGGCCTCAATGCAGTGCTTCAGAGAAATCAATCAAATCACTATCCCCTTATCCCTTTTGCTTAGACAATATTGTGGGTTTTTTTGCATTTAAAGTTTTTTTATTAATTTATAGTATACAATACAATGAAAATACAAAAGTAAATAACGGGAAAGATTGGGAAGGGAAAAGGGAATAGAAAAGTGAGGAAAGGGAGAGAAAAAAGGGGGGGAGAAAGGCATTGACTTCCAACTTCCTTTGGTGCAGTAAAGTAGAATATCAACATCATACCTAAACTTTTTACTTTTACAAAATAATATAAACTAGCCATTTTGATAACATCAAATCTACCTAATCGATACAGCCCAAAATCAAAGTTTCATATTTTTTTTCACCTGAAGCACAAAGTCCGAAGTGGTTTCTACATAGCAATAAAAGTATTCGTATTCTTTTCTTTAACCAGTACGGTCAATTCAGCCATCTCTGCTAGCTCCATCGGTTTTTGTGCTTAGACAATATTGTGAGAAGAACTACAGGAAGAATCAACTGTATTATGTGAAGTGACTGCAAAGCATCACACGGACATTGTTTATCCACCAACTCCTTAAGACACTGATTGTTGAGGCGCTTCCATCTCTATATGCCATGTTAATCTTAGGCACCAGAAAATTGCTCTTCTTTCTACAGTTATCAAAATAGGTTCTACTTTAAATTAACACTAAGGTGGGGATCAAAACTCAAATACTTTGGCCACCTAATGAGAAGGAAGGACTCACTGGAGAAGAGCCTAATGCTGGGAAAGGTTGAGGGCAAGAGAAGAAGGGGACGACAGAGAATGAGGTGGCTGGATGGAGTCACTGAAGCAGTAGGCGTGAGCTTAAATGGACTCCAGAAGATGGTAGAGGACAGGAAGGCCTGGAGGAACATTGTCCATAGGGTCCCGATGGGTCAGACATGACTTCGCAGCTAACAACAACAAAAGGTGGGGATCAGGCAGTGGAGGTTCTTTGGCCAAAACATTCCATTCATTTGATGAAAATGTTGCCCAAACAGAGAGATTTGGCTGGCAGGAGGAGACCCTTGGCAAGCAAAGGAGCTGAGGTCACAATCCAGTTTTATCCTTTCCTTCCCCAGCTCACAAGGGATTCTTTTTTTCCATTCAGAACGCTCTACTCTGCTTATGTGGAAAAGAGCAACTATTTTAGCTGCTTCTTTTTTCTGCAGCATTTCTACTGGAAAAAATAGGAGAACGGCCGCAGCACACCACCTTTTAACATACAATGCCCCCATTTGGGATCGTGAAGAACACTTAGGATTCTTTCAATAAGGCCTCTCTTGGGATCATATCTGGTTAACTAGAATTATTCCATGCATACAATAGGTTTTGAAGACTGAAGACACAGCATTTCATTTAACAGCCAGCAAATTGCACATTAATTGTCTTGCTATTTTCCCCCCCAAACTTTCTTGAATATTACAGATTATTTTAAGAGGTACTATGTGCTATCAGACAACAGTAATAATTAAAAACTGGGGAATGCTGCAAGTTATTGAATAACAAAAGCAAGCTATATCCATTTTAATCATCTTACCTCCCATGTTTGGACTGAGTTAATAGGCTTTACACACACACACACACACACACACAGAGAGAGAGAGAGAGAGAGAGAGAGAGAGAGAGAGAGAGACCACAGAGAAATGTGCAAAACAAAGTCTCTCATTATAGTTGTGTATAGTTGTGTATGTTCATAACCACATATTATCCTTTCAAGGAAATAACAATCAACAGTATTACAATCATTTACATATGGCATAATTTTTCAGATAACTATCTTTCAGGCTCAGACAGCTTTAGCTGGTACCGGTAAATATTCTTGGCTGGAATATCTAGTAAATAATAGATTATTGCTTAAAAAAATCACAGGAAAAAAATGATTTTCGCTAAATTCTTACTGCCATCCACTCTCTTTCCAAATGGGCTTTTGGCTGGACTTTTTTTAAAATTGGAAGTTGTTCCAGCTCACTTGCATTAAAGGACTGCTCTCGTGTTGTTCCTCAAAATATTCGCAAGCAAAAAGACTCAGCCTTTTTAGAATTCTTTCTATGTACCATAAAGCAGAGGTAAGATTTATGTAGCTTTTAGATCATACTGAATTGCACTTGTCAGCAAGTCCACTTGAAGATGAGGTATGATGGTTATATTGTTGAGCAATTTCTGGAGGACCATAGGTTCTATGAGTAGCTTGTTTAACCTGGATTTCTGCTTTCTATCCATCAACACCTCTGCTTGAGATAACCCAGTGGTGAAATGAAGTGTAGTTCTAAACTTAAAGAAGAAAGGATTTAAGTCTAAAATCAAGATTGCCAGAATATTTGATGACTGTGAACTCTTATAAATATTGCAAAATCTACTTTGCGCTGCAAAAGCATTTGATGATATATTACACAGCTGTGATGGATATTTTTTCCTGGACCAAAGGCTACCCTGAACATTAGAGATGTATACCAGGTCCCACATCTTCAGTCATTAACAATGTTCCTCTTCCATCATATTAAAAATAATAACATGGTAGCAACTTTTAGGACTCAGGCTTTCATATGGCCCTCAAGTCTCAAATTGTACAAATCTAAATTGTAATGAGCTCCAAGCAACTTGGATCTTATTGCCAAGCAGCATGGGTGTAATTTTAAATTATTTTACCTTCTTTTATTATATTCACATTTTATCGTAACTTTGTAATATAGAATTGGTCTTCAGTAAGATATGAAACTACAGTGGTGAATTCCATTTTACTGCACAACCTATTAAAGGGCTGATGAATGCTTATTGTGTGTTGATGTTTTACTTTTTCCATGTACACTATAATAATACCTTAATTTTTCAGGGGTTGCGTCACTAGTTGATCTAGGCCAAGGATAAACAGCATCTAGTAGCAGAATTTGGCATGCATTAATCTCATGTAGAAACTTCTAAGAACATAAGAACACCGTTCCTGGAGCAAGACGTAGGACTATTTAGTCAAGTGTTCTGGCAACTGGATGGATGTCCAAATGTTGCCCAATGAAAAGCAGCAATATGCAAAATAACCACTGTTGCAATGAGCGGCCGGTCAGGGTTCTGGCCTCAACTCTTAGAGCCCCGTGACAGGGGTGAGAATTTAGAGGGACCCTCGCAAGGGTGAACACCTTGAATAAGGAAGGATCTTGCCCTTTACCACCGACCCTGTATGCCGGACGTTCCGACGGTCACACTTGGGAACTGCGGATGGTTCAGAGGCAGAGTCCTAGGACAGACTGAGGCACCAACACAAGTTTGCTCAAGGTGAGGGAGCACGGGAGTGCCCGGGGTGGATGGTGTGCCCCCGAACAGCTCTGGACACCCTCTTTTTATTAGGCTGTTTCATTTGGGAGGGGGGGAAAAACACTCATGGAAGGTCAAAGGGGAACATAGCTCATGGTATACAACTGCTAATGAAGAGAGCAAAGGTCATTACAGGAAACAATAAAACATAGCTTATCATATTACAAATGCTAACAGAGAATACAAGGGTTGTCATCAGTCAAGAAGGCATATCTTGAAAGGCATGACTTGAAACATAACTTGAAACATAACTTGAAACATAACTTGAAACATAGACAATTATAAAAGACAAGTCTTGTTGTAAATGAAGCAAGGGGCAAAGGTTTATCTCTAAAGACAGGATAAATGGAGCAGGCAGAGGTTTATCACCAGAGGCAGGAATGGAATGTAGGAATGTGGCCTTACAATTGCAGATCAGGTAGAAGTGTTAAACTGAGTGCAGGAATGTGACTTAACAATTGCTAATTGGGGAAAAGGCAGAAGTGTTGAACTTTTAATATGGAAGTCAAAAAAGGTCTTTTGCAGGTAGAGGAAAGCAGATTTTACACTTGCAGAAATATTATCACTGGAGACAGGAAGGGAGAACCTTGTAATTTTTAATATAGGAATAAAAGAGGTCTTTTGTAGGTCTGGGATATCTACAAACCACGGGAGGAATGAAGTGAGATTCCCCTACCACTTGGCAAGCCTGCTCAAGATTCTGCAATGAGAACTGTAGTTTAGCCATAACTAGAATGAAAGCTCTTAGTTGCTACTAAATTACAGACACCAGCATAACTTATGGCAGTGGTGGAATGGGCTTTGAAAATTTTAGTCTATCACCATCTCCAGATCATCAGGATTTTGTGTTCATGTTTAGAAAATAATTCATATTGCCCTAAGTACAGCATCAGTAAAGCTTTAGTGGCTAAAATGTATTCTTTTTTCATCATAAGTACAACTATCGGTACGTTCAACATCTAATTAATTCCAAATAAGACATGCTCACCTGCAGAAAAGTTGGAGCAAAAAGAAATAATAATAATAATAATAATAATAATAATAATAATAATAATAATAATAATAATAATAATAATAATAATAGCAACAACAACAACAATAAAAACAACAACAAAGTTGGAAGGGACTTTGGAGGTCATCTAGTCCAACCCCCTGCTCAGGCAGGAAACCCTATACCAGGGGTGTCAAACTGCCAGCCCACGGGCTGGACGCGTCATAGCAAAACCACACCCAAACCATTGCCGGCAATGGGAAAAAAGTCACGATACATCACAACATGTTACGTGATGTGAGTTTGACACCCCTGCCCTATACCATTTTAGACAAATGTTTGTCCAGTCTCTTCTTAAAAACTTCCAGTGTTGGAGCATTCATGAGTTCTGAAGGCACGTTTTTCCACTGATTAATTGTTCTAACTATCAGGAAATTCCTCCTTAGTTCTAGGTTGCATCTGTCCTTGAGTAAATCCTGTTATGGTGCACTAGGAGAAACTATTTGGGCACTTCTGCACTGCCATTGTTTCCGTTTTCCAATTCCACACTAAGCCCCCTGAACCTGATGCAAAATGCTGAAAGCAGAATAGATCACAAAATGAACTGATCAGCACTCCCTCCAGATCAGAGGTCCCCAACCTTTCTAGATTGCCGGCCCGGAGGGAAAGGAAGGGGGAGGCATGGGGCCGCGTGTGCATGGGCAATGCAAACTGGGAGGCGCGAATGTGCATGTGATGCTGGGGGTGGGGCTAGCACCTGCATGACACTGGGGGTGGGGCTAGTGCCTGTGAAATGCTGGGGGCAGTCCTAGCACCCACACAACACTGGGGGCAGGCCTAGCAATTGTACAATGATCGGGGCGAGCCTAGCACTTGCATAATGCGATGTTCAGGAAAGTGCTAGCATGAGTGGGGGAAGTGTGCACGCACACACATGTGCACTGGCCAGCCATTCACATGGCCTGGTGGCCAAGAGGCCACGGCCCCATAGTGGGCTGCAGCCCACAGATTGGGGACCCCTGCCCCAGATGACCAAGAGGAGAATGTGAAACCTATAGTATCATTCAGTTAGTGTTCTCACCTCAGCTAACATCCCTCCTGGAATAAAATAAAACAATTTCCCTCATCATTACACAACACAAAAGAGACATAAAATCAACTGCTAGTGCCACTCCTACTCATGTTTTTGGAACTTCTGGGGCACAGATGTTTGGTTGTTCATAAAAAACAAATCTGAGTCATTGTTTCCCAGCTGCAAAGTTATCATCTGTCCTGAAAACTGGGAGTGATCGGTTCATTTGCTATACACATACATTCAATGTATATTGGCTGTTCATCTCACAAAGTGACTCTAGTAATATGCAAACCAATTGTTTAAGCAATCCAAATCATGATTTTTAAACTCATAAACATCCATTCCAACCAATAAAAAACAACAGTAACCACCAGAAATCACTTAATCTCCTGATCCTGAGAGAACAGCCTTTTCTTCAGTGCCTTGTAAAATGTTAACAGAATTGGGAACATTTGGGTCTCTGGAGGGATGTTCTACAGGACAGGCACTGCCCCACAGACAGCATAACTCTTGGATCCAACAAGATGGTACTGCTTGATGAAGGTGACCTAAGCCCTTTATTGGTAAATCTGGTGGGCAAGCAGAAATGAAAGGAGACTGCTGTTGTTGTTGTTAGCTGCGAAGTCATCTCCAACCCATCGCAACCCCATGGACAACGTTCCTCCAGGCCTTCCTGTCCTCTACCATCTTCTGGAGTCCATTTAAGCTCACGCCTACTGCTTCAGTGACTCCATCCAGCCACCTCATTCTCTGTCGTCCCATTCTTCTCTTACCCTCAATCTTTCACAGCATTAGGCTCTTCTCCAGTGAGTCCTTCCTTCTCATTAGGTGGCCAAAGTATTTGAGTTTCAACTTCAGAATCTGGCTTTCTAAAGAGCAGTCAGGGTTGATCTCCTCTAAGACTGACCGGTTTGATCGCCTTGCAGTCCAAGCAACTCGCAAGAGTCTTCTCCAGCACCATAGTTCAAAGGCCTCAATTCTTTGGTGCTCAGCCTTTCTTATGGTCCAACTTTCGCTGTCATACATTGCAACTGGGAAGACCATAGCCTTGACTATATGCACTTTTGTTGGCAGGGTGATGTCTCTGCTTTTTAGTGTGCTGTCTAGATTTGCCATTGCTTTCCTCCCCAAGGAGCAAGCATCTTTTAATTTCTTGGCTACAGTCCCCATCTGGGTGATCTTGGAGCCCAGGAAAATAAAATCTGTCACTACCTCCATTTCTTCCCCATCTATTTGCCAGGAATTGAGAGGGCCGGATGCCATGATCTTGGTTTTCTTAATGTTTAGTTTCAACCCAGGTTTTGCACTCTCCTTCTTCACCCACAACAAGAGGCTCTTTAGTTCTTCACTTTCTGCCATTAGAATGGTATCATCTGCATATCTTAGGTTGTTGATATTTCTTCCGGCAATCTTAATTCCAACTTTTGATTCATCTAGCCCTGCCTTTCTCATGATGTGCTCTGCATATAGGTTAAATAGACAAGGCAACAGTATACAGCCTTGCCGGACTCCTTTCCCAATTTTGAACCAATCAGTGGTTACGTATCCAGTTCTCACTGTTGCTTCTTGACCCGCATATAGGTTTCTTAAGAGACAAATAAGATGGTCTGGTACTCCCATCTCTTTAAGAACTTGCCACAGTTTGTTGTGATCCACACAATCAAAGGCTTTAGCATAGTCAATGAAGCAGAAGTAGATGTTTTTCTGGAACTCCCTAGCTTTCTCCATGATCCAGCGTATGTTGGCAATTTGATCTTTAGTTCCTCTGCCTCTTCAAAATCCTGCCTGTACTTCTGGTAGTTCTCGATCCACATACTGCTGGAGTCTAGCTTGTAGGATTTTAAGCACAACTTTACTAGCATGTGAAATGAGTGCAATGGTGCGATAGTTTGAACATTCTTTGGCACTGCCTTTCTTTGGAATTGGAATGTAAACTGATCTTTTCCAATCCTGTGGCCACTGTTGAGTTTTCCAAATTTGCTGGCAAATTGAGTGTAGCACTTTTATTGCATCGTCTTTTAAGATTTTGAATAGCTCAGCTGGAATACTGTCACCTCCACTAGCTTTGTTCTTGCTCAGTTTTTCTTAGGCCCACTTCACTTCACATTCTAGGATGTCAGTGACCACCTCATCATTGTTATCAGGGACGTAAAGCTCATTCTTGTATAGTTCTTCTGTGTAATTTTGCCACCTCTTCTTAATCTCTTCTGCCTCTGTTAGGTCCCTGCCATTTTGGTCTTTTATCATGCCCATTTTTGCATGAAATGTTCCCTTCATCTCTCCAATTTTCTTGAAGAGATCTCTGGTCCTCCCTATTCTATTGTTTTCTTCTATTTCTTTGCACTGTTCATTTAAGAAGGAATTCTTATCTCTTCTAGCTATTCTCTGGAATTCTGCCTTCTATTGGGTGTATCTTTCTTTTTCTCCCTTGCCTTTCACTTCCCTCCTTTCCTCAGCTATTTGCAAAGCTTCCTCAGACAGCCATTTTGCTTTCTTGCATTTCTTTTTCTTTGGGATGGTTTTGGTTGCTACCTGTTGTACAATGTTGCGAAGCTCCGTCCATAGCTCTTCAGGCACATTGTCTATCAGATCTAATTCCTTAAATCTATTTGTCACCTCTACTGTATATTCAACAGGTATATGATTTAATTCATACCTGAGTGGCCTAGTGCTTTTCCCTACTTTCTTCAGTTTAAGCCTAAACTTTGCAACAAGAAGCTCATGGTCTGAGCCACAGTCAGCTCCTGATCTAATTTTTACTGACTATATAGAGCTTCTCTATCTTTGGCTGCAGAGCATATAGTCAATCTGATTTCTGTGTTGACCATCTGGTGATGTCCATGTGTAGAGCCGTCTCTTGGGTTGTTGGAAAAGAGTGTTTGCTATGACCATCACATTTTCTTGACAAAATTCTATCAGCCTGTGCCCTGCTTCATTTTGTACTCCAAGGCGAAACTTGCCTGTTATTCTGGTTATCTTTTGGCTTCCTACTTTAGCATTCCAATCCCCCATGATGATAAGGACATCATTTTTGGTGTAAGTTCTATAAGGTGCTGTAGGGCTTCATAGAACCGGTCAATTTCATCCTCTTCAGCACTGGTGGTTGGGGCATAGACCTGGACTGCTGTGATACTGAATGGTTTGCCTTGGATTTGAACTGAGATCATTCTGTCATTTTGGGGATTGTATCCCAGTATTGCTTTTCCTACTCTTTTATTGACTATGAAGGCTACTCCATTTCTTCTGAGGGATTCTTGCCCGCAGTAGTATACCTGATGGTCATCTGAATTAAATTCACCCATTCCTGTCCATTTTACTTCTCTGATTCCTAAGATGTCGATGTTCAGTCTTGTCATCTCTTGTTTGACCACGTCCAGCTTTCCTTGATTCATGGATCGTACATTCCAGGTTCCTATGGAGAAAAAAATCTTTACAGCATTGCACTTTCCTTTCACCACCAGATACATCCACAGCTGAGCATCCTTTCGGCTTTGGCCCAGTCGCTTCATTCTTTCTCGTGCTACTAGTACTAGCCCTCTGCTCTTCCCCAGTAGCATATTGGACGCCTTCTGACCTGAGGGGCTCATCTTCCAGTGTCATATCTTTTTTCCTTTTGTTACTGTCCATGGGGTTTTCATGGCAAAGATACTGGAGTGGGTTGCCATTTCCTTCTCTAGTGGATCACGTTTTGTGAGAACTCTGCTATGACCTGTCCATCTTGGGTGGCCCTGCACAGCATAGCTCATAGCTTCATTGAATTACGCAAGCCCCTTTGCCACGACAAGGCAGTAATCCATGAAGGGAGAAAGGAGACTAGTAGCCCTACAAAGAGCTTAGCCCTATGTCATGTAGGGCTTTATAGTGTTAACCAGCACCTTGAATCACACCCAAAAACCTATGGGAAGCCACTGTGGCTCATGGACGAATCATGCTAGATAAATTACACAGATAGTCCTTGACATGACCATTTATTTAGTCACCATTCAGAGCTACTATGATGCTGACCGAAAAATGGGCATTTGGTGACTGGCATATATTTACAACATTTGCAGAGATTTTCAGTCCCAGAGGCTTCTAACAAGCAAAGTCAATGGGGGAAGCTGGATTTGCTTAATGACCAATGAATCATGATGATTTGCTTAATAATTGTGTCAAAAAAGGTTGTAAAATTGGGCACAACTCACCAAACAACCCAGTAGAGTGCATTACAATAATCCATATGGGCAGTGCTTTTTTTTGTAAAAGAAAAAGGTGCCGGAACTCACACATGTCATACAACCCACCTTGCCTACCCTACAAGGTTCCATCCAAAAAAGGTGCCGGAACTCCGTTCTGAGCGTTCTATGAGAAAAAAAGCCCTGCATATGGGAGATAACTAAGGCATGAGTCACTGTAATGTCTCCTGGAATAGATGCAGTTGTATACAATAAAGATTTTCCTAACTTATTGCCAGCTACACTTTAAGCAAAATCAGAAGTCCACAAGGACTTGCAAGTGGTGTACCAATTCTGATAGAGGAAGGGCACATCTTGTTGTTCTTGTTGTTCAGTCTCTAAGTTGTGTCTAACTCTTTGCAATCTCGAGGACCATAGAACTCCAGAGCCCCTGCCTTCCACTGTCTCCCAGAGTTTGCCCAAATTCATGTTTATTGCATCAAAGACACTATCTATTCATCTCTGCCATCCTCTTCTCCTTTTGCCTTCAATCTTTCCCAAAATCTTGGGTCTTTTCCAATGCATCATCTCTTCTCATATGGTGGCCAAAGCATTTGCGCTTCAGCTTCAATATCTGTCCTCCCAAATAACAGTCAGGATTGATTTCCTTTAGGGTTGATTGATTTGATCTCCTAGCAATCCAAAGGACTCTCAAGACTCTTCTCCAGCACCACAATTCAAAAGCATCAATCCTTCAGCTCCTTATGGTCCAACTCTCACAGCCATACATTACTACTGGGAAAACCATACCTTTGTCAGTATGGTGATGTCTCTAAGCATATCTCTGTACAGAGTTAAAGAAAGAAATTCTCTGGATCTTGGGGGGGACCTTAAAACCCATAGCCACTTGGTCTTCCCATGGTTTTCATGGGCCATATTCTCCCTCTCTAGGCCCTGGGAAAGAATCTTCACAATATAACCTGGTCAGCCCAAAGGAGAGGGGTATACTTGGGTATCGTCAATATACTGACCTTGTGCTGTCTAATTAATTCACCTAGCAGCTTCACATGGATGTTAAATAGGAGCAAGGAGAGAGTAGAACCCTGAACCACTTAAAAGCAGGAACATCAGGGTTAATCTCTTGTCTCCTCTGCTAACAACCAGTGGTTGCAACCGATCCAAGAGAAAAAAGGAAAACCTCTGCAATGCAATGTCTCCCATTCTCAACAAGGCACTTTTACAACTGGCTGTTTTTTCCAGGTACTATGGCTGCCTGTTGTTGAGGTAGCTGGACTGTGTGGGAAAGGTTCTGATAGTCATCAGGATAGTCATCAGGAACAAGTTACTGATGCTTTTTCGAGACTAGGGCAAGGAGAATAATAGTTATCTTGAGTGCAGGCACTGAGAGTTGGAGTTTCCCACCAATAGGAAAGCAGGACTTTAGTGGTTAAGCAAGAAAATCAAATTTGTCTTGGTTACAAATAACCCACCATAAAACCAGAAAGAATGGAAGAGTTAGTGCTCTGAGCTGATTTTCAGCAGAAACAAAGTCTTCACATAAAAGCACAGTTTCTTTGTGTTAATTCTAAACACTTTAGTTTCTTAAGGCTGCTTATGCCAATTTTACTTTTGTTTCAAGCCTCATAAAGTCTGCCCTTCCAACATATTCTACTGAAAGGAAGCGCCTTATATCCTTTTATCATCTCACAAGATAAAACAAGCTTTTCCTTTCTTGCTGCTGGTATTTTCCACAAGCTTAAAGCAATCTAGTGCCTTCTTTCCATTTTCTTTTGCTGCTTTCATGCATACATCCTTGTATTGTTCAGTACATCACAGAAAATGCCTGGTTGTGACTGGACTATTTGCACATATCTTGCCCTCCGTGTTGTTTACCCAGTGGTATTCCTGTCTGCAGGCACATCCCAACCATTTTGTTCTATGGAATGAAGACAGGACATACAGATGATGTATTTGTGTTTTACAATGAGGCCCCTAGAGCTAGTTTTTATATTAACTGCTAAAACAAAGGGCTGTTTTATATGCTGTGCAAAGGCTGGCAAAACTCTTTAGATTTCTCAGTGCGAAGCAGGAGTTTTCTTCGCGAGGCTTCAAAAGTATATTTCACCCAAAGCAAATAAAACTCTAACTTGGAAGTGCAGGGGGGAAGGTTAGTCGGTTATAGAAGAATGTATCAGAAAATTCATCTGACTTGATGTTAAGCTCTGGTAGAACTGGACTCTCTCAGTGCAAAATTCAGAGAAGCAGCCACATACAGGAAATGGACCACAATTTACTCATGGAAAATGGGAGAATGCTTAGGAGAATAGAAGAGCTGAAGGTTTCTTTCCCCCCCCCACCCCTAAAAAAGGCACCTTGGAGAAAGTTAAAAATAAAGCATAAAGCTCCAGAATGCAATAAAGCCACATGGTTAAGTAACTACGCAGCTTCTAAGAGCCACAGGGCTTCAGACAGCAGCTGGAAATCTTTCATTTGTTTACAACATGGAAGTTTATGCATAAATGCGTCTGGACAAAAATCTAGGGAATACCTGATAGTATAATGACACTCTGAAATGTCTGCTGCCTTCTATTCTTATGTCATCTTTATCTCCTTCTACTACCGTGTTTTCCCAAAAGTAAGCCCTAGTTTTGGGGTGAGGCGCATGCCTAATAATCACGGCTAGGGTGGGGGTGGGGAGTAGAGCTGCTCCATGCACCCTGTACCCGCTTACCAGGCCTCCCATAAATTGACACCTGCCTCTCCTTCTACGGTCTCCCTCGGCCTGCATTTTGCTGTCAGAGGCCTTTCTAGAAGGCCTCTGCAGCCAAGAACTGAGCTATGGATTCAACCCATGCAGGCCAGAGCTCCATTCTCAGCTGCAGAATGAAGCTGCTCCTTCGGCCACAGAAGACGTGGGCCAGCTGGGCAGGGCTGTCAGTGCCACTGCTCTGAGGTGAGTGGAAAAGACACCCCCTGAAAATAAGACCTTGTGCCTCTTTTGGAGGCAAAAAAAAAAGTCCAGGTCTTATTTTTGGGGAAACATGGTAGTCTGAGGAAAATGATAAACCAAAGGGCTATCGAAGCAAAAAACACCGTTATTGCAACTGCAACAATGGTAACTGTAGCCTTGTTATTCCAGAGCTTTTTGTGTCCAATATCAAATGCAGTTACCTGCATTCAGAGCTTCTAATACACGGGTGTCAAACTCGCTGCGTCACATGATTTGTTGTGATGTATCACAACTTTTTTTGCATTGCCAGAGCTGGGGTGGGCGCGGCCTCCGTATGGTGCAGCCGGCCTGTGGGCCATCGGTTTGACACCCCTGTTCTAATGGAAAACCTTTCCTATTCTTAACCTGCCCATGAAAACATTAAAGAAACATTTCTGCAGTTTCTGCCATCTGTGGAAAGGCAGACGGTGACCAGAGAGTTTTAGAAATCTGGTCTGTTTATGAAATTC
This sequence comes from Vipera berus, assembly GCF_964194415.1. Taxonomy (NCBI): domain Eukaryota; kingdom Metazoa; phylum Chordata; class Lepidosauria; order Squamata; family Viperidae; genus Vipera; species Vipera berus. The sequence continues at coordinate 188,450,781 of NC_138203.1, read as the reverse complement.
CTTCTCTAGAGAGGCTCATAGGGTTCCCAGTTATGTTACTTATTTACATTAAACAAATATTCTTCTTTTCCCTCTCTTTTTGTAGCTCTGACTTTAAAAGGCTTTGCAATCTGAAGAGTCAACTTTTAACTGCCAGTTTCAATTTTGTCTCTGTATGATGCATTTGTTTTTGTGCAATGTTATATGATTTCATTACTGCAAACTGACCAGGGAATAAGTTGGCAAAAGTCCTTTGTTAAAACGTTTGGAAGATTTATTCTGACTTGACAGTTTAGGAGAAGTTGTCTAGAAGATAAGCAGTTTATGATAACAACCCTCAACTTGAGCTTGTTTCTTGGTAACTTTATGGGCAGGTTGATGTCATTTTCTTGGCAACAATATGCAGAGAGTTTGCCGAACAGCTGAGCTATGTTTTTTTTAAAGGTCCCAGCTTTGTCTAAAACCCTCGGATTTCCTAATGATCCACTGCTAAAAATATTAACCAGTCCAAATCTGCTTTATTTTGAGGAGCTAGGACCGTGGTGGCGAACCTATGGCACGCATGCCACAGGTGGCACACAGAGCCCCCTCTGTGGGCACGCACGCTGTTGCCCCAGTCCTAGGCTTTCAGCTGGGTTTTATAAAACCTTTTCACTTTAGGCCTCTGCCGCTGTGTGCAAAAAAAAAAAAAGGTTCAATCAATCAATTTCAACTTCTCGCGGGGGAAAAAAAAGATCTCGCAAAGTTGGAATTGATTGATTGAACTTTTTAGTCCCACCCAGTCTGCTGTTACCACTGCAGCCACGCCCACCCAATGGGCCATGCCCACCCAATGGACCACACCCACCCAAAGGGCCATGCCCACCCAGCACCCGATGATACATAAGTAGGTTTTGGGTTGCAGTTCAGGCACTCAGTCTCTAAAAGGTTTGCCATCACTGGGCTAGGATGGTTGTTTTTTTCCCCTTCAGTTGTGTCAGATTCTCAAGAGATGCCTGGAAAAATCCCTGAAGTTTTCTTGGCAAGGTTTTTCAGAAGTGGTTTTCCATTGACTCCTTTCTAGGACTTGAGAGAAAGTGACTGGCCCAAGGTCACCCAGCTGGCTTTGTGCCCAAGGCGGGACTACAACTCACAATCTCTAGCCCGGTTCCTTAAGCACTACACTAAGCCAACTATTGGGATGGTAGTAATAACTTGCAAATTTTAGGTGTAGAAAAGCAATTCATAAAGCAAATGATGTAGGATATTCGTAGATGTTTGCAAGGATTTGCAGATGGAATGCTAACAAAGAAGATAGCTGCTGGACAGCTTCATGACTGTTTATGGAAAATTCAGATGTAGAGAAGGGAGCCTGAACAGAGATTGCTGTAATATTTTACTCTGAAAAAACTTGTACAACTGACCTCTTTGTGTGAGCTAGGCTTTAAATAATAAATATGACTCTGTCTAGCTATATGGAATGTGTGTCTGTGGACCCAGTGGTAGCACTGAGACAGCAGCATAGTAATAAGCATTTTGATAGGAAGATTGAGAGTGTTTGGCTAAAAATGTAACTTGATTAAAGACGGAGAGGTCCACTGAGTATTGAGCATTAATCTACTGAAAACTTTCTGATACTGCCCCAAACATATAGGTGAATCTGATTTATGTGTTAAATGTCCAAATCGTTTGAGAAAATGTTTAAAGGTGTGGTAAGACTTGCACAGCAACTTGATGTTACATTATGTGTTGGAAAGCTTATCCCAGCTTAGATCAGGCTCTCCCTAGAATGGCATATTTCAGAGGGTGTAGGCAATGCTGCTTCTGGTAGTAATGTAGGTGGAAAACGGACTTGCATAATTTTCCTTCTGTTGGGATACACTTGAAAGGAGAGAAAAGATTTTCTGTTGAATTTCTCTATGGCCAGATCCTTCATTGGGCTCAGTCCCAAAGCAGGTGCTAAGCTATACATTATATAATTGCATAAAGTGGGTCTTAATGGTCGAAAGACATCACATAATTCTAAATCAAGCAACTTGAAGAAAATAAAATGTTTTGTTGAAAAAGTAGGACTATTTAAAAATGAATTAAAACTGATTAACACTAGGCCAAGCCATTGAGATAAGGTTTACTTTGTGACCCAAAGGTCCTTTTTCAAGAGGCAACTAGACTTTTTTTTTGTTTTTCCTTGAAGATGTTTTGCTTCTCATCCAAGAAGCTTCTTCAGTTCTGATTAAAGGGTGGAGGATGGAAGGATTTATATTCCTTGCAGTCATCTGGTCGTTAGCACTTTTTCTGTGAGTGGTTGAGGCCACTTGGAGGTTTATCTGTGCCCTTAGGGTCATCTGAATAGTGCAAATGGGTTTGGAACCTTTCTGGAACTGTTGAAAGGACTGTGTTGTAAACAGGAGATAGGTGGTGTCATAACTGCCCCTGCCCCCCATTGATAGAGGGCAGTTCAATTTTATATAGATGACCTTTTTGACTCTTTTTTCAAACCAGCAGTCTTCTTGTCCAAATTATGGACTTTGTTCTCTTCAAAAGAGTGGCCTTTGTCTTTCAAATGTGCTAAGCACATTGATTTGTGCTTTAGATTGTAAGCCGCCCTGAGTCTTCGGAGAAGGGCGGGATATAAATGGGATAAAAAAATAAAAATAAATGCAGATGGACTGATGAATGTTGTCCAGGTGGATTTGTTCTCCTATGTTATGCCATGTGTTTGTGGTTGTTTTGTTTTTCCAATGTACAGATCTGCACATGTCTCACTGCACTGCACTGCAGCTTCTTGGATGGAGAAGTAAAACATCTTCAAGGAAAGACAAAGGAAGTCCAGTTGCCTCTTGGGACAACTATGAGCTGAAGGACTGAGTATCTCCATAGATGTTTGCTTTAACAATAGAATTTAGGCTTTTTCCTTACATAAAGGGTAAAGGTAAAGGTTCCCCCGCACATGCGTGCTAGTCGTTTCCGACTCTAGGGGCCGGTGCTCATCTCCGTTTCAAAGCCAAAGAGCCAGCGCTTGTCTGAGGAGGTCTCCATGGTCATGTGGTCGGCATGACTAGACGCCAAAGGCGCACGGAACGCTGTTACCTTCCCACTGTAGTGGTCCCTATTTTTATACTTGCATTTTTACGTGCTTTCGAACTGCTAGGTTGGCAGAAGCTGGGACAAGTAACAGGCGCTCACTCTGTTACGCGGCACTCGGGATTTGACCCGCCAAACTGCCAATCTTCTGATCGACAAGCTTAGCGTCCTAACCCACTTTACATAGGAAATATTCCAAATATTCATAAGAGTCCAAATATGTAAGAGAGGGAAACTGACTACTCATAATTCCATGTTATTGTAACAGTGCTGGTCTTAAATATTTAGTTTGTTGAGAATGTATGCTTTGCATTTTTGCTCTATTTGAGTATAAGGTATTGACATTTGTAGATGGTGCTTACAGTTACTTAAGTGACTTTTATTTAAAATTTCATACAGTGGTTCACAAGTATACATATTAAGTCAGTCCCTATAGTATAAGGAAAGGGAAAATTCAAAGACATGGCAGCCATTTGTTTGGAAGGAAAATAACTTTCCCCAAATGTTAAAGATCTTATTTTAAAATAGAATCATAGAATTGGATGTTGCCATTTAAGCCACCCACTCCAACCTTTCATTGATTATGGGAAAAATTAAAGTATTTTTGACAGACAGGTCTGCAGCTCTTATTTGAACACATCCATTGGGGGAAAAATCTACATTCTCAATAAATAATTGGTTTCCAATTGTTCTGTCATTCAACCAGAACTTATTACTTAAATCTATTATTTCCACATAATGCATACAGGATGATAGAAAAGAGGTTTTTCTTCTCATGATATACTTCCAAGTATTTGAAGCTCATAATCATCCCACTTCTTGTCTTCTCATGGCTGAATATTCCAATTCCTTCAAACTTTTTTCATAGAATCTCTGTAAATCTGCTCTGGTTTGTCTGAATTATTAAACGGTGGACTATACAACTCAGAAAGGATGAGTGAGACCAATACTTGAAACCAATACAACAGACTGTAGAATATGGCCTGGAAATTATAATTTCTGTTGAAATGATGCTGTGAAACTGTATTTGCTTTTTTGAAGCCATATCTCTTTAATCAACTACAAATCTAAAAAGGTATACTTGCTATACATTTCAATTCTTTTTATTAAATGAATCAATTAGTGTTTATCTCTATTAAATTTCAGCTTACTTCTTTAACATAAAAAACTTCATTTTGGAAGTCGCTTCTGTCTTTTAGACCATATCTACATACGGTAGTTTTATATTTTAAAATCTGATAAGCATATCTTTGACTTTCCCTTGATGAGTACCCAATTCAACATCAAATTCTTTCTCCAGTTTAATGAGAAACCTTTGATGAATACTGACTAAGAAAAGCTTTGGTCTTCATTACTTCCATACAGCTAATTCTTAATTTGTCTGCTCAAATCAAAATGCCTTGAGGTATTTTGTTAAATGCTTTCTTAAGATCAAGTTATCCACAACATCCCTTCAATTTATTAAGAGAACTATCTACTTAAAAAAGATCTGGCAGGCCTGTTCTTGACAAATGTGTGCTGAAGGTTATTAGTAGTAGCTGCCAGGAGGGTGTTCAAAATTGGCAAGCTGGAAGATAAAAAGTCACTGGTTTGAGATGGGTTGCTATTCAAACTGAGTGTGAGTGAGTGGATGGATGGATGGATGATGCAACTCCTGTCTCTTTTGACTGTTTGTGCGATGTTGGTATGCACATCAAAATGGTGGGGGTTGCATGATGATATTCCATCTTGTGGTATCTGCTGAGGGGAGTCAACAATGTCAATATAGTAGGACCAAGTGAGCAAAGCATATGCCACCTATTAAAAAGAAACAAGGTACTGATTGTCCAGTCATGCCTGCCATTTTTATACTATTGATGCCCCCCTATGGGATGCCCCTACTCCATGTTGCCAGTGTTGATCTCCCCCCTCCAGCAGACACCAGCAGTTCTAATCATGTACCTGAAACCACCTTAAAAGGATCCCATTATTTGCTTCTCAGATTCTGATGTCTGACTGAAAACATACCTGCACTTAAGGCAGGTATCAACACTGGTTATTACAGTGACATGAGCAAATAACTATATTTACAGTACTGTGTAAAAGCAGTGAAAAACTCTAGGAATACAATGCTTATTTGGTTGTGTTTTCTTCTGAGGGAACAAATGAAACTTGTGACACTTTCCTTGAGTTACAATTGTAATGGAGCCTGCCATTACATGAAGCCTTGCTCCCTCAAAGTATCCAGTTGGCTTCAAACGTTTTGTGTGGAGAATGGAAACTTCTGGGCAGCGTGATCTCACAGCCTGAAGTCCTATGAGATCACGGTGCCCAGAACATTTCACTCAGCGCACAAAAAGTATTTGCAAGCTGATCAGATGTTGGAAGTGAAATCCTTCCACTTTCAAAGAAACTACAGCAGAGAGGAGACAGATCTTTTTTTTTTAATTGAAAAGTTTTAACATACAATTTTTCCCTTAAAAAATCCCCCCTCCCCCACCCTTCTCCCTCCCCCCCTTCCTCTCCCCCCTCCCCCCCTCCCCCCCGACTTCCCAGAGCTAAATACAAGGTATATATATAAAAAAACAATCATAAACAACCATATACTAACAACCATAAACTCTAAAATCTATCACTCTCTAGCTTATATAGGATAAAACAAACCTTAGTAATATAAATATATATAAAAAAAACTAATATAGAAAAAGAAACAAAGAAAGAAGACTTATTCAAATATAAAACTTCTTAACCCTATACTTATTCTAGATAAACTCAAGCCATTTTCTCCCTTCCATAATATAGCGTTCCTGCAAGTAATCTTTCAAATAGGCCGAAATCTTCGCCATTTCGACCAGGTCGGAAACCTTTAAAGTCCACTCTTCTATGGTCGGCAGTTCCTCTTTCAGTACTAACCTATCAAAAGTCTTGCTGCCGTAATTAAATTCAACATCAACTTAGTATGTTCCACCAGACTTTTATCCAAAAAGCCTTAACCTTTTTACAAGTCCAGCATATATGAAAATATATTACGTCTTCATCACCGCACCTCCAACATTTAGGCTAATAATTCAAATACATACTTAGCTTTTTAAAATCTAAATACCATCTATAAAACATTTTGTAAAAATTCTCTCTTAGATTTCAAACTTGTATAAATTTTACATTCCTCACCCAAATCTTTTCCCACCTCCCACTACTTGGCTGTAAGTACGTTGTGAAAGTTCCATAGACTTCTGCTGTTCTTGTTCTTTTATCTTTTTTGATCGTTTTAAAGCAGCACGCGTCACCCTCTGTTCTCTGGGATCATCCAAAGGTGTTATAACTTGATCTCCTCCAGCACCATTCTCCTCTGTCTGTCCATCTTCAGCCTCTTGATGTTCTCCTTCTCCAGATCCCTTTGCAGCTTCCAAAAGTGTTAATGGGGTTGCTTTTAAAACATTATTGTAAAAATCACGCGCTTGCATCACAGTAACCAGACGGTACCTTTTACCTTCATGCATCACCATCAACCCAGCTGGGATCTCCCATCTGAACCTTATATCTCGTTGCTTGAGCTCTTGCACAAGAAATGTAAAATCCTTCCTTCTCCTTAAAATCTTTGGAGGAATTTCTTTTAGAACCAGAACTTCTTGATCAGCAATCACGACTTTAGTATCATAGGCAGCTTGTATAACTTCATCTCTAATTTCCCTTTTTACAAAATAAACCACCACATCTCTAGGCAACTTTCTCTGTCTAGCAATCCATGAGTTCACACGAAACACTTTATCCATGCCTCCTTTTATTTCAGATGCTGGCTGATTCAATACCACTTCGAGAGCCTCAGAAACCAGCTGCTTTAGATCTTCCTTAATATTCTCCTTTAAACCTCTGATTCTAATGGCAAACTGCATCTGGAAATATTGAGCAAGACTCAATTCTCTATCCATTTTGTCTCTTAAATCTTCATTCTCCAATACTTTTGCTTCTAATATGGCATTCTTTTGAGTCAAATCTTCCACTTTTTCATCCAAATCTTCCACACATTCAGCCACTTTATACACTGAAGACAAAATGTCTACCTTCATCACCCTGAACTTCTGTTCCATCCTCTCCTCCAACTTCTTCAATTTCTCCTCCATCTGTGCAAATTTATCACCCATTGATTTCAAAATTACCTGGGTATGTTTTTCAAGAGCATCTTGTAAGTCCTTCGATGTCAATACATCAGGAGGATGCAATGCCTGCAATGATGATTGTTGCACCGGAGAAGTTCCAGCACTCCGAAGAGTTTTAGGGGGAGGTTTAGCCGCCATCTTTTACTTTCAATTGTGACGCACTTTCACTTTAAGTTTAAAAAGTCCATCAAGCTCGAGAGTAAAATAAAATAATCCTCTTCACCTCTTCCTCTTGTACCGCTCTGCCTGCTCTTTTTATTCCATAGTCCTTCCTTCAGGCAGGGGTGGTCGCAGACGCCTGGCTCTGCTCCATGAAATCAGGAGCAGAGGCGCTGGCCAGCTGGGAGCGACCCAGGCTACGGGGGAGTTCGATCCTTCGGCCGCCCAAGCTACAAGCTCAGGCGGCCCCGGAGAACTCGACCCCTACCTGGGGCCTCACCCCCTCCTCTTCTCCCGAGGAGGGGGCTTCAAATTCACCCGAACAGCTGATCGGCGCTGTTTCGGGTGAAAATTACTCAGCTGAGCCGCGGGCAGCCCGGGAAGGCTGTCTCCGGCGCCGCGCAGCCACCGGAAGTCCGAGAGGAGACAGATCTTCACAAGGTGAGTCCAGTGTGGCAGGATAGGAGGGGAAAGCAATTGTGGGGAGGGGGAATAGGCAGGATGAATGTTGCAGTGCGTCTGCAGTTGTTCATAAGGGTGAACGACTGCCATGGTGCTGCAACATTTGTAATTTTGGGACTGTGTCATAAATACTTGGGGGGATTATTGCATAACTCTGAACAGCTAGTAAGTAAATTGTTGTAACTGAGGATTACCTGTACTTGGCTTTGGGTTTGTTTGTTTGTTTGTTTGTTTTTAAAAATGCATAGCATGAGCTTTGTTGGAGTAGGCTGTACAGAAGGTCCCACAAAATGGCTAATAAAATATATTATCCCACACATTCCTTGTTCCAGCTCCTACAACCTAGCAATTCGAAAGCATGCAAATGTGATAGATAAATAGGTACCACTTCAGTGGGAAGCTAACAGTGTTCCATGCACCTCAGCATATAGTCATGTTGGTCACATGTCCAAGGAAATGTCTGTGTGCAATACTGACTCTCTCAGCTAAGAAACAGAGATTAGCACTATCCCCTAGAGTCAGATATAACTGGACAGCCGGGGAAACCTTTACTTTTAGCTTTATTTAAATACTGACAACCAGTCCCTTAGTGATAGCAGTCTTAAAATTAGTTCCCTTGGAGGCACATTTCCTAAGTAACCTGAGTTCTAAATTGTCCTTGCATCATCTTAGTCCTCCTATAAGAGTGATTAAAACAAAATATGTAATAATAAAATAGACTTATGAGTTAGGAACCAGCAACAGAAATACAGTCGCAACAAACCATCTTCTGACAGATTTTGGAGTGTGTTGTGGTTTGCACATTTTATTCAGAAGGATATCACACCTATTCATCTTACTAAAATGTGGTTTAAAAAAAATCCAGGAATTTGTTTAAAAAATAGTGTGCCCTTCATGATCATAAACCAAAAATATATTTTGAATCAACAGGTCCATTTCAGAATGATGATGTCATTCTCCATATTGTCATTAATGTGGCAAACATAGGAGCATTTAGCATTTGCAAGACACCATACAGATAAATACAACTTCTGCCTAAATCTTGGCTGTTATAAAGGGAGAAGAAAAACAGACCCAACCACTTTTCCTCTGGCATTGTGTACTACTTGTTTTGGCCAGTGGACTCAGCTGATAACTCTTATGGAAATGGGCCCTGTAAACAGGGAAAATTGGCCAATCTTACTCTACATGATGAATTCATGTGCTGTAGAAAGAACCTACTGTTCGTTACAATTCATTTGTGTTCATTTTATCCAATCCTTGGACCAGATCTTATGCAAAGATGGGGAAGAGATGATAAGCCAAGATCTGATGTAAGGAAAGAAATGTATGTTTTTATTTAACAAATAATGGGTGGAGTATGAGCTGTGACACCAGATTTATCAGTAGGGTTGTCCTTATTTGCCCTGTTACTTACACTTAAATATTTTATAATCTTGAAATAGTTTGAGGTTTTCTTTAAAATAAGCAGTTTGGAGACCATGTTTATGGGTTGTTTTTTTACCCAAATAGGGATATGGGGGTCCCAAAATGTGCTTCAACTTTTTATTCGGTCTATTTTGCTTCAGTTGCAGAATTGCTAATTTGCTGTAATGCTAGATTATTATTAATAGCACACTCAGGGCTTTTTTTCTCATAGAACGCTCAGAACTGAGTTCCGGCACCTTTTTTGGATGGAACCTTGTAGGGTAGGCAAGGCGGGTTGTATGACATGTGTGTGTTCCGGCACCTTTTTCTTTTACAAAAAAAGCACTGAGCACACTTATAGAATTGCATCTGTGTATGCCTAACACAATTCATACTAGGGAAAAGAAGACAAAGAAGACAAATGTTGTAGGAGCCGTGGTGGCTCAGTGGTTAGAATGCATCGCAGCCTAATTCTGCCAAATGCCAGCAGTTCGATTCTCACCGGCTCAAGTTTGACTCAGCCTTCCGTCCTTCTGAGGTTGGCAAAATGAGGATCCAGATTGTTGGGGGGGGGCAATATGCTGACTCTGTAAACTGCTTAGAGAGGGCTGTAAAGCACCGTGAAGTGGTATATAAGTGCTGTTGCTAGTGCTATTTGGAGGCAATACAGTTTAAATGCCTCACAAGGTACAAGCAGGTCCCAGCTTCTGCATTATTCTCTTCAATCTGTATGGGAATCATCATTGCAGGTGGATCATAGTTCATCTGTGGAAACTACACTGCATGTCTTAAAATTGGTCCCAGATTTTTTTTTACATGAAACAAGATTCAGAACCTATGGTTCCCAGACATTGTACTAAATTGTCAGTATTTCTCAGCATTGATCATCATGTTAGTCACAGGTACATGTCAGGGGGAAAAAGTTTTTCTTTGATTGGGCCCACAGAGAGAACCCAGTGACCTAAGCTTTAAAAAGATTATCCAGTGAATGCATATGGATAAGAAGAAGTCTTCAAGTCCAGTGCAACCATTTCACACATATCTTTTTTTGTCTTCCCTTCAGTCTGCATGGGATTAAGAGATATATTCTCGATATTGCCCAACATTGGTCACAGCTAGATGCCAGCTTGAAGGGACTAAAGTACATCAGTTGGATAGAACTGGTGCCTAACCTGGGGTTTTCCAAGATTTGCAACTCCTGCTCCAGAAGAAGGTAGCAGTCGGGCCCAGGAGGGTCTTTACATAAATTTATTTTATGTGCCAAAGGCACCCATTCCTGGTTCAGATCATTCATGCTCTAAGCACGTCCCAGTTAGATTACTACAATCTGCTTTACTTGGGGCTGTCCTTGAAGACTACCTGGAAATTACAACTAGTCCAGAATTCAGCACTGCCGGCGGGTAACACCCAGGGGGAGGGCCTTCTCTGTGGGTGCGCCTGCCCTTTGGAACCAGTTCCCTGTAGAGCTCAGGTCTGCCCCTGACCTTCGTTTACTCCGCCAGGACCTGAAGACCTGGCTCTTTGAGCTTTCCGGCCAGGACTGAGAATTTTAATTTTAATTTTATTTTAATTGGGTTTTAATTGGAGTTTAACAGGGGTTTTATTTTATTCAAGGACTAAATTTAATTATTTTAATCGTTCTTAACTTTTGTAATTTGTACTGTTATTTTAAATTCCTTGTGAACCGCCCTGAGTCCTACGGGAAAAGGGCGGTATATAAGTCCAATAAACATAAACACTGCATGCAATTCTCAGTGTTCTAGGGTTTGCACATATTATATCACTACTATATCACATGTGCTGCACTTCTCATAGTCTCATTTGGTACGATTCAAGTTACTGGTTATCAGCTTTAAAACCCAGAATAACATAGGACCAGGAGATTTGTAGGACCACCTTACCTAAAGGGTATCTGACCATTCTGCCAAAATGGTCAGTATTTAAGAGATCTCTTCTCTTAAATGCTATCATTTCCCAGAACCTTTGAAGCCTGTCTTCTCTGAGATAGTCCTTGCCTTGTGGGATATCCTTCTCCCTGAGATGTGGCAGGTCTCCAACTTCACGGCCTTCTGCTTGTAAAACTTGGTCTTTCCCACTGCACTGAGTAGAGTGAGGCTGCCACCGAGTGCAGCTGGATATGGAGGTGTGGGAATCTATTGCCTTTGAGGCACCAGCTGTTTTTTTTTGTTTTTTTTAAAGTTTCATGTTTTTATTGTTGCTTTATGAGCCTCCTGGGATTGTAACATGTAAGATCAGCAACTATATAAGTGCTTCAAATAAATAAATACATCTAAAAGTGAGCAAGAGACATTACAGCAATTCCATATGCTTCCCATTATTAGGAACCTGTTTCCTTAATAAAATATATAAAATGAAGACGTTGATGTTACTGGAAGAATTCTACTTGCATATTTCTTCAGGAATAAAGCCATTATGTTGTAAACAATAAATACCTGGGAAACATATTTTAAGAAATTGTCGCTAGTTTAGCAATCCTAAACACTTAATTTACTACTGAGCAAGCTCTAGCGATTGTCTAGACAAAAGCAAAAGATTTGTCTGTCTCAGCCAGTTAATTTAGGATACCTGATTACAACATGTAAAAGCTTATATCTCTTCTTCCTGTTTTTCCCCCAAATGCTTAGTTCAGCATATATTTTGCAGGAGACAGAATTTTAGATTCATATATGATTAATTTGTACAGGCTGTTGATTCATTCATTTTCTACAATTGTATCTCTGGGAAATGAGGGGTAATTATATTTTTTATATACATATATCTCCTTTTCCCACAGGACCACTGAACCTAGTTTCAAACACATATGGTGTGATTAATTGCATAAATCAAATGATCCACAATACTGAGTTATTGGAAAGTTTTTAAACTGAGGCAATATTTAAGAAAAATGATGCACACATTGAGAAAAAAGACAATTCAGACTTCAACATTTTTAAATACATCTAAAATGGATATTTGTCAACAAAATTACTTTAGCACAAAGCTCTTTATGCAAATAATAATAATAATAATAATAATAATAATAATAATAATAATAATAATAATAATAACAACAACAACAACAACAACAACAACAACAACAACAACAAGAGGTTGGAAGGGACCTTGCAGGTCATCTAGTCCAACCCCCTGCTCAGGCAGGAAACCCTATACCATTTCAGGCAAATGGCTGTCCAGTCTCTTCTTAAAAACTTCCAGTGTTGGAGCGTTCACCACTTCTGGAGGCAGGTTGTTCCACTGGTTAATTGTTCTAACCGTCAGAAGTTTCTCCTTAGTTCTAGGTTGCTTCTCTCCTTGACTAGTTTCCATCCGTTGCTTCTTGTCCTGCTTTCAGGTGCTTTGGAGAATAGCTTGACTCCCTCTTCTTTGTGGCAGCCCCTGAGATATTGGAACACTGCTATCATGTCACCCCTCACCCTTCTCTTCGTTAAACTACACATACCCAATTCCAGCAACCGTTCCCTATATGTTTTAGCCTCCAGTCCCCCAATCATCTTTGTTGCTCTTCTCTGTACCCTTTCTAGAGTCTCAACATCTTTTTTACATTGTGGTGATCAAAACTGGATGCAGTATTCCAGGTGTGGCCTTACCAAGGCATTGTAAAGTGGTATTTGTACTTCACGTGATCTTGATTCTATCCCTCTGTTAATGCAGCCTAGCACTGTGTTGGCTTTTTTGGCAGCTGCAGCACACTGCTGGCTCATATTGAAGTGATTGTCTACTAAGCCTCCGAGATCCCTCTCACAGTTACTACTATTGAGCAAGGTACCACCTATACTATACTTGTGCATTTGATTTTTCCTGCCTAAATGTAGAACCTTACTTTTTCACCATTGAATTTCATTTTGTTAGATAGTGCCCAGTGTTCGAGTCTGTCCAGATCTTCCTGTATCTTAAGCCTATCTTCTGGAGTATTGGCTATTCCTGCCAGCTTGGTGTCATCTGCAAATTTGATGAGTTCCCCATCTATCCCCTCATCCAAATCATTGATGAAGATGTTGAAGAGCACTGGGCCCAGAACAGAGCCCTGGGGCACCCCACTATACACTTCCTTCCATGTAGATGCGGTTCCATTGAGGACCACACGCTGAGTACGGCCTGTCAGCCAGCTACGAATCCATCTGGTGGTGATGCTATCTAACCCACATTTTTTTATCTTATCAAGTAGTAGGTTGTGATCTACTTTATCAAATACCTTACTGAAGTCCAAGTAAATTCTTCAGTTGTACTCATAAAGACTTGAAAGAGATTATGGCATCTTGCCTCACTGTAGGGATTAGTCCATATACATGGTCTGGAAGAATTTACTGATGCAGTGAATTATCATTTGTATTTTTTTTTTCATTTTAAATTGTCAGATTTGTTTGCAATTTGTTATCCTTTGGCTCTAAGTGATATGTAAGATAAACACAAGCTTCCCTAAAATGTGCCCATTCATCAGGAATTTGTTTCTATATTTTGCAGGTCAGTTGGAAATGATAAGCAAAATGATAACTAAACACAAATGTTTCCTCCAAACTTTTGTATTTAGTTATCTTTCTTTAAAATAAAAAGATCTTAGTTACCAATGTAAATGTTAGTGTCAAAATCAGTCTTGAGATGTGAAGACACTTCTTAGGTTGGGGGTGGGGTTCTTATCAGCTGTTCCCTTATTTGGAACTAGAAAACTGCACCCCATTAATATGTTTTACTATCACAGAGCTTTAGAGCACCCTACAATATGGGATATATCTGTAGTTTTACTTGCATTGCTATTACACAGGAACATTGTCTGGGAAGCAGTTTTGCTTGTGGCTGTTTGGATTCATTGTGCCTATGTTCCTACAGTACAACACGTTAGGAATGGCTTCACACAGCATACAATATGACTTGTTTAATCATGGCTTGTAAGTTAAGCCATGATTTGATGCATTTATACTAAATGCCAAGTCACAATGTAATTTTGTACTGAATTATAGATTCATAAGGCTGAAAGCAAACTTGGAGGTCTTCTCCAACCCCCTGCCCAAGGCAAGAAACTTTATACCATAAGGGACAAAATGTTGTCCAATCTTTTCTTGGAAACCTCTGCACCCACAACTCCAGGAGGCAAGCTGTTCCATTGATTAATTGCTCTCACTGTCAGAAAATTTCTCCTTAGTTCCAGATTGGATTTCTTTAACAAGCTTCCACCCATTGCCCCTTATCCTACTCTCAGGTGCTTTGGAGAATAGGTTGACGGTCTCTTCTCTGTGACAGCCCCTCAAGCACCAGAAGACAGCTATCATGTCATTCCTAAACCTCCTCTTTGCTAGGCTAGTTATATCAAGTTCCCTTAACTGCTCATCATACAATTTAGCCTCCAGACCCCTTATCATCTTTGTTGCTCTTCTCTGTACTTTTTCTAGGATCTCAACAACTTTTTGTGTCACGACAACCAGAACCAGATACAGTATTCCACGTGTGGTCTCACCTATACAGTATAAAGAGATACTATCACTTCATGTGAACTTGAAACTAGCCCTCTGTTGATACAGCCTAGGATTGTATTAACGTTTTTGGCAGCTGCAGCGCACTGCTGGCTCATGCTTAAGTGGTGGTCCACTAAGATATCTAGATCCCTCACACAATTACTACTGTTGAGCCAGGTGCTGCCTATTCTATATCTGTGCATCTGGTTTTTCCTGCCTAAGTGCAGGACCTTCTTTTTCTCACCATTGAAGTGCATCTTGGTGACGAGGGCCCAATGCTCAAGTCTGGCAAGATCCTTCTAAATCTTAAATCTATCTTCCAAAGTATTAGCAATTCCCCCTAGCTTGATGTTGTTTACAAATTTGATGAGTTCCCTTGTATACCCTCATCTGGATCATTTATTAAGATGCTGAAGAGTACTGGGCCTAAGACAGAAACTTGAGGTACCCCACTGCATGTTTCCTTCCATGTAGATATAGGAATACATCATGACTGCAGTTGGGCCATCAATTGCCAATCAATCTGTTTATCCCACATTGTTCTATTTTACCATAAAGTAGGCTGATGTGGTCTACTTTGTCAACAGCCTTACTAAAATCCAAGTATACTATGAGGGCAATTCGGAAATAAACCTCCATTTAGTTATCAATGACAGAGACTCGCAGATACAGAACCTTTATTATATATGATAGAGAACTACAACGTTACATTACTTTTTGATATAATCACCATTAAAATTGAGACACTTGTCCTAATGTCTTATAAGGTTTGAAATTCCTTAGTAGCAGTTGCTCGGTGCCAAATATGGGCAATGGGGGTTTGTGTGTGATCAAAAACATCCCAACGGAACTGCTTCAAAAGTTCTTGGGTGCGCCTAGTGGTGTGCGGGCGAGCATTATTGTGAACCAACACCACACCAGAAGTTACCATGCCCCGACACGTGTTATGGATGGCTTGTCTTGAGTTTTTGTAATGTTTCATAGTAGACTTCTGAATTGATGGTCGAATCACACTCCATGAACTTCACTAGCAGTACTCCTTTGGCATCTTCACATTTGGTGGGATTTTCTATGGCACCACTTCCGGTGTGGTGTTGGTGCTGAGTGACTACTACTAAGGAATTTAAAACCTTGTAAGACATTATGACAAGTGCCTCAATTTGAATAGCGATTATGTCCAAAAGTAATGTAATGTTGTAGTTTTCTAATGTGTACAATAAAGGTTCTGTATCTGTGAGTGTCTGTCATTGATAACCAAATGGAGTTTTATTTTTGAATTGCCCTTATATATTCACAGCATTAATGTAGACACTTTATCAAAGAAATAGTAAGCTTTGTCTGGCATGATCTGTTTTTAACAAGCCCATGCTGGCTTCTAGTAATCATTTCTCATTTTTCGTTTCTAGGTGCTCATAAATCTGCTGCTTAATTATCTTTTCCAGGATTTTTCCTGGTACTGAAGTTAAAGCTGATTGGTCTGTAGTTTCCTGAATCCACCTTTTCCCCTTTTTGAAGACTGGAGCTCTTTTCCAGTCCTCTGGCAGTTTCCCCGCGGTCCAGGAGATCTGAAATATTTCATTCAGTAGTTCTAAGATCACATCTATTAGCTCCTTCAGAACCCTAGAAAGTAAACAATCTGGTTCTGGCAATTTGAACTCATCTAGAGTGGATAGGTGTTCTCTTACCAATTTCCTGCCTATTTTGATCTACCGTACATTCCTGCTCTCCCTCCCTTGGTGCTGCTTTTGGTACATTGTACTATTTCTCTTCCTTTTGTGTGAAGACAGATGCAAAGAAGGAATTGCTGTATGTCATCTTGCCATCTTCTTCCATTAATGAACAGATTATTTAATTGACTTTTGGTTCGGTACATGTTGAAAGAAACATTTGTTTTTGTTGCTTGTTTTTGCATTTGTTGCAAGTCTTAGTTCACTCTGATCCTTAGCTTTCCTGACTCCGGTCTTGCAGATTTGAGCTATTTGCTGGAATTCTTTCTAGTTACCATGTGTCTCTCTTTCTGTTTTTTATACTTGTCCTTTTTGTCCCTCAGTTAGTCAGAGAGTTCTTTATGCAGCTATGATGGTTTTGTCTGGGGTTTCTTGTTTTTCTTTCCCAGTGCTATTGTGATGGACTGGGCTTTTGTAGTCTCATTTTTTCAGTTTCCCAAGCATCTTGAATTGTTTTACCCTTCAGGATTTACATCCATGGAATCTTTTCTAATTTCTTAATTTGTTGAAGTCAACTGTCATAAAGTTTAAAACACTAGTTTGTTCAATTACCTGTGCTCGAACTATGTTGAATTCTAGTATGACAAAGTGCAAAACAGTAGTGTAATAGAATACTGTATAGTTTACTAAATAGACTAGTGTAAAACAAACAAAGGCCGGATCTATAATTAAAATCAAGCAAGCCCTGTAAAAACTTACATGTGAGATGAATCAGACCTATGCCATAACACTGGAATAGTATAATATTGAAATAGTGCTAGACGGATGTC
Organism: Vipera berus; assembly: GCF_964194415.1. Lineage (NCBI taxonomy): Eukaryota > Metazoa > Chordata > Lepidosauria > Squamata > Viperidae > Vipera > Vipera berus. The sequence goes on along the minus strand of NC_138203.1, from coordinate 188,433,610 downwards.
CCAAAAGAGTCTATTTGCCAGATGAATGTTCCAGAGCAAAATCCCTCACTCTGCTATCTATCAAACCTCATTTCTTCAACCACAGTCCAAATTAAGGTGTGCAACTGGTAGATGTTTTTCATACCTGCTGGTGATATTTGGTGGGAAGCCAAATAAAGCCAAGAGAATCCACCTACCACTTTCTTTAACTGGTCCCACAGTAAAGCTGTTAAGGTCAGCATCACTTCCCAGCCTCAGGCTTAGCAGTGCTCAGGATGGATGAGCAGAGGAATAGTATAATGGCATATTTTCTGCTCTCTCCTCCCCACAAGGACTTTAGGGAAGCACTTGAACATGGCAAGGAAGAAGAGTCCAAAGTCATAACTGAGGATCCAGATTGTTGGGGGCAATAAGCTGACTTTGTAATAATGCTGCTTGGGGGGGGGGCGAAAGCCCTAATAAGCAGGCAAATACATAGAATGAAGGCTATTGCTAAGCACATTGATTTGTGCTTTAAATTGTAAGCCGCCCTGAGTCTTCAGAGAAGGGCGGGATATAAATGGGATTAAAATAAAATAAATAACTTAATGTGAAACATAAATGAAGATGCTCAACAGTAGTAATTTGGTGGTGCTAATAGTTAATGTGTAAAAGGCGTGGATTTCAACTGGCTGGGGATTTCTGGGAGCTGCAAGTCCGCGCATCTTAACCTTCTCAAGATTGAGAAACACAGATCTAATGAGTAACGATTCCGTCCACCGCAACTTCTGAGAAATCAGGACCGTTGCTCATAGCATAAGCAAAGCTTCGGTCAGAGGATCTGATACTAAGAAACTGGGGGGATAGAGGAGGAGGGGAAATCACACTACTCCAAGTACGGTTGATGATATGGTTAGCATATTTGATATATGGTTGATGATATGGTTAGCTTCCCCCCAGTATGGAAGACCAAGGTTGGCATCTTCAAGAAGGCAACGCACCATGGTTTGCAAAACCCCATTTCAGACCATAAAGACTTTTGTGTGGAATAGAAGAATCCTATAGAGATCTCAAACCTGGTCATATTTAACTCTGTCCAATGACTCAATACCTGCTTCCCCTCTACTGTGATTTTAAGCTGCCGCTTTATAAGCAATTCTCAAGGAGTAAATGCCACTGAACTTGGGGGAGGGATCTCTCTTTTGAGTTGATATTCAGAGTATTGCATTATTTAATTAGATGTGCTTATTAGAAATTGATTTCCAATATTAACTGAACAATCATATGCATATGTAATTTGGGAGTGTGGGGATGGCTAGAGAAATAGGCAGGTTCCATTGTTCTCAGTGGAATTTACTACTATTGGTCTTGGGTGCCAGCATATAGCCAAGTTTTTTTATTATTAATATTATTTTTATTTTTTTATTCCATTTATATCCCGCCCTTCTCCGAAGACTCAGGGCGGCTTACAAGCTTAGCAATAGCCTTCATTCTATGTATATGCCTGCTTATTAGGGCTTTCATACACCGCCCCCACAAGCGGCATTATTACAAAGTCAGCTTAATTGCCCCCAACAATCTGGGTCCTCATTTTACCTACCTCGGAAGGATGGAAGGCTGAGTCAGCCTTGAGCCTGGTGGGATGCGAACCTGCACTAATTGCAGGCAGCTGGTGTTACTTAAGGAGGCATTAGCCCAGGGGTCTTCAAACTTGGCCCTTTTATGACTTGTGAACTTCAACTCCCAGAATTCCTCAGCCAGGAATTCTGGGAGCTGAAGTCCACAAGTCATAAAAGGGCCAAGTTTGAAGACCCCTGCATTAGCCCACTGCTCCATTCATAATCAACAGCGATTGACACCTTGATTTGCACCCTACACACTAATGTGGGTGTGTCAGTTTCTTGGACTTTGCAAATTCTCCCGTCCGCACTAAAACCCGGGAGAGCATCTGGGCAGATCTTCGCTTCTTCAGAAAAAGGCGGCGAGGAGGGAGGAGCCAAGGGCCCCGCCTCGCTCATTTCCCGCTGCAAGCGGGACGGGCGCATCGTATTCGCGTAGCTTTCGCGTTGGACGAACTGGAGGCTTGCGGTGCGAGCGAGGGACCAAAAGCACCCACCTGAGTGACTGGCGAGCTCTGGGGGGGTGGGGTGGCGGTGGGGGCTCTTGGGCTCTCTCCGCTTCTCTTCGGCGAGCCGGTTTTGGCACTGACGGCGGGCGGCGTTGCCCGGGCGGCTTTTTTGGTTGGCGAAGCGGTTTTTAAGGATGGATAGGGAGTAAAACAGGAGCGGGGAACGCCAGTTATCCGGACGACCGAGCCAGGATGATACTAACGCGTAAGTGTGGCCGTCACAAAGTCACCCGTTTGCTTGGGGTCGCCTCGATTCCGCTGGTCGGGGCGGAGGCTGGGCTGAAGGGCTTGCGAGGGAAGCCTGTATGGGAGAACTGGGAGACTTGCTTTAAACGCAGGGGTCTTCAAACTTGGCCCTTTGATGACTTGTGGACTTCAACTCCCAGAATTCCTCAGCCAGCCTGGCTGGCTGAGGAATTCTGGGAGTTGAAGTCCACAAGTCATCAAAGGGCCAAGTTTGAAGACCGCTGCTTTAAAGGGGAAGGCGGGCGGGATGAAGCCGTCCGGATTGCTGTGCGCCCTTGCATAGCTGGTCCTCGAATATTCTAATACAGGGGGGTCTTCAAACTTGGCCCTTTGATGACTTGTGAACTTCAGCTCCCAGAATTCCTCAGCCGGCGTGCCTGGCTGAGGAATTCTGGGAGCTGAAGTCCACAAGTCATCAAAGGGCCAAGTTTGAAGACTCCTGTAATCTAATACTAAATAGCGAACGGCGATATATTCAAACCCATCTCAGCTGGGCATCTCTTGGAGCGAAGGGAAGGGAAGTGAGGCGGAGGAGGCAGGCGGTAGTATCCGATTTGGAAAACGTGACAGGAGAACGCGGGACTGCTCGTGGCTTTGGGCTTGGCCACTGATGGATCGATCCCTCGAAGGGAATGGGGGGAGCAGGTTTCGTTGTGGAGAAGGGTCTGCCTCACTTCGGATTCCCAGGGTTTGTGTCACTTCCAGAGGTTGAACCCTTGTGCAGAATCTTACTGCGGAATAGCTGTGTTGCAATTCAGTGATACGTCTGGAGATAGCAAGCAGGGTCGTCTGGTAGGAAGGGAAATAGAGATTAAAAAAGAAATGCAAGAGGCAGAGTCCCATACATACTTTGCATTCCATGCTTGTGGGTCGTTTCTGAATATTCCTGAAGTGAGTCCTTGACTGTTAACTCCTTCTGCTAACCTTTCCTGAACTTAGACTTGTGGTATGTGAGAATGTAGGCATTGTTCTTTAAAATTAAAATTCGACATTTTTATATCCTTAAATAGCCATGACTGAGCTTAGTGGGGGGAAAAATGAGAGCAGTTCTTTAGTATGTAAAATTGGCTTGGCCTTAAGCTGAGTCCTTTTCTGCAACTGAGCCTGTTGGGAAAAGATATATGGAAAATATTTTAAAATTGTTCTGGTCAGTTACTTAAATTTCACTCTTTCTCAGTCTATAGAACTAAGATATATTGAGAATTCTGTTAGTATTCCATAGGGGTAGAAGGAAGATTAGACCTGCCTCTAAAAGTTGTATTATTTTAAAGGTGTATCAAATCAGAATAAAGGGGATAAAACTGCATCTCTTTATGTGTGTAGTTATGTATGAGAGAGATATACATGCAAGTGGAGACACACTATTTCAATAGCTATCTCCTCAATTATGTTTGCAGTTTTTTCTCTTACTGCATGAACACAATACTATTCTGGTAGTCAGGGCTTTTTTTCTCATAGAACGCTCAGAACGGAGTTCCGGCACCTTTTTTTGGATGGAACCTTGTAGGGTAGGCAAGGTGGGTTGTATGACATGTGCACCATTTTCTCATACAAAAAAAGCACTGCTGGTAGTACAGGTCTCTTGCACATTGAGCTTTATTGTTTCGTACATTGAGCCCTATATGCCTGTTGACAAGCATCTTTCCCACAGAGTGGGAAAACTCTGAGCCATAATATGACCTGTGTTGGCCTTATTTATTTCCCAGCTTCTGGCCCAGTCAGCAGACAGTCTTAAAACAGAAGGTTGTCTAAAATGTTTGTCAATGCAGTTGCTGAAGGCACGTAGCTACTCCTTAGGGGGATTGTGAATTCCAGTGCTTGGCTTTTGTCTAATACAACTGCCAAGGAAACCCAGTGCTTGTTGATTGTGATTCTGGAGGCCTGGGGGATAGTGGTGGGGAAAACAACGGGGTTAAGATTTTAAAGACAAAAGGAGCAATAAGACAAAAAAGTTAATGGTTTTATGACAGCTGTAAATCCTGCAGACATTGTTGAATACTGTCAGTCTTTTTATTTTGCTGCTCCAATAGGGCTATTCCAGGTAAAATGGAGAACCACAGTTTATTTATTTTATTTATTTATTTATTTGATTTGTATACCACCCTTCTCCCTAAGGACTCAGGGCGGTGAACAGTGACATAAATGTCAAAATGCACAAATACAGAAAATTGAAAATAAATTAAGCCCTACTGCCCAAATGTAGAAGATAAGTTAAAACCACAATTAAAATTAAACCCGTCAGACCAGACCGGATTGCTTAAATAGATATGTTTTTAGATCGCGTCGGAAGGAGCGAAGGTCGGGAGCCATCCGGAGCTCAACCGGTAAATGGTTCCATAGGTCAGGCGCGCCCACAGTTACATGTATCAGGACAAATATATATATATATATATATTTAATCCCATTTATATCCCGCCCTTCTCCAAAGACTCGGGGCGGCTTACAATCTAAGCACAAATCAAATGTGCTTAGCAATAGCCTTCATTCTATGTATATGCCTGCTTATTAGGGCTTTCACCCCCCCCCCAAGCGGCATTATTACAAAGTCAGCTTAATTGCCCCCAACAATCTGGGTCCTCATTTTACCTCCCTCGGAAGGATGGAAGGCTGAGTCAACCTTGAGCCTGGTGGGACTCGAACCTGCACTAATTGCAGGCAGCTGGTGTTACTTAAGGAGGCATTAGCCCACTGCTCCACCAAGGCTCTACAGTAGTAGAGGAAAAGGTATCATAATCCCTTTTTATTGAGCTTGATGTCTAGATGCAACAAACAATAACAATCTTACATATATCTGATTGGAAATAACTTCCCATTGATCTGCTCTTCTCTTAGTAGTACTTTAATAGTCTTTACAAAATCACTCCTAGCAGATCTAGTTGATTTTGTAAAGACTATGAAAATACTACTGAGAGAAAAGAAGCATCATTGGTTCTGTTTTTGTAAAGGAATTTGAATGTAACTTGCTAAACACACATTAATTTGGCTGTAAGAAATTTTGTCTGACAAATATGCATTAGATATAATTATGAAATTCCTGCATATTTCTTTGAGAATATTTTCTGATGTGGCTTATGACCATATGCATCTAAGATTGGAAGTTATATAATAGCTAATTGGCTATATATTCATCACCACTATCTTAGAAATTAATGTCAAATTTAGATTACCAGTTAAAACAATGGTACCAAGGTATTGACTATAACAAAATTTTAAGTTGTACTACAGTTCAGTAAAATGTAGTAATAAAAAGGTAAAATAGTAAAAAAAGAAAAAGAAATCAGAGCTAACAGATTTAAATATATCGGTCAGTTGACAATAATTATTTTTTGTCTGCAAAAATATTCTGACTTATATCTGTTTCTCCTTTTAATTCATATTGAGTATGGTTACAATCCATAAATTTTCATTTTATTGACCACAGGGGGTATGTGCTAGGTTACGATTCCATAACCTAGATTATTAACTTTTTATTGTCTAGTTTACAGTGCAAATTATTACTAAAAGAAGGCACATATTTGATATTGCTCCTTGGCACAGTTTTAACTTTTCTCAAGTGCATATTGGTCTGAGTCAGAGGCATCTTTATAATGATGTTATAAAGCTTTTACTACTGTTTTTCAGTGTAATTCAAAATTGGGCAAGATTCACAGTGCATATTTACATGATTTCTGAAAAGGATCTAACAGTGATTTTTTCAATAAATTGGATCTTTAATCTTTGAATAATGAAATCAGCAGGAAATGGAAACTTTCAACTGTTCAAATGTTTAGAAAGTCAGGAAATGTGTATTATATGCAAAGACAAGGGGAATCATAATTCTTTGGAATTTGGCACCATATAATGCTAATCATGTAAAATACTTTAAAAGCTTGGGGAGTTTTTTGAGTGACTGTTATTTAATCAAATTTGGGAAATAAAAAGTCTAATTTATAGGAAAATGTGTTAGAATAATTTATTGAAGAATAAGATAAACCAGCTTTTCAGGAGACAAAACCTAAGTAGTGTGGTAAAGGCATTAAGGTTCCTTATCCACAGATGTTCTTTAGGTGACCTCAGAAAGTGATCTCTTAAGTCCAAACTACTTTATAGGGAGTAAGGGGCACACACAATTTTCTTTCTTTCACTGATGTTTTCAGTCCACGCTTCTCCCAAGTGTTTTGGGGGAAATACCTCAAACCTTAGGAAGGAATTGTAATAAAGGTCTAGATGTAATTTCCTTTTTCCATTCTGCTGATGAAAGCTGTAAGGATTAATTGAATACAAGGCTATCAATAAAAAATACTTACACATTGCATGAACACTAAGAGGAAAAAAACTTAAATTAATCAATGAAGATGTCTTCATTGACCAATCTGACCCTTCTTTTCTCTCAGTGTTAATGCAATATGCAAGAGTTTTTACACAAATAATTCCTATGATATTTGAGATGGGTGTGTTGTTCATTGGTTTATTTTCACACATAAGCTGTCAGTATGAAGTTTCTTTTATCTCTAAGGGATGAAAGAGATCACAGAGTATGGATAGATGGCTATATTGAGAACAAATGTTAAACAGGGATTTCAGAGTTCTGGTTAAAAACTGAAAAGGTATCTTTCTAAAAATTACTGCCACAAAGCGGTGATGTACAATGATAACTATTTATGCCTGCCAAGTGAGGGCAAAATCTGCTTGGCTCACTTACAGGGTTTAGAAATAGCCTGATTCACACTGGATAGATCTGAAAATCAATCTAGCTCAATCTCCAGACTGCAAGCAGATTGAGAAAAAACTATTGCAAACTGTGCCCTGCCATATGTACAACTGGAAAAAGAAGCATCTAGAAAACTTAAAAACAAACAAACAAAATAGGATAGGATAAAATCTGCAGGAAACTTCAGCTACTATGAGCATATTTCAGGGACATCATTAAGGATTTTTGGATTCTTACTCCAAAAATATTTGTTTAAAGAGCTTGTAATTTTTTTGGCTTTGAGAAATGATGAAATTTCTTCCAAAATTATTTATATCAGGTCAAAGTTCAAACAGGTTGAGAAGGGGAGAGGGTGATAATAAAAATAATTATTTATTTTTATTTTTATTTATTTTAATTCCATTTATATCCCGCCCTTCTCCGAAGACTCAGGGCGGCTTACAAGCTTTAGCAGTAGCCTTCATTCTATGTATATGCCTGCTTATTAGGGACCAAGCGGCATTATTACAAAGTCAGCTTAACGTTCTTTCCTGAACGTGGTGCAGCTTTTTTTTTGGTTGGGACTGAGAAGATTAATTCACAGGGGTTTTTTCCCCAATAAAAACAGTATTTAAACCAATCAACTAATATAATTCATAAAAATATCATTTTCTAACTGCTGAATATGAGGGAAAATAAGGTGGATTGAATGGTAAAGCATTTCCAAGATTTTGCCACCCATCATCCAAAACAGCCAAATTATTGAACTGAGAAATAACTGCAGTCACTTTTTTTGTGGCTAAGGATGTAATGACAAAGGTCACTCTTGAGTTAAGCCTGGGTCTGTTGATACATTGAATCTAGTCTTTCTTCTTCCTTTCTTCCTTGGCTGACTACCATGTTCTATGTAAGTTATGAAAAAGGCAACAATTACTTCCTCCTCGTCTTCCCCCCTTCTTCCTCCTTTGGTATGGCTGCTGAAGTGTCATGATTTTAGGTCAGCAGAGGTTTAGAATGAAAGATCAGGACTAATGTTTTGCGGAGGACTTTGAGCTGAGATGGATGCAGCAGGCTAGAGCTGTCTACTCCATTTCCTATAAATCTATCCCAGATGTTTAACTTCTTCTGGAGCTCAGCTCTAGTAACTTTTAGCAGATCATTTTGTGGTTTCTTGCCTGAATCTTAGGTTGATAATGAAGTTATTTAATACTTTATCCTTAACACTTGTACCTACTTTCAGTTCCTGATTATGGAGGCTGGGGTATGGTTCTGCACTCATTCTGATCTGTCTTCCATTTGTGATAGTAATAAACTAGTGTTCCTAGTTTTTTATTAGGGCTCCTTTGATATTTCTGCTTCTACTTTTGAACAGATTGAATATGTAAATGGTCTCCTGGTTATCTGATAATATACACAACTCTTGCTCCAAAGAGCAATGGACGAAGTTTGCAGTTATAAACACTGACATGGAAGGCGAGCTGGCAAAGGAAGAAAGCTAGAATAAGGCTGAAGAAAATTGGGGTTTTGATTTATTAGAGAAGATTTTATATTACTAATTAAAATAGAGTATACTCAAATAGACCATATATGTATTTTGAATACTAGATTTTGTTGTGAATTGAGATAAAAAAAACTTGGGTCACTTAAAACTTGGAAGTGTAAATATTAAAAGTTAAATTTGAATATTGATAGAAAATTAAAAATTGGGGAAAATAAATAGGATATTGATTGTCTATAAAGATTGAATGTAACATAATTAAGATATGTGTAAGCTAAAAATTATTGATAAATGTAATAAGCATGTTTTTACTTAGTTGATATGATAAGAACTGTATTAGGTTAAACATGAGACAGTAGATATTAAGGGAAAAAGAGGAAATATTTGATGTTGAAATAAGGGAAATTTTGGTCATTAAATTTAAGACATTTGGAAATTAGTTGAAAAGAATGTTATATTGTATTATTAACTACATGATGCAAGATGGTGGGAAATAGAATATACTCAAATAGATAAGATGTGTATCTTGAATATTGATATGAATTGAGATAAAGGAAATTTTGGTTACCTAAAATTTGGAAATTATAAATATCAAACGTTAAATTTAAATATTGATGGGAAACTAAAAATTGGGAAAAACTAATAACAGAACATTGATTGTCTATAAAGATTGAATGTAAAAGTAACTACGATAATGTATGCTAAAAATCTATTGTAGTAATAATGCTATTTCAAATATGAGACAGTAGATATTAAGGGAAAAAGAGAGGAAATATTTGATGTGGTAGTTTGAGATTTGTACTTAAGATTTTTGTACGCTATTGAATTATTGATTAAGCCAGCCATCATGTTGCTTTTTAAATACTTAAATGTAAAATTAGAAAATTAATAAAATATTACAAAAATTATAATGGACAAAGTTTGCAGGCAATACACAGAGTTTGAAGGTGGACTTTGCATTCATCTAGTAACTATCACACACTTTTATTTACCCCCCCCCCCCAACCCTGGAAAAAAAAGAGATCATCAACTATAATCTAGCATTGCTAGGTTTTATAATTGGAAACCGCTAACATTCAACCACTGTCTAATATTGCCTTTGGATGAGGTGTATTTAAACATGTTTTTGAATAAATGGCAATTACTTACATTTGGGTGACACATGAAGACATAAATCTGGATTTGAAAATTCGTTGATTTGATTTACACCTCATATCATGCTGAAGCCAATGAATTACATTCAAAGTTATACATGGAATCTCGTTATTGATGTTGGTGCATTTTAAGTTGTACTCCTAAATATAAACATGAACACCTTTTATAGAGCCTGCTTACCTTATAATTAAATTGTTAATCCACATTGTGCTTTGCTTATATGCTTTGATTTGGAATTACGTACTTAAACAATTAAATGTGTACAGCTGGATTAACTGGAGAGTGAATTAGGAAACTAACATGTACAATGCAAAGTGAAAATTGCAAATAATTTGTCAACATAGCTTTCTCTGATTTGACAACTGTGTGCTGATCATGTTGCAGAAAGGGTACAATAAGGGTCATGTACAATAAGGGTGCATTCTCTTTGTGATTCTGGTGTGAATAGGGGCAACAAAGTTGTGTCCTTCCTCCTTAACTGTCAGAATTTGCACTGAAGCCTTCAACCCTGAATACCTTGATAATTCAACTTGTACTAGAGGTATAACATAAACTAGGTTAGAGAAAAGAACTGTTTTCATAAGGGACCCAATAACTTTTTCATTTTAGAGATGATGAGACTATATACCATCCTAGAAATATGCTTGCATTTTGAAGGCATCTGTGAATGTTCTGTAGTTTTCAGAATTCCACTTCCCCCTTTTTTCTGTGAGGATGTTACACTATTGTAGCTGCATGGTTTCTATTAATTACTACCAAATGACTAGTTGTCATTTGGTTGTAATTAATAACTAACTAAATACTAAGTATGGATGGAGACTTGTGTAACTAAAATGCTTAGAAATAGGTGGAGGATAATGGAAGCAATTATTTCTTCAAAATGAACTATTTAAAGATAAATATACTGTTCATCAAAGAATTAGTGTGCCAAGATATCTAAAAAATGTTCTTTTTTATTATGTTTTTTGCTGGTTGAGTTTGATATGATATGCTTTGCATTACGGAAGCTATTGTGTTATTAGAGGCAATTAAATATTCAAATGCTTCCACTCTGTGTTGGGGTCACCTTCATAGGTCTACAATGAATCTATGAAGAGTAATATATTGCAGGAACTTGTTTGAGGTTAGGGTTTATTGTGGGGAAAATACCAAAACAAGCAGATTGATTCTAAGTTAGTAGTAGGACTTAATGACGGTAGTTTTTCTTCCCTAATATCGCAGTATAAGTCTTTAAAGTGATTTTCTGACTCTTTCTTTCAGAAATTGAAGCCAAGGAAGCCTGTGATTGGCTGAAGGCTGCTGGTTTTCCCCAGTATGCTCAGATGTTTGCAGGTATTGCTACAGTGCTTGCAATAAGAAATAATTATATACTGTATGCTATTTTATATATAATTGTAAAATAATTATAATGATTTGCAAGAATAAATGCAGGAACAAATCTAAGCTCTTTCTATGCATAGCAAATCTTTACCCATATTTGATGCATGATCTTTGGTAAACAAATGCCAACAAATATAAAGTCATTTATGCCAGTTCTACTAGTATAGGAAAGTAAACAAAGCAGGCAAAGAGTTGTTATCTATAAACTTGAGTAATATTAATAAAGTAGTGTTGTGGGGAATTTTGTCTGTAATATCCCCTCCCATTTAAAGTGCTACTTCCTGTAAATATGATATAGCAATACAGTCTTATGAAAGGAAACATCTCCCTACCAGTGTCGTAAGAAGGGCGGTATATAAATCAAATAAATGAATAAATAAATAAATTGCAATCTAGAAGGAATATTTTATATTATGTAAACTTTAGCCAGGCTGCCAAAAGATAGTAACAAAGGTCTGTCTGATAAAGAATGCAAGAATAAGTGTAACGCACACCTTTAGTGTCAGAATTCATGGTCTCATTAAAAAAGTTTTGAAGAAAATGAAGGGGCTTTTCATTTTATCTTTTCAAAAAACAAATTAACAGCCAAATGACCACATTGGTAACTACTTATTTTAAAATTACTGAGAGGGGGTGTCAGGAAAAGTTAAGTTTCTTCTTTTCTGAGGTCTTCTTTCGGGTAGATAAATACAATTACTGATTTAGAAAGAAGCAAGAATTCTTCCTATTATCCTCATCAACCTCATATTGCAGAAGATACAGGATACTAATTTGTTTATTAGACAATAGGTACTCGTCCCAGCTTCTGCCAACCTAGCAGTTTGAAAGCACGTAAAAATGCAAGTAGAAAAATAGGGACCACTACGGTGGGAAGGTAATAGTGTTCCGTGCGCCTTTGGCGTCTAGTCATGCCAGCCACATGACCACGGAGACGTCCTCGGACAAGCGCTGGCTCTTCAGCTTTGAAATGGAGATGAGCACCGGCCCCTAGAGTTGGAAATGATTAGCACGCATGTGCGGGGGAACCTTTGCCTTTACCTTTTACTTTACATATGACACAACTAAGACCCAGCCTTTGTTCTCAAATAACTTTGTTCAAGCTATCACCTTGTAAAAATTGAACAACTATAGGTGAGTAGACTTCTCAGAGTTAGTACTCTGGCTTTCTCCTTAACTTAAAGCCTTCCTGGGCATATTTTTAAAGATTCAGTATCAACAGAGACAAGGATAGTAATGCAATCAGAGCAATGAATATAATAGATAATTCAAGTTGAAAAAATCAAGTTCAGAGGAATGACGCAGGAAAATCAGGCTAGAGGTTGGTGCAATTCCTGAGAAATTAGATAATAAACAAACTTGTAGTTCTATAAAAAAATGAATGTTAGACTTTACAAAGATTATAGGGGAAGAATGTTTATAAAGCGAGTTAGGCATTATTTTGGGTCTATCTTGTAGAATGCATTGCTGAGTAGGTCTTTTGAATTTCTAATTCTTAAAATGTATTTCTGCATAGACATTCATGATTTGTAGTTTTTTCCTGGTTAATATACTCTAAAATTCTCTTTTTTTATTGAAAAGTTTTACAATACATTTTTAAGATAGAAAAAAGAAACAAAAAAAGAAAAAACCCCTCCTCTCCCTCCCCTCTCCCCACCCCACCCCTACCCACCCCACCCCCCTCCCCGACTTCCCAGAGCTGAATACAGGGTATAATATTACAAACATAAGCTAAAATATGCTAACAACCCAAAAGTAAAACATTAAATTCTGTCGCACTTTAACTCTTTATAGTCATCATATTGCTAACAAATAACAAATAACTAATTATACATCATATAAAACCACTACTTATTCAAATGCTAAATGAAACTTTTTAGTCCCATATTTATTCTGAATATATTCAATCCATCTTCTCCATTCCACAATATATCTCTGTTGCGATTGTTCTTTCAAATATGCTGAAATCTTTGCCATTTCCGCCAAGTTAGAAACTTTCAAAGTCCACTCTTCTATAGTCGGCAGTTCCTCCTTCTTCCAATATTGCGCTACTAAAAGTCTTGCCGCCGTAATTAGATTCAACATCAATTTAGTGTCTATGACAGTAAAATACTCTAAAATTCTCACATGCAGGTATTGTGTCCTGATTTATAAATTTGTTTATTGCTTTCCAGAGACTTATTTTTTTAAGTTGTGTTGTTATTTTCCTAGCTTTTGAAATATTAAATGAAAGTGAAAGCATAGTATTTGGAACATGTTTTTCAGATATGGAGTTTCCAGTTGACATCAAAACTGTGAGGAAAGATCATGAATTTTTAGATCAAGATGAAATAGAATCTCTCTACAGGTAAACCTTGGTCTGAATCTCCCTTTGGCTTAGTAATAGATGTCTAGAACTGATAACCTAAGGCTTTAATTAAGTGAAGCTCTTAATGAAGTCAGTGGGCCGTGACTAATATCTTGTGTCTTATTTTGTTCCTGTTTAGATGTCTGGAGGAATATGTATTGTTCTTGTAAGCAATTTATGTATTCCAATTTCAGGACATATGGCTTCAGTGGACTTTTGTAAGAAAAAAAACAATTACAGAGTTGCCTTGAAGCAGACAAACTGTGATTTTTTTTTAATGCATCAAGTACGTAACATCTAGAAAAAAATAAGTTTGGTGATTCCAGTACATGGTCTATCAGTACAATTTGCAAAATACAATGAAATCTTGCTAATTTCTGATCTGTGCAAAGTTTAGCATTGTCCAAATATGAGCCTGACAATAATGTGGAAGAATTTTGGTAGTGTCACCAATTTTTTGAACTGGACTTAAGTCATTTTGTCAAATATTTCAGGGTATACATCAGAAATAAATCAATTGATGGGTGCTCATAAATTTTCCACCATATATGAAATTTCAAAATCTAGGATGCAATGCTTAGATTTTTTTTTTTACCAGTACTGAAGATAAGAGGCTTCAGGTCAGAGTGATGCACAAGTTTATATAGGCCAAGAAGTACATTTCACTTTTGAGTAGCATGCCAGAAGCTGGACACCAAAAATAGCAAGTGGGCCTAGGACATAGTAACTTCTCATTTACAGTCTGTGTAGTATATTGTGCATTTATTGGAGTTAGGACCAGGGAGACCCACTTCAAAATTTGTCCTTGGGTCTCTCAGGCGTCTCATTCAAACTCATATAGGTCTGATATCCCACACTGTGCATCTTTGATGTAGATAATATGCTTTCTCCTCTGGATCAACTGTCACTTTTCCTATCATCAAGCTTGAGACCAAATCTATTCTAAGTGCACTTATTTTTAAATACCATATTACTACTAGAAAATGGAAGATTGTCAGGTAATGGAGGGATTGCCATTTTACCAATAGTTTAGTATCTGCAGGCTGTCTTCAGGTTGCAAATGATAATTGTGAAGTAAGAAAACCAAGGACCCAGTTTTCTGTATAGTTCCTATTTTACTTTTTGGGGTAGGTCCCAAAGCCATCCCCAACTGCAGATAGTGAACATTCTTGGTATGGTTTCCTACAATTTGGAGATGTAAACTTAATGAAACTGAAATATAAGCCTTAATGTAGGCTTATCATAATGCTATAGCGTTATGATAAAAACAAATAAAAAATTCTGCCCACAAGAAATAAAAAGAGACAATTTTGACTTTGCCCATGTGTGTGACATAATTCCACCCACTTCCCATTGCTCCCTTTAATACGGCCTTGGCTTTTCTGTTTCTCTCTCTCTTTCTCTTTTCTCTCCCCCCCCCCACTCAAAAAACCCACAAAGTGTGGCATCTGGCCACTAAAAGATTTCCTCACAAGATCTCGTTAGTTTTTCAGATGAAACATGGCTAAGAAGTCAAATCATCCAAGATTATTTTCTAAAGAGACAAATATCAGGGTGTCAATATTTTTTGCTCCAGTTCCTCCATGGAAAAAGCATGTGAGAATATCACTCAACTGAGCAGGGGGCCAACTTGTTTCATCTCAAACTCCTTGTCCATTGGATACTTTATGATGTTTCATCCTGCCACCTCTAATATTTAAGGGTTGCTAATGTTTAGGAATATTCATACCCAAACGTCAACTGAAGTATCATCTCAAAATCAGCCATTAGAATTTTTCTGGAAAGAACTTGATTAAAATGCTGCAGGTGGTTAAATGGTGCTGAAATATTGCCAGAACAGTTGAAACATTATACATACATATTATAATTACATTATTTTTTTTTCCTTTTGGAAAGCAACAACCCTCCCATATATTACACAACTACCAACTATACCTCAGGGGAGTTCAAGAATAATTGCTTAAATTGCAAACAAATTGCACAATAATATTTTAAACTACTTCATCCATATATATATTGCCACAAGGCTATATGTAGCAGATTTCCTTTAAAATGAATGTGAAGATTAAAAGTGAATTCTAAAGAGATCCTGGTATGAGCTGCCAACATTTCCATTCCATTCACTGTACTTATCTGCCACTGTAATTATTAACCATTCTGATTTTGAATGTTTTGTATATATTCAACCTTTGAAAATCAGATTTGAAATAAGATAGCAAATGTTAAATTACAAATGTTTTAAAAAATAACCAAAAACACATATAGAGATCATCTTCACTTAATGATGGTTATTGGGACTGGCAACTCCATCACAAAGCAATGTGGTTGTAAAAGTATGACATCGTGTGACTGTATTGAGTTATGATGGCAATTGCAGCAGTTCCAATTCCCATCATTAAGTGAATCCAGCCCAGTCATTAAGTATAATATTGCTATTTGTGACTTCCTACTGTTTTCCCCTATTGACTTGTAAGAAGCCAGCAGTGAAAGTCACAAAATAGTGATCATATGATGGTGGGATGCTGTGACTGGTGTAATTGCAAGCTGTTTGCAAGGCACCTGAATTGCGATTGCATGATAGTCGCAACCAGGAGGACTGTCATAAATGTTTTCAATGCTGCCGTAACTTAAAGTGGTCATTGAACAAGTGATCATTAAAGGAGGATTACATGTACATGGGGGGTGGGTATCAATTAGATTAAAGAAATAGTCTGTCCAACATGAGAAGGAACAACAGTAAAAACATTTAATCCCTGAGATCTTTTTATGGAACAGCCAAGTTTTAATGGCTTTCCTAAAAATATGAAGCACATCATAGTTTTTCAGGGGAATGCTATATAACAGATGTGATCAGTAATTAGACATAAATGTATTTATTATTGAGATCCATATAGTATTACTATATATCTTTCCTTGTACAAAAATGAAAAGATAAGAGTGTGGTAAATGTTTGTTTGTCTATAGCATGGACCTGAGATTTAGCAATTATGGGAAAATGCCACACTTTTTTGGAGTCTGGAACTGTTTTAATTTTTTCCCCATTTACTGAACAGAATGAAAAGATAATTCATTAATTACTGCTAATATGTCATATAGAGAATATTTTTTTTCACTTGAATAGACAGTAAGTGGTTCACAATTTAAAAGTTAAGGGGAAGTTTTTAATCCAGTGGAAAAAGTTCACTAGACTAAAAGAAAAAGATACTATGCTTGAAGATTCCTATGTTCTTATACTCTAATGAAAAGCCTGAAAATCTGTATTACAGAACTCCCCCTATCCCCCCCCCACTAACTCATATGGAATAGAATTATGATGGCATAATGAAGGAGGTGAGACTATCTTGCTGTGAGGATTGTGTTCCTTTGTGTCTGAATGGAATGTGACTGAGGGACGCTTTTGCTGGTGAAATAAATTCTGGATATCGTTCACAGGACTATAACACTTCACCAAAGAATGTGTAAATTGTGCCTTATGTTTTCATTTGTTATATATTTAAAATGCAGATAAGAACGATACTGAAAAATAGCTGTAATCCGTTATGTATTGGATGGAAGACTTCAAACCACAATCTTTTCCCTAAAATTCAATATCTTTGATGTTTATTTCTTTGTATGAGTTTTTAAAAACATTAAGAAGCAAACAAACTGAGATACTATCCTTCGTGGAACAGCACAGAAAAAAACAACAAAAAGATTATTTTCTTTATAATGTGTGCCATATTCTGTTAATTTAAGAATGGAAGGCAACCAGAATTATAGAACTTTTTTGTCTCTCTTTGTTTTCCCCAGACGGTTAAATACCTTGAATAAGTATGCAGAAATGAAGGTGGAAATAAGTAAGCCAAGAAAGCGGGTATGTTTATGATTCATAAAAAATGTTTACCATAAAGTGAAAGACATTGGTATGCAAGGTTGTGTTTGCCTCAGGACTACATGCCAACCTTTGCTTGTAGTTAGTTATGAATGAGACTGTTGTATTAGCTGGTTCCTATCTCTGGCAGAGTCCATCACTGGCTTGATTATGGTCCATCATGTCTCCTACTCATCACTTTTATCCTTATTAACCAGACAAATGAGCCTAAAATCATCTCCAATACTTTACATTTGTCTTTCTGGATTTTCTCATGTACAGATGACCAGCATTAAAGAAACCAATGGTTATAAGCAGGTGATATGAGAAATCTTTAAAAAACAAATCACCCTCAAACTTAGCAGGAGATGATTCAAAGGCTGAATGGAAGAAGCCACCCTGCGGCAACTGATTGTCTCCATGACTAACTGAATACTTGACATAGTCTTATACTGAGAAATTTCTTTTTCAACATATTATTTACTACAATGCCTGCTTTCCTGCTGGTATTAATTTTCAATTATAAGCATAGTCTGACATATACTCAGTTGGAAATGATATTTTATCCTGAATACCATCTGTACACCCTATTCCCTCCATGACATTCATGATGTTAAATGAAGTGAGAATGTTTTGAGATATAATATTCTGACTTACTATATTTTTAAGCTAAAACGGACATAGTTAAAAAGAAGATTGGGCTAGATTTTTTTTCACCAAAGCATTTTTTTATATACAAGATATTTTTTTTGTGTGTTAAAAAATTTATATCTGCAGTATTACATGATTCTACCAGCTCATTTATTGCATATGTAAAGTTAAATTGAAAAATCATCTCTTTTAACTTCATGGAAGACCATAAAGATATGGCTCTTCCCCAAAATGGTGGGCTAGGATGGAGATTGAGTCAAGGCACTCATTGATGTAGTGCCTCGTGGGAAGGGTGGTTTTGTTATGATTCATGTTTATATTAGTTGTTGAGAGCTGCCTAGGATCATTGTATCAATTAGGTGGGCATATCAGTTCTTTAAACAGAGTAGATAATAAATAAATTACTAAATTTATGTAATGTTTAACTGTTGAATTCCCAGAAAGAATTCCCAGAAGTTCATTAAAGGTTATCTTGATTTTAAACTCTTTTACTTATGAGGCAATGTTTAGGCTGGACACATTTGTTTGAGTGTTGCAAAAAGGAGATATTGCCTACTTAAATAAAATATCCCAATTCTGTTCTCAAATATTAAAAACAGCTGAATTTGCTTAAGTTGCTAGAACTGTGTGTGTGTGTATAAGTGAGCTATACAGACAGAAGAGTAGGACTGCCATTTTTTCTCTTCTACCATTAGCCTTCTTTAAAAAAAATGAAACATTATTTTGGAAAATGGAACACTTAATGCTATTGTCAGCTCTTGATTATCTATATGATATTATGTTTTAAATTTCTTTGTTTGCTTTAAGAGTGATGAATCTGAAGATGAAGAACCTTGTGCAATAAGTAACAAATGGACTTATGAGAAAGGTACCAAAAGGTGGTCCCATCTGGAAAATATAGAGGTTTCCTGTGCACTAAGACCTGATAGCATCAGACTTAAAAGCAACGGCAGTGGCGATATTATATTTTCGGAACAAGGAGAAATTCATGACAAATCTTCAGTTCATAGTTCTAGCAGTGGGGATAGCGATATAATCAATTTCCCCAAGATTTGTGAGGATGTTGAAACCAGCAGAAGCTGTTCAACCTGTTCCTCAAATAAATTGGCATCCCATGACTCTGTTTCCAGTTGCTCTCCTTCTCTTACTGAGACCTTGAATACGACAAGTGAGGACAAGAACTTGGATAAACAATGCCATAAAAAAGGAAGCAGTTTCTTAAAGAAAATGGAGAAGCTGCGCCTAAGAAGTGGCACCTGTAAGAAACAAATGCATTTGAAGACCAAATTCAACATTAGCGAGCCTATTCTCCTAGAGGGTTTGAGCGAAGAAAAGTTGAGAAGCTTAAATTGCATAGACGTTTCTGATGCACCAGTAAGTCGGGTGATACAGCCTTCTTATTATCCCCAGAGCTGTAGTAGCAGCAGCAGCAGCCAGTCTGGAGACAGTAGCACTGTGAGCACCCCAAGCCCGGTCAGCAAAGTAAGGAGACACAGTAAAAGAGGAGGAATGTATGCTGAAGAGTTTGATCCCAGCAAGCTTTCCTTATGGACTGATTTTTCTGAGCAAAACTTCAACAGTGAGATATGTTTGCACAAAAGCAAAGTATTTCAGGTACCACAAGGCCATAAGCCTGGGACTTTCCCCAAAGCACTTACATATAGCCTCTTAACACCGACAGACAATACCTCAGTAAACTGGAGAACTGGGAGTTTTCATGGATGCCAGAGAAGCAGGGATAAGATTAATTCTCAGGAGCCTGAAGTGTCATGTAGCTCTCCACTGATGGATAACAGGCTGAGTATATATGACAATGTACCAGAAAACCTTCACAAAATAAATTCAGCAGAGACTGATGATGACGATGTCTTTACGGAACTAGACAGCGTTATGGAGCACGTGAATGGACTTAGGAAATTGGTCAGCCAATGGACAGAGAAATTATCTGACGATGGTGACTCTGATTCTGCAAGTTACTCTAACCAATCCACTTCTCCATGCCCATCATCTCCTAAAGAAATCCATCTGGAAATTAAAAAGCACTCAGAAGGAAAATTAGCAGAATTGCCAAATATTGATGGTGAAGGCAGCTGCAGGCGTGTTGGTGAACAGGGTCTAATGGAACTGACATATGTAATGGGAACAGGAACAGGAACAGGAATGATAACAACACATTCCATCAGGTTTGTTGAAATTGCAAAGAATCAGAATAAAATATGAAATATGTTATAAATAAGTTAATCAGTCACCCCTTAAAGCAGTCTATGTTAAATGCAGTTGGATTAATTGCTCAATAATGACAACTTAACTAAATGTGAAATGGTTCAGGTTTTGATGTATAATTTATTATGATTGGCAAATTATTAATTTTAAGTTATGAATGGCAAAAGGAAGCAGACTTAATACCAATAATAATAGATATCTTAGGTGCAATTCCAAAGCATCTGGAGCTTTCCTTGAACATGATCAATATTGACAAACTCTCCATCAGTCAATTGCAAAAGGCAGCTTTACTCAGAACACCTTATATTGTGAGAATATGTCTTTAGTATTATTAAACAACAATATCTGCCTAACTCAGGTTGATGGGAAGCACTTGATAGGTGGACAGAAATACCAAATCCAGTCTTAACAATGTGGTTGATGGTGCAATCGACTATAATAATATATTCTTATGAGATATTTTTCAAACTTTTAGAATTTTCATTGGGTCATATACCTTTAGACCTAGAATAAGTACTGAAAATGGCACTAATACTAAAGAATTTTATTGTTTTTGTTTTTCAGGCATATGAGGAGACCATGGTCTAGTAGAGAAGGCACACAGTTTGAAAGTCTTACTCTACAAATGGACAGCCAATCAGCAACTCGTTTGAACCGCATGCAAAAGCTTGCTCTGTTAAAATTAACTACTTTAATGGACAAATACTCTCCATCTAGCAAACAAGGATGGAACTGGTAAGTTAAAAGAAATAAAGAGTTTTAGCAGCAAAGGAGTGATTATGGGCAAAAAGGACAATGTTCCAGAGTGTTCCACTTTTGCAGGAGTGCTTTGTACATTTCTTAAAGTGTCTCTTTTAGATCAAGAAGTGGTTCTTGATGTTCCAGTTTGGTTCTGAACCTAGAACACTCCAATTGGCATATTCTGGTAGAAAGCAAAACATCAAGCAACATTGCTTATCTTAACAATTTTAATAAAGGTAGCTGAGTTGAAGTTATTCCCAAAGTCTACTCACATCTCTGCTGCTTGTTTTCTAGCAGGGTTGCCACATGATGCCAGAAAAAATATTAATTTAAGGAGCTGCCACATGTGTTCTGAACTGTTTTCTCTATTTTCAGTGTGGCTCATAGCACAGCCCTACTTTCTAGTATCTAATTCCATTGTTACAGGATCTAGCTCTTTAGGTTAGTGGTGTAGAATTTTATACAAACCATTTACTGTACTGCATCTAAATTAAAAATAGTTTAGACTTTACAGAATATTTTGGTGTAGATTTAAAATAGATGAAGAAAGATATAAACAGTAGTAGAAGTATAAGAAATGATATTTAGAGGTCAGCTGGTTTGTGGTAATTTATGCACGCTTTGCTACTGAATCTTCAGCCTAATGCAGGAGGAATAAAACCATTTTTTCAGCCTGAGCCCTCCCATTTTTCTTACATGTTTGGCTTTCTACTGATGCAGGGGTGTCATGAATAGGAGCTACACTTTTTTGGCACATTTTAAGGAATATTATGGGATATATTAAGTGCAAACATTGTGCAGGCTTAACAGAACTAGTTAGCATGTTTTTAGTATGAATCACACTGTTGAAACCAATAATTTTGCTACCAAAAACTGATCAAGAGATGCTCAGAAGCTTTGAAACTGAACGCAAATTGGAACTGACAAGGGGGCCTCAATTCTGCATTAGGATTGTTCCTATCCTAATGCAGAAGAGCCTGGAAACATTGTTTTTCATCTGTCATTATCATGAAGTGCAATAATGATAAAAACTCTGGTTAAAAAGATATCAGTTATTAAGTTCACTTTAAACACACACACACACACAAAAACACATTTCAACCAAACTTGGTAAAAATTGTAAATAAAACCTCTTCCCCCATTGTATGTCTAACTACGGTAGCTTGTTTCTCTGTCAAGTTGAAATTTATTAACCAATGCAAGTAATGCCCTTCTGATATCTGTTTTGTCAGTTCAGGATTTTTTAACCTGTTATATCTGTTAACAAATTAAAAAACCTGGTTATGCGCACTTAGCTCTGTACAACCAAGCACCCTTGTCCGCTAATGAATTTTTCCATATTTTCAGGACTATTCCGAAATTCCAAATTAGAAAAATAAAAGTCCCTGATTATAAAGATAAAAATGTATTTGGAGTACCATTATTGTTAAATGTTCAAAGAACGAGTCATCCCCTTCCAAGGAGCATATTCCAAGCTATGGACTACTTAAGACACCATTTTCTTGACCAGGTACCAGTATGAAATGTGTTGGTCTTTCTTTCACTATTTCTCTGTCTGTCTGTCTGTCTGTCTCTCTCTCTCTCTCTCTCACACACACACACACACCAGTAGAAGGCCAGTGCACTGATTTCTCAGAACTTGAGAATTATTTTTTGTTATTATTACTGCTTATTTAATTTGTATCTCACCTTTATTTTTACTAGAACTCAAGGCAGCAAACATATCCCACACACCTTCCTGCATTATTCCCACAACAACAATCCTGTGAGGTGGTTTAAGCTGAGAGAGTGTGGTTGGCCCAAAGTTACCCAGCTGGCATTCATGGCTAAGGTGGAACTTGAACTCATAGTTTCTAGCTTGATGCCTTAATCATTAGACCAAACTGGCTCTATTGGCATGTAATTGGTACTTAAATGAATTGGTACTTAAATAGGTACATTCTCTTCAACCATGATTAACTTTGACACATGTATGATGACAAAGTCTGTCTTTGGGCCTGCCCCATTTGTTAGCTTTCAGACCTGTTTTTCATAAATCTTTTTTTAAAGAAAAATCTCTAGTAGTATCTCATTTATATCATGCTTTTTCCCCAGTAACGTATCTTTACATTACCAATCCAGTCCATATCCTTTCTGCTAAATCTAAACTCTATATTTCATTCATTTGGGGTTTGGAGCATGAGGTTGCTTTATGGGGTTGATCATGATTATGCATCACTGGCCAACTCACTCTCTCAAGGTTTGTTCCTTTATTGTAATTGTTAGTAGACGTTGTACATTGTACACATGCCACTCATGTTTTGATGCATAAGTATTTATCATGAATGCATAGTAATTAGCTCTGTTCAGGCACTATGTTCTCGTATAAAAACAGACATTAAATCATACTGTGATCTTTGATGGTGGCACCATTGCAGCCTGGAACAGGGAAATTTTTTTCTGCACTTGTATGTTGAAGTGGAAATATATTGCTTAAATGGTGCTAGAAATTCTGATTGATCTTAGCCTGTTTTCCAGAGAAAAATGATTACCTGCTCAAAACATTAAGATTCATTTATTTATTTATTTTATTGCATTTATATACCACCCTTTCCCTGAGGACTCAGGGCGGTTTACAGGGAGTTAAAAATCAAACATACCAAAGTTATGGGGCAAGGTGGAATGCATTAGGGATAAAGATGTATTTAAATAAACATCTCAGTAAGGGCAAGACATATTTGATTTGAAGTGTTGCAGGCCAAATACTATGCACCTGCCTCAGATACTCCAAAGCACTTTTTAAATCCTTGGATCAGATGTCCTGCACAGCTCTTAGGTTTATGAATATACAGTATAACCACTTATGAGTTTTAAGTCAGAATTCAAGTAAATGGAAATTGTTTGGATTGAAACTTTTAAAACATTCTGCTTTCTAGGTTGGTCTTTTCAGAAAATCTGGTGTTAAATCTAGGATCCTTTACTTAAGAGAAATAAATGAACTTAATCCGAATAACATAAATTATGAGGGTCAATCGGCCTTCGATGTGGCAGACATGTTGAAGCAGTATTTCCGAGATCTTCCAGAACCTATATTCACTAGCAAGCTGTGTGAAACCTTCCTGCACATCTATCAATGTATGTAGATGCTCTATTGTTTTGGGGTAAGAGATGGAGGAGGGGTAATTTCTGGGGGAGGTTATGGGGAAGGAGGTGTTTCTGGCTCACTCGGTTTGACTAGGGTAGTGGAGATTTCCCACCCCCCTCTAGCTAACCAGATTAAGAGCAAGAGGGGCAGGGGTTGGTACTGTGTGTGACTGGATGGAGGAGTAATTAGGCTAGGTAACCAGACTGTGGGTTCAAATGCTTGCATAAGAACTTGATTGATGCCTAGACTGGACAGCTATTTTGGTCATCTAGTATGAATGGAACTTCATTAACTGGCGGATGGTCATGTATAAGGCAGAAGAGACCAGGCAGTGACTTCATAGTAATACTGGGGGCATGGGCAAATATGGTGACATACGTGTTGGTTCACTCTCGAGGAATCAGCCTCAGTGCTCAGTACCAATACTGAATTCTAGCTGTCTAGGCTCAGCCACAAGACACAAGAGCATCAGTGGTCATAGTCTCCATCTGCTGCTGCTAAATGTAAGGAAGGCCTGTAATAAGACTTGCTTCATTCATGATTTGGGGTGAAGTTGGGGCCAATGAGCAGAGTCCCTTCTTTAAAATGTGTGCAGCTGAGTTATGGGTATAGCACCAGCCATAACTCTGGAGCATGGGCAGAATGTGGGTATTGTCTTCCAAGAAACTGCCAGGGGTGCTGTTCTAAAGATAGCTGAACATGAGACCCTGCTTATGAAGTTAGGCTTTAGGAATCAATTTGGGTTGCTTATATTTTTCTTTGAAACAATATCATCCGATAGGACCCAAGAGGTGTCCGTTTTCCAGATTCTGTCCTATAAAACAAGCTCCTTATGGAGATTCGAATGGCCCCAATCCTGTTGGCTTCCTGAGTTTTTTGGGGAGACTATAAAAACCTGTGGGTTTTTTTTAGATGTTGTTTCTGAGAAATTAATGCAGCTTACTATGGATATCTTGTTTTGCGTTGTCAAGTACTTGTAGAGTATCTGAATCAACTTGGTGGTGGTTCATGATTTTTTTTAAAAATATATTTTTTATATATTTTGGGTTAGCCACCTATAGTTATTTGTTGAATAACTATAACACACATTTGTTAAATTGATTAATTCATTTCCGGACATTTAAATTATTATTTTATCAGTGAAACATCCTATGCTTTCTTAATGTAGCCATATTGGTACTGCTACTGGTACTAACTAAGGGACAAGTTATAGTCGGGCAGAATAGGTCAATTTTTTTTCTTAGAAATGCAAACATTCTTAATGATTCGTCATTTAGTTCAACTTATTACAATTAGTTTTGGGATACTCTGTATTCCTGAATTTAAATTTGAACACAGTTACACATAACTGGAAACTAGGCCTGGGTGGCAAATTCTTTTTAAGACAGTATATGCATGTTGTTTAAGAAATGCTTTTAGAGATAACCTATCTAATTCCTCTTTTCCTTCCTCTTTTTAGATATACCAAAAGATCAGCAATTTTGTTCTGTCCAGGCTGCTATTCTTCTTCTCCCAGATGAAAACCGTGAAGCTCTGAAAATTCTGTTGTACTTCCTTAGGGATGTTGTGACCTATGTGGAAAAAAATCAGATGACTCCAACCAATATAGCTGTGTGCCTGGCACCATCTTTATTCCACCTCAACACCTTGAGGAGAGACAGTTCTTCATCTTCAAGGTATTTTTGATTAAATTATAGTTAGCAATGATATCTATATCTAATATATTTTTGCAGCTGTCTTTCGCAGTACCCTTTTCAAACTTGGAAATTGTCCTATCTGTAAACAAATCACTAGTCTACAAGGACAGATTATTTATCTAGGGTCTGTAATCTGTGCTCTTCAGGCAGAAATTAGGTGTCCAGTTCAGCCCTTCTACCCTATTGAGCCTCCGTGCTATCAGCCCCCTCTACCACAAAGATCCTGCAGGAGAAGGGCAGTGTGGACAACCGTGGGATCTGGCAGGGTGAGATCTGTGAACCATAAACCCAAAGCTTTCGCTGTGTCCCTGCACAACAGATACAGTGCCCTTTCTGACCTTAATAGGGACATTAAGGAGACAGGTAAAGATATCTGTGATAATAACTCAAATAAGCAGGGGATCGTGGTCCAAGATGAAAAACTTGTTTTCGACAGGGAGAAGTGTGAATCTGGTATTACACACCAGTCATGCAAGAACAGAAAGGCATCCAAAAAGAGAAGCCACCTTCTGGTTGGTGATTCAATTATAAGGGATGTAAATTTAGGAAAGGACACAGAGGTTTTGAAAGAGGTCAGGTGTCTTCCAGGTGCTACTGCCAGTAGGGACAAGAAGCATATTTCTAAAATAATCAAGCATGCCAGCAAGGACTGTGATGTGGAGGCTATTGTACATCTTGGCACTAATGATCTGTCCCAAAAAGATGTACTCTCTGTGCAGAATGGTTTCCAGAGCTTGGGGCAGGAACTTAGCAGAATAGGCTGTAGGCTTACTTTTTCAGAGGTTTTACCAGTGTATAAGGAGCAAAATGGAAAAGGCCAGCGTATAGCAGAATTTAATATGTGGCTAAAGGAGTGGTGTAAAGAAGGCTTTGGTTATATTAGTCATGGTGTCTGTAGCTGGTCCAATGAAAAAATGTATAAAAGAGATGGTCTGCATCCATCCAAAAAAGGGACTGAGTTACTTGGCAATAAAATCACAGCTTTTTTGGAGGAACATTTAAACTAAATAATGGGGATAGTGAGTCAATTGATACAGAACATCACTGTCCCCGGCAATCTAAGAAAATAGGGGAAGCCAGGCACCACACAAGTTATGCAGCAAGTAAACACAGGGTCAGTCATAAAGGACTCAAATGTTTATACACCAATGCACAGAGTATGAACAGTAAGCAGGGTGAACTAGAAATTCAGGTAAATGAGGGCGGATATGATATTGTTGCCAATACGGAAACATAGTGGGATGAAACCTACAAATGGAAGACACAGCTACAGGGATTTAAACTATTTAAAAGAAACAGACTAAACAAAAGAGGAGGAGGAGTTGCTCTATATATAAGAAATAACTTTATCTCTATAGAAATAGAGCACAACAATGACGAAAACTGTAAACTTGAAAGCATTTGGGTCAATATAAAAGGGGGAAAAAATGACATTGCGATAGGTGTATACTATAGGCTGCCCAACCAAGCAGAGGAAATAGATGAACTTTTTGCTAGTCAGCTAACTAAGGTATGTAAGAAGCACATCACAATAGTAATGGGGGACTTTAATTACCCTGATATCAACTGGGAGACAAACTCTGCACCAAGTGGAAGATCAAACAGATTCCTGACAAACCTAGCAGACAACTTTCTCTCCCAAAAAGTAGAGAAGGGAACTAGGGGATTAGCCATATTGAATTTAATTCTCACAAACAGAGATGAAATGATAGAAGGTGTCGAAGCCACAGGAACCTTGGGGGGAAGTGATCATGCAATATTGGAATTCAACATTCTGGAGGCACAAGCAATAGAACACAGCCAAACTAGAGTCTTGGATTTTAAAAGAGCTAATTTCAATAAACTTAGAGAGACCATGGGAAGAATTCCATGGATGAGAATCCTAAAGGGGAAAACAACTCAAGAAGCTTGGGAAATTTTGAAAAGTGAGATAATAAAGGCCCAGTCTAGTACAATACCAACAAAGAAGAAAAATAACAGCTCTCAAAAGAAACCAGCATGGCTGCATAAAGAACTCTCTGATAAATTGAAAGATAAAAAGGACAAGTATAAGAATTGGAAAGAGGGGCACATAACTAAGTCAGAATATCAGCAAATAGCCCGTGCCTGCAAAGATGAAGTGAGGAAAGCTAAGGCTCAAAATGAACTAAGGCTTGCGACCAAAGTCAAAAATAACAAAAAATGCTTCTTTCAACATATAAAAAACAAGAAAAAAGTTAAGGAAATGATTGGTCCATTAGTGGGGGAAAGTGGCAAGAAGGTGACAAGCAATAGGGAGAAAGCAGAACTATTTAATTCGTTTTTTGCATCTGTCTTTACACAAAGGGAAAAAACAGTCCAACCTACCCAAACCAGTGCCATAAAGAACAGAATAGCAATGCAAGTTAAGATAGGCAAGAAAATGGTAAGTGAGCACCTGTCCAGCCTAGACAAGTTCAAATCACCAGGACCAGATGGATTACACCCCAAGGTTCTCAAGGAACTGACAGACGTGATCTCAGAACCACTGAACTATATTTTTCAAAGATCCTGGAGCACTGGGGAACTACCAGAGGACTGGAAGAGAGCTGATGTAGTTCCCATCTTCAAAAAAGGGAAAAAAACAGATCCAGGAAACTACAGACCTATCAGCCTGACCTCAATACCTGGGAAGATTCTGGAAAAGATAATCAAACAACAAATCAGCGAACACCTTGATGCAAACAAAGTCATCACTAAAAGTCAACATGGGTTTGTCAAAAACAGATCATGCCAGACAAATCTTATTACATTCTTTGACCAAGTAACAAAACTAGTGGACCAGAGGAATGCTGTAGATATAATTTACTTGGACTTCAGTAAAGCATTCGATAAAGTAGATCACAACCTACTACTTGATAAGATAGAAAAATGTGGGTTAGATAGCATTACCACCAGATGGATTCGTAGCTGGCTGACAGGCCGTACTCAGCGTGTGGTCCTCAATGGAACCGCATCTACATGGAAGGAAGTGTGTAGTGGGGTGCCCCAGGGCTCTGTTCTGGGCCCAGTGCTCTTCAATATCTTCATTAATGATTTGGATGAGGGGATAGATGGGGAACTCATCAAATTTGCAGACGACACCAAGCTGGCAGGAATAGCCAATACTCCAGAAGATAGGCTTAAGATACAGAAGGATCTGGACAGACTCGAACACTGGGCACTAACAAAATGAAATTCAATGGTGAAAAAAGTAAGGTTCTACACTTAGGCAGGAAAAATCAAATGCATAGGTATAGTATAGGTGGTACCTTGCTCAATAGTAGTAACTGTGAGAGGGATCTCGGAGTCTTAGTAGACAATCACTTCAATATGAGCCAGCAGTGTGCTGCAGCTGCCAAAAAAGCCAACACAGTGCTAGGCTGCATTAACAGAGGGATAGAATAAAGATCAAGTGAAGTACTAATACCACTTTACAATGCTTTGGTAAGGCCACACCTGGAATACTGCATCCAGTTTTGGTCACCACGATGTAAAAAAGATGTTGAGAGGGTACAGAAAGGGTACAGAGAAGAGCAACAAAGATGATTAGGGGGCTGGAGGCTAAAACATATAGGGAACGGTTGCTGGAATTGGGTATGTGTAGTTTAACGAAGAGAAGGGTGAGGGGTGACATGATAGCAGTGTTCCAGTATCTCAGGGGCTACCACAAAGAAGAGGGAGTCAAGCTATTCTCCAAAGCACCTGAAAGCAGGACAAGAAGCAACGGATGGAAACTAGTCAAGGAGAGAAGCAACCTAGAACTAAGGAGAAACTTCCTGACAATTAGAACAATTAACCAGTGGAACAACCTGCCTCCAGAAGTGGTGAATGCTCCAACACTGGAGGTTTTTAAGAAGAGACTGGACAGCCATTTGCCTGAAATGGTATAAGGTTTCCTGCCTGAGCAGGGGGTTGGACTAGATGACCTCCAAGGTCCCTTCCAACTTTATTAAAATAATAATAATAATAATAATAATAATAATAATAATAATAATAATAATAATAATAATAATAATAATAATAATAATAATAATAATAATAATATATACAGTTGCAAGAAAAAGTATGTGAACCCTTTGGGATTACATGGAGTTTTGCATGAATTGGCCATAAAATGCGCTCTAAACGTCATGTAAGTCACAACAATAGAAAAACACAGTCTGCTTAAAATAATACTACACAAACATTAGCTGTTGTCATGTTTTAATTGAAGATAAGATGGAAACACTCACAGTGCAGGGTGTTTTTGTCCCATGTTTGGGGCGTAGCAAGGTAATCTAAATAGTTAACAAGCATTTAACACATATCTCCCTTGCTTCTCAGCTAACAAAGTGAGATAGAGCTTGTGGCCTAGAGGTTAAAACAACTGCCTAATGTGCAATCAGCGCAGGTTCGAATCTCAGAAGTGTATGGCTGACTGCTGAAAACAAATTAGTTTGAAATGCATATCAGTCTCCCTTTAATTCTTTGTTAGCAATCGAAAAATTTACACAAATATGAGCTGTCACTGTTGTGACTACTGCCTGTGGATGGCCTTCGGTTAGGCCGAATCAGGAAATAAAGATTTGTCCCATGTTTGGGGCCTAGCAAGATAATCTAAATAGTTAACAAGCATTTAACACATATCTCCCTTGCTTCTCAGCTAACAAAGTGAGATAGAGCTTGTGGCCTAGAGGTTAAAACAACTGCCTAATGTGCAATCAGCCCAGGTTCGAATCTCAGAAGGGTATGGCTGACTGATGAAAACAAATAAGTTTGAAATGCATATCAGTCTCCCTTTAATTCTTTGTTAGCAATCTAAAAATTTACACAAATATGAGCTGTCACTGTTGTGACTACTGCCTGTGGATGGCCTTCGGTTAGGCCGAAACAGGAAATAAAGATTTGTCCCATGTTTGGGGCCTAGCAAGGTAATCTAAATAGTTAACAAGCATTTAACACATATCTCCCTTGCTTCTCAGCTAACAAAGTGAGATAGAGCTTGTGGCCTAGAGGTTAAAACAACTGCCTAATGTGCAATCAGCCCAGGTTCGAATCTCAGAAGGGTATGGCTGACTGATGATTGTTTACAGCCAATGTTCTAAGATGGCGGCGCCTGGAATGGCTGTGGCTGCATTGGCTCTTGAAGGTGAATAGTTTTGGGAGGGATAGTAAGGGCTATAGGCCACATGATCAGGAAGATTTTAATGTGTTTGAGCAACATGGTGGAACTAAGGTAACATATGACATACGACCGACAATCTTTGCTGGCCTGGCGAGTTTCTAGTTGTTTTGAAACTGTTGGTGAGACCGTTGAAAGTCGTTTGAATTTGTTCTACCAGCAGCAAGATCTGACTGCTGGCCCAGTGATGGATTCTACTGCAAATCAGGGCTGTTTCCAGAGGAGGCAGAGGAGAGGACCTGGAGCTTATGGGGTGAAGGAACTGGATGAGGCTGTCGGCAGGCCCAGAGGAAGAGAGAGAGGCTTTTGGAGGAGTTGGTGGTGGCGGCAGCAGCGTGCTCTAGGGGCGAAAAGAAGCAAGGCCTCTTTAAGGAAAGGATGGAAGAGTCAGGATCAGAAAAAGGAAAGAAGGCGAGGTTGTCAGAATACAAGCTAACTTGAGGGCTAATCTACATGGAGCCCCATTTCCATCTGTCCTGTTTGCCATCGTTCACTCCCTAGACTAGAGACTAAAATGGACAATGTGAAATTTGAGCGGGCCCCAAACAAGGAGTATATATCGGAGGTGGTGACCCTTTGAGAGCTGTATGCAACAAAATTTCATTTTGATGTATGCCGATTGGTGTACATTCAAAGTGACAATAAAGTTATCATCATGAAAACAAATAAGTTTGAAATGCATATCAGTCTCCCTTTAATTCTTTGTTAGCAATCTAAAAAAAAAATTACAGAAATATGAGCTGTCACCGGTGTGACTACTACCTGTTCGATGGCCTTCAAGATAGGCTGAAACAGGAAATAAAGATTTGCCCCATGTTTGGGGCCTAGCAAGGTAATCTAAATAGTTAACAAGTATTTGACACATATCTCCCCTTGCTTCTAAAGCTAACAAAGCGAGAGAGATCCTGTGGCTCAAGAGGTAAAAACAACTGCCTAATGTGCAATCAGCCCAGGTTCGAATTTCAGAAGGGTATGGCTGACTGATGAAAACTAATAAGTTTGAAATGCATATCAGTCTCCCTTAATTCTTTGTTAGTAATTTACATAAATATATGAGCTGTCACCGGTGTGACTACTGCCTGTTCTATGGCCTTCAAGATAGGCTGAAACAGGAAATAAAGATTTGCCCCATGTTTGGGGCCTAGCAAGGTAATCTAAATAGTTAACAAGTATTTGACACATATCTCCCCTTGCTTCTAAAGCTAACAAAGCGAGAGAGATCCTGTGGCTCAAGAGGTAAAAACAACTGCCTAATGTGCAATCAGCCCAGGTTCGAATCTCAGAAGGGTATGGCTGACTGATGAAAACTAATAAGTTTGAAATGCATATCAGTCTCCCTTAATTCTTTGTTAGTAATTTATATATATATAGTGATTTTTTGAAGTGTGCCTGTTAAATTATTTGGCAGAACTCTAACTGCAACTGAATGATGATAAGGTCCATCATTTGGGAACTCCAATTAATGGATGGTATGCTGGACAGCAAGGTGCTGAACAAAAGTTTACTCCTTGGCAGATCTTTTGAGAGATAGTTTGGTCATTTAAAGAGAATAAATAAAGCCTGAATTAAAAGAAAACAAAACAAATCTATGAAAGAGTGAATGGATTGATAGAAGAGAAGGGCAAGAAAACTGGATGCGTTGGATGACATCCCCAAAAAAGGACTTCTGCTGTAGTGTTTGGGCATGGTGGAAGCAAGGACAGAAAGACCCAGAACAATATAATGAATGGTGTTGATGTAAGCTTAGATATTTTATTTTATTTCTTGCCTCCGGTTTCTTTTGTTTACTACTTTTTACTCTTTCTCCCCCCCTTCATTTTACATAACTCTGTTTCCCCTGACAGATAATAGGATGACTGGTATGTTTTTGTGTTCTATAGGCAATTCTGATTATAATTACCCTTCCTGATGATATGTTGGGTGGTAATGCAGTCTCTAGTAAAATAAGCAAAGAGTGTGCTAGAAGGAAAAATCAGCCACCCTTCCCCCTTGACTCTTCCATGAGTAGCGCTTGAGAATATTTCTAACTGTACATCATGCTGTCTAATGTCTAAATGACACATAAGGAACAAAACTGGTTGATGGAAAGCTTGCCTTTGTGGAAAGTACCCTTTGGAACCATAGTTAAATGTTTTGCTAACCTGCCCCATTTAAGTTTTGATGGGCTGCTTGTCTTCCTTGAAAATATTCCAGATTCTGTGTTTGCTTGAAGTTGAAGACAGTTTAGCTTGCCAATCTGTAAGCTTGTGGTTTATAATGAGCATAGAGAGAAACTACACAATATGGTAAACTGTCAGGCTTTACAGACGGATAGGCAGACTTTAAGTGTGCATAATTTTTTTTGAGCTTCTTGCGTCACCAGTCACTTTAGTGTGGCTTCCTCCCATATTGCTCTAATAACACAAGAACATAAAAGTCCTGTGAGACTTAATTCTTTTGCCAATATTGCTCCACCTCCTGGAAGAGACATAATTGGGGTAAGAAATAGCCACAGAATTCAGTGTTCCCACAAGACCATTTGAAACCAGAGTAATGTGGGAAGCAATCCCACTAATGGAATGAAAACAAATAATATGATTTTTCTTGAGAAACAGTAAGTGGCAGCTAACTTTTAAAGCCCTTAAAATAAATAAAGATAACAAGAATAGTTATGGAGAAATGTATATGTTATAGCAAATATATCAGATTTCTCCAACATGGTACCCTCCAGATATTTTAGACTTCACTTTTTGTCATCTGGGAGTATGAATTTTAATCCAATGTATCTGTAGTATATCACACTGAGGAAGAATGTAATAATAAATACATGATATGGTAGTTCCCAAAATATGTTGGACATTTGAAAGCACCTTAGTCTGCAGTTCCTAAGATCGATCAAAGCTAAGAGTTACTTTTTGTTTTAGATATGGGATGGGAAATCAGGGTAAATATATATGACTGTGCAGTATGTATGTATAAAAAATATATAGAGAATTAACAACTGCATGTATTGTACATGTGTTGACTATCTGTCCACCACTGTATGTTATAGTTAGCACTAGTACATAAAATGCTCTTCAGCATGTATGTATCGAATGTTTGTTGTAGGTTAAGATCTGAGTACAAGTTTTATTTCTGCAGGATGGGGATCTGGAAAAGTAAATAGTAGCTCAGTTTCTGCCAGAGGTGAAAAGAGGTAAAACATTTGAAGAATGCATTTTTAAGAGGCTTACACATCCCAGATGTGCATCAGGCAATAAAACAAGTCTTGTGATGTTCAGCTTTCCCCAGGGAGAGAAGGAAAGTGAAGATGATGACAGCCTTGTCAGTCATAGAGAGTGAAAATGTGGTCAGGGCCAAGAATGTGTCAGAAAAATGGAGGGGAAATGTTGTTGCATAGTTTTTATTTCCAGGCGAAGAAATTTGTAGTTCTATGGAGGTTTGCAAGTTTTAGAGATGATGGTGGCAGAGAAACAGGACTTCCAGGTTTTTCTTCTATCTATAAATTATAGTAGGTTTTACCTTACTAGGTTAAGAAGCCATTCTTTTAAAAATGGGAAATTCTGCATTAATATCTTGAAGTTTAAATAATAAATTTGTATTTTATTAGTGATGCTAGTGCGGAGACACCAAAAAGCCCTTATCTAACAGCTCTGATTTCAGAATCAAAGTTAACAATATCTATCTATCTATCTATCTATCATCTATCTATCTATCATCTATCTATCTATCTATCTATCTATCTATCTATCTATCTATCTATCTATCATCTATCTATCTAATCTAATCTAATCTAATTTATATAATCTATCATATCCATCTACTGTATCTATCTGTCCACCATCTACCTAATATTTAAATGTTAAATAATGTTCCAAGATAGAGTTAGTAGAGAGGAATGCCAGGTTCTTTGCAATCAAGGTTTTGGGCAGATGCCACAAGTAAGCTTTAAAGATGAAAATATGAAAAATGCTCTCTGGCAAAGCATTGAGAACTCTTGAATAATGGGATTGGCTTTTCCTCTGAATTTTTTGGCCCAGCTTTTACTAAAACATTTTAATGATACTAGAGAAATCAATGACTGCTTTATGTGTTTAACTGAAACAAGATTAACTAACACTTGTTCTGTTTGGATAGAACTCATTAAATGCTCCACAAAAGAGGTATTACATTAACAGGCCAATGTACTGGTTTATCTTTTTCTCATATGCAGTTTTTAAAGTGGTACAGTATTGGATGTAACTAGAAATACAAAGTGAATGGCCAAAGTGAATTGTCATAGGAATTTATATTGCATTCTTTACTGTTTTCAATATATTAGTGTTTTCCCCCCTCTGCATTATATAGCACCCTAAGATTGGATTCAATGCTCATCTGTACTGTAGCCTCCCCACCAACTTATTTCTGCTCTCCCAGGCATTGGGACCCATCTTCTTCACCTCTTCAAACATCTCTAGTCATAGCTATCCCCAGTTGCTCCTGCTCCTGCCATCCAAGGAAAACAGCCAAGAGAACCACCCACTGCAAAACACAGACCTTCACTATCAGTTCAGATATGGTGGCATTATATCTATTAGTTATTTATTTATTTATTTATTTAATTATATTTTTATACCGCCCTTCTCCCGAAGGACTCAGGGCGGTGTACAGGGCAATAAATACAAAAACAGGATACAAAAGTTAAAAGCGATTAAATAAATGCCCAAGGTTAAAACAATAATTAAGATGTATTTAAAACCCCAACCCTAACCCATCAGACCAGGTCAGACTGCTCAAATAGATATGTTTTTATAACTGCCCAATGTCTTATTTTCTTATTATCACTTCTCGGCCTTTTGGCTAAGATCAAAGTGTAGTGTGTAGTATTTTCTTATTTTTTCCATATACAACATGTAACCACTTCCTTTTCCACTTAGCCCTTCTCTCCAAAGTAGCAAATGAGTTTTCTAAACCAGAACTAGTGGCCAGTGATCAAAACAATGAAGTTGTGACATTTTCCTTTTCAGATCTAGCCAAAGAAAGCATAGTACAGGAAAACCTGATCAGAGGGATTTGAATGAGAACTTGGCTGCAACGCATGGCCTGGCCCATATGATCATGCAGTGCCACAGACTATTTGGAGTAAGTGATATTTTTTCAAGAATATTTTTTAGAAGTCTACCCTAAAATCTAGGAAGTAGAATTTGAGTACATTGCTGACTGGAAAGTGGAACAGATTATTATTTTGAATTCTTTTTTCAAATTACTGGCAAGAGTAGTCTAATCCAAACTGGTTTAGGTTTTTCTTAGAAGCAGAGCAATTTATGTGTCTCTTCATCACTACACTTGCTTGCACTTCCTGATACAGGTAGACCTCTACTTATGACCGGTTGCTTAATGACCATTTGAAATATACGGAAGTCAGAACAATTGATTTATGGCCTATCAAATACTTTTGGCCATCATAAAATGTCAGTGATTGTATTTCAAATGTTTGGCAACCGACTGGTTGCAGCATCCCTTGGTCATGTGTCTATGTTTTGTGACATTTTTTTTGTTGGCTAACAGCATTTTTGCTGGTTTCCAACAGAATGAAATTGCATTTACGACCTTGGAATTTGTTTAGCCACCAGTGATTCACTAAATGACAGCCTCAAAAAATGTTGTAAAATCAGGTCTGATCATATGGATGCCATATATTTAGTGCATTTTTGTGAAATGGATATTATATTTCAATTTAATTCAAAATGTAAAGCTTTGTTAAATTAAAATGTCTAATTGTTTTCATTTTGTTTTGCCATGTTTGAGTATTTTACTTGATTCATTCTTGGTTTATTTTAAATATGGGCTCAGAAATAGTTTGGGGGCATGAATCATCTATTCATTAGGCACTAACGATCTCCAGTTGTTTATAACAGAAAAACTGATCTAAAACTTCCTTACCAATGTGGGGAAAATGTGATTTTTCAGAACAACATGGAAATAATTATACTCATTCAGCCCCATTTTTTAGATTTGTTGGCATTTCTTCTGCTATGTTTATAGTATCACTTTGTGATGAAAGTTTAATTTGCAGATAGGAAGCCAACCTGGTTAAAAGTAAAACATGTTTTATGTGGCAGCATTTGTAGTGATATTTCCTGGTTACAAAATGCTTCTTTATACAAACATAAGAGTTGTTCTGATACAGGATGTGCGGTAAATAAAATTAATAAATGAATAAGTAAATAAACAATAGTCTGATGTTGAAAAAACCTATTATCCATTTTAGGATAAGGAACAGTTAGCTGAGAATGAACTGGGCTTTCATAAGGAATCACTTAGACTCTGCTCAGAGTCTTCTATTATTTCTACCTCATTTGACTTTCTGCAGTTTATAATTATTTACTTATTCATCATATTCTATCATATGATAGAGTGCAAATGTGTGAGATCCAGGGGGGCTGGATAGGAAGTGTCAGAGAAGAGAATGTGAGAAATTCACAACCAATAATATGTGCAAAGTGCAGAACCAAAAGTGAACTTCAGAGCTTGGATATAATGCTCATTTAACATGGTCTTTTTTCTCCTTTTCCATTTGTACGGAAAACTGGCAATTAATTTAAGGGATAGGAACAAAACTCCAAGGTTATGAAAGCTGCATTTGTACATTAAGTCCTAATTTTCATCTTAGTTTGTAATATACTCTTCAGTCCTTTAAACCCATGTGTCTAGAACAGTGTTTCTGAGCCTTAGCTTGAAGATATGTGAACCTCAACTCCCAGAATTTCCTAGCCAGCCTGGACTGCCGTAGTTATTCCTACATGTGCTGAATGAATACAGATGTCCTTTCTGATTTGGTGGTGTTTTATGCATGTATATAAAACTATAATGTACGACTTTCAGGCCAGTGTAAATATATGTGCTCTTTTTCAGGTACCCAACTACTGCTTTGATCAGGGGTATGAAAATGAACACAACCAAACTGGCTCAGGTGAAGTAGCTCCACAACAAGCCAGTTTAGTAAAATATTCTAATATAGTGACATCCCTGGAACACTTCATGCAGGACCTACTCAGAGATGCCAAAGAAAAATTCAAGAACTGGGTCACTTGCTCCATCTTAGAAGGAGTAGACTCAGCATATAAGAAGGTAATTTAGCAATTATGTCTTAAGGCACTTGTAAGCATGGAATCCTCCTGAATTTAATAATAGCTTTAAAAAAACACACACAGAGAAACGTCAATTCTATAGAACTATAAAAATGAACAGAAACTGCACTAAACCAACCTAAATCCCTATTGACATTTGAAGTGACAAAACTTGAAAAGGGCATTAGTAATGTTGCTTAGTATCTCAACTCTGAAATACTACAACCATAATTTGAGTGAAAATAGTGTTTTATGTGTTTTAATCAGATTTGTGCATTGCGCCAAACCAAATTAAATGCCTAAAATATCTCTTTAGTGTTGCTTGGAATACATAATGTAATATTTAATAATAAAAGTGCTATTGGCCTATTCTCCAGTACAGTTTTTGTCTACAATCTTTTCTAAATACTTACCTGAGATCCAGTCTTATTACAACCATGTTTAGTTTTTAGTGAAGCGCATAAGATTATGTTTGTCCTAAAAGAACCTTTGTTATAGATACATATTATATCCATTTGGGTGGTCTTTAGTGGTCTTCATATTGAGTCAATGATGCTCCTAATTTGCTCCTAATTTGTTTAAGCATTGAAGTCTGCCACATTGTTTCTTAATATATTGACTATATTCTAAGGTGGATGATAACTACCACATCCGTTTATGGAAAACCTCCGTTGAAATGGATGCTGTTCCTAAAGTTGTTCTACACCGAATATTGATGGAACAATATCTATGGGATCCAAATCTTCAACAAACAAACATCCTGGAGATTTTAGATGATGAAACAGATATTTATCAGTACACAGCAGCAAATATGTCTCCACTTCTTTCAAGAGAATATGTGGTCCTAAGGTTAGAAACTAATTCCCATTTTTTTTTGGACATATGCTTTGTTGATCTGATTTTTACAGTATTATTTGTCATACATATTATCAGAAGAAATATCCTAAAAGATTACCTTCTTTGAATCTCCCCATCCTACTATTGGCTTAGGCTCATTGATTAATAAAGCCCAATAGATTTGTTTACATATTGTATTAAGGAAAAAACAATCACATCTGATGTGTGTAAAAATTACATGGGATTTAAATTTCCCACTATAGTGCACTTATTTTTGCTTCAAATTAGTAGACTGTAGAGTAGGTTTTGTAAATGACAAATTACTAAAATATTAATTACATGGAGAAGTGTTTAAAAATCAATAATTTGCAGCTAGGCTTCTATCAGTTGATCAATAGAGAAATCTATGATGGGAAGACAGAATTAAGTGGTAGGTAATTACATGCTATTTGTTATTCTGTACATGTTCTGCAAGTCCTTTGGCAAGCTAACTGTTCTACCCATGAGGTAAACATCCTTTTTCTATACTGAGCAGAATTGAGCACTCACCCCAAAATCTTAATATTTCATATGAAAATTATAAAACCTCAATGGGTTGTCCGATTGATCTGAAATATTGCAAGATTGGAGTTTGTTGAGAT
This sequence comes from Vipera berus, assembly GCF_964194415.1. Classification (NCBI taxonomy): domain Eukaryota; kingdom Metazoa; phylum Chordata; class Lepidosauria; order Squamata; family Viperidae; genus Vipera; species Vipera berus. The sequence continues at coordinate 188,394,219 of NC_138203.1, read as the reverse complement.
CTTAAGATATTGTTTAAAAATTTAAGTTAAAAATATTTGTTTGCAATCCTGTGGGCAGGTGCTATTTCTCCTGCTTATAGAAGTTGCAGTCCGGATTGGATTTTGCCTATACTTGACACTATTTCAGACACATTATATATGTATTGGGAAATATAATTATTTATTATAACTTAAGTTGGAAGATGATATAAATGAACTGCATAAATAGAGGTGTAGGCAATATGACTTTAGCTCATAAATATAATTGGAAATCATAATCTGTTTTTTTATTATTATTTCCAGGACTTGGCGGACTGATCCTCAAAGTGGCACATGTGTTCTAGCAGCTACCTCAACAGATAACAAAGGTGCTACTGTGAATGGGATTTTGGCTCACGTCATACTTTACCAGTACCTTATAGAAGCTGTTCCTGGTTCCCAGAAATCCAAAGTAACATACGTTTGTCAAATAGATACCAGGTATTTCTTCTTCCTTTCCTTAATACTAAAACTTTACCTATGAAGGCCTTGATGCTCTCTGAGCTTAGCTGTTTGTTTGAGGATATTTCATTACCTAACTTTATTAAATCATCTAGACCCGTACCAATCGGGTTTCAGGCCCGGGTACAGCACGGAGACGGCATTGGTCGCTCTGGTGAATGATCTCTGGAGGGCCCGGGACAGGGGATATTCCTCTGTCCTAGTCCTATTAGACCTCTCAGCGGCTTTCGATACCATCGACCATGGTATCCTGCTGCGGCATCTCAGGGGATTGGGAGTGGGAGGCACAGTTTTTCAGTGGTTCTCCTATCTCCTGGGACGTTTGCAGTCGGTGTTGGCAGGGGGGCAAAGGTCGACCTAGAGGCCTCTCACTTGTGGAGTTCCTCAGGGGTCGGTCCTTTCGCCTCCCCTGTTCAACATCTACATGAAACCGCTGGGTGAGATCATTCGTGGTTTTGGAGTTGGGTATCATCAGTACGCGGATGATACCCAGCTTTTTATTTCGACGCCAAACCACCCCAGTGATGCCCTCGACGTGATGTCCCGTTGCCTGGAAGCGGTTCGGGTCTGGATGGGGAGGAACAGGCTTCAACTCAACCCCGACAAGACTGAGTGGCTGTACGTACCGGCATCTCGGGATAATCAGATTATTCCATCTCTTTCTATGGGGGGTGAGCTATTACCCCCTGTAGATAGGGCTCGCAACTTGGGAGTCCTCCTAGATTCACAGCTTACTCTGGAAGACCACATAACAACTGTGACTAGGGGGGCCTTCGCCCAGGTTTGCCTGGTGCGCCAGTTGCGGCCCTATCTAGACCGGGATGCCCTGCGTACGGTCACTCATGCGCTCGTGACCTCTCGTTTAGACTACTGCAACGCTCTCTACATGGGGCTACCCTTGAGGACCACTCGGAGGCTCCAACTGGTACAGAATGCAGCCGCGAGTTGTGTTGGGAGTCTCCCGATACTCCCATGTTACACCTCTGCTCCGTGAGCTGCATTGGCTCCCAGTTGTCTTCCGAGTGAGATTCAAGGTTTTGGTAATGGTTTTCAAGGCCCTACATGGCATGGGTCCGGAGTACCTCAGGGATCACCTGCTGCCGGCATCAACTTCCCTCCGCCCTGTGCGTCCCCACAGAGAGGGCCTCCTCTCGGTGCCACCGGTCAGAGAATGCCGTCTGGTGGCCCCCAGGGGGAGGTCCTTCTCTGTGGGCGCCCCGGATTTATGGAATCGGTTGCCGGTTGAGCTCCGGATGGCACCCGACCTTCGCTCCTTCCGGCGCGATCTCAAGACTCATTTATTCGAACAAGCCGGCCTGGCCTGATGGGGGATGGGTTGGGATTTTATTGTAAATATTTTTACCTATTGTTTTAGCCTGGGCAGTTGTTTAATCTCTCTTTTAACTTTTGTATCTTTGTATTTTTATATGTTTGCCCTGTTCACCGCCCTGAGTCCTTCGGGAGAAGGGCAGTATACAAATAAAATTATTATTATTATTATTATTATTATTATTATTATTATTATTATTATTATTATTATTATTATTATTATTATTATTATTATTAATCATTATTATTATTATCAGTGTGAGAGTGAGGTTTACTCTCCATTTATATACTGTAGTCTGCCAGTGTGATGGTGGTATAGCTTTCTCCTTGATAGTTTATTATATAGCCTATTTTTGTTACAGAAATATAAATTAAGATGATTTTTTTAAAAAAAGAAAAATAATTAATGGTTTTATAGTAATAGATGTGAAATGACACACACACACCCAAAAAAAAAAAGAAAAAGAGAAAAGAAATAATGCTTAGTAACTAGTTCCTAATACTGTGTTTAATTTTTTTTGCCAGAGGCCGGACCACAGAATGGTATAAGAGGGCTTTTGGTCATATCTGTGCTGCAGACATGATAAGGATTAAAGATTCTTTCAAAGCATCCCCTTACTGAAATGAAACCAAAGACAACAATTTTATGCTTCTGGAGGTGAAGACAATGCAAGAGGGTTTCAGTTAACATTTTCAAATTCTGGTTAACTGAGAAAGCAGCATAAAAAGCCATAAAAGAAGAATTTTACAAATGAAAGTTTCAGTTTAAACCTACCTTTCAACTGAATAATTTACACATTATTCTTTTACAGTATTTTGCCAAGAAAATGAAATTATTTTGATTACTTAATTTATTTAAAAGGAACATCTTTTAATAGTATATTTTAACTAATATGTAAATGATATATTTTTAGATGTTTTATTGATTGAAAATGTGAAAGCAATAGTAAAATTGTATCAGCAGCTTATAGCCTAACCAGCTTTAATGCTGATTTTATTGTTATTATTGTAACATATTAGGAAACAGTGATGCTTGTACAGGAAGCTAAGTTAAGCTAATTACACTATAAATATTGGTAATATATTTTTGTATCTTGAGTAGCCACAAAATACTTGAGAATTTATGCATCAATTTTTAATGCAGGAATTTTTCAATTTGCTTTATAAGACACGCTCAATGCAATGTTCAAAGCAGAATAGGCACTTTAAATTGAAACTGTTTACCTTTGAGAAATAATCAAAACAGTGATACGTGGAGCTGAAAACACAGTCTAGATTCACATTCTGTGTTTACTTAGTATGCCCAGTTTTTTTTTTAATACTGAAAAATGTGGTTAGATTGACTTGAAGATAATCTCACTTTTAAAAAAATCTCTACAGATGTCTATGGGTAGTTTTTATTTACAATACTGGATGAAAAGATTTTGAATGAGAAATTGAATCAGACAATGACTGGTTTCATATACACCTTAAGCCAGTTTGTATCTGCTATGCAAAACATAGCAAATTATATGATGGCATTGTGCCCAATCAATGGCATAATCATATAACCACTCCACTTCTGCTTAATTGTCTTTTGTTTTATCACTCATTTCAGTACAATGAAACATTTGATCTTTTGGACATTTTTTGTAGCTCTTTAAGGATTTTTTTTTTCATTTATGAAACAAGTTACCCCAAATTTGCTAGTACTTTTTGTATGCGGGCTCATTTTTTGCCTCTAGCTCCACAAGCTTAAAAAGATTCTCAAAGTATTGTATACCGTAATTAGTATTTTTATTACTTGCTATAAAATATATTGTTTTTCCGGTTGCATAAGCCTATAATCCACAACTCCTAATTAATGGATGGTTCCTAACAAGTCCTAACATTACAGTTGGTTTAATAGAATCAAGATAATCACATTTAAGATACTAATTAGTATCAACCCAGTATGTGTACAGTATATAATTAAGGAATTTTAAAAAAAACCCTGCTAATTCAAGTAAATATCTGCCCTATTTTTGGTGACACTTGCACCCCATACTCTTACAACAGCCTATCTTATTCAAGATGTTCAATGTTCATTTTTTCAGTGGCGTTTTATGCAGCTGCTTGCAGGAGATGCCAGGGCCAATCTCACCTTGGTTGATCTTAAAAAATCTAATTAATACATACTCACTTGGGTATTCCATTTTCTGCTATATTTCATACATACTGCCATCCATCTGGGCTATTTTGTTAGTGTTGTAAATATTTAGCTATCTCTTAATTTTATACATGATGTAGATATTTATATACTATTATAATAACATATACAGTACTATGGTGGTGCTTTAAGTACACTTCATATTAATGTATTTTACAGGCCCCTCAGTGAAAGAAATGTGTTTACTACAACTATTTTTCCTAGGCATTTCAATATTGCTTTCGTTAGGAATAACTAAATAGCCAAATTGATTTCTTGGTTTGTGATGATAAAATGTATCTTTTAAAAAGATAACGCTAGCCTTATAAAACAAGTCTTTGGCATTTTTACTACAGTTTATATATTTCTAACAAAAAAAAACCTCTTGCCACATGGCATTAATTTACAAATCTTTAGACATGGAGAACTGGTGAATGCTAATATTTAGCAGCCAAGTAGCAATTTTAGTAATAGAAAAGAGAGGAGGGGACGGAAGGAAATAATATATTGAATAATATCGGTACTTTAAGTTTAGTATGTTGAACATGCTGCAGTATTTTACTTCTTTACCATCCACTTGTATTGTCAAAATAATTTTAGTAAAATTGTTTAACATGCTTGACTTATTGACAATGCACCTTTAATAAAAAGGTGAAGCGCTTCATCACTTCATTATTGATGTGTGTGGCATAGGTAACTTTGTTCATATTTTATAACACTATGTTTTCAATTCCTGCAACGTATGACTTGGTAAACTATCGAAGAAAGCTAGAGAATCCCTTTTTCATTTAGAATTACATAAGCTTCTGACTTAAGCCTCCATTTTACTAAGCTGAAACATGTCAAATTTCTAAAAAAAAAATCTTGCTCTTGCTTATAAAATTTTCCTACTGTAATTCAAATTTTATGCGAACTTTAAATTCATGCAAATTTCAAAATGCATATGTCTCTGCATATAACTTTTGTGGCTGAAAAGATATCTAACTTGCTGAAAGAGAATTGTAAGCATTTCTGGCACAGTAAGAAAGAGAACATCCAATCTGATCATCTGTTATTTTTATTAAGTTCTAGCCCTGGCAAGGAAAGAAGAAACTGTTTATCCTTTGCCTCGAACAGTTTTTTAAAAGTAATTTTAATCACATTTTTTGGACAGGCTTGATTCCCAAGATATCAAAACCTTTGGCCATCACAGCAGCTGTTGCTTCACACAGGAGCATTCGCCACATGTTCACATTCACTATTTCACCTAGATACAAAAGAGACACAGCACAAAAATAACAGATAAATATTAGATGCAGGCCTTTTGAAAATTAATACCTGTTTTGCCTCTTTTACAGATTCAGTATCATCATTATCCAGGCAGTTATAATCAGTTCCTGTCAATCTATCACATATCAAGTTTATGAACAGGCATTATACAGGTAGTCCTTTGAATGGTCATTTAGTGGCCAAAGTTACAGCAGCACTAAAAAAAGTGACTTATGACCGGTGCAGCATCCCCATAGTCATGTGATCAAAATCCAAGTGCTTGGCAACTGCCATATATTTATGACAATTGCAGTGTCTCGGGGTCATGTGATTTCCTCTTGCAACCTTCTGACAAGCTACGTCACTGAGGAAACCAGATTCACTTAACAACTGTGTTACTAACCACTGCAGTGGTTCTCTTAACTGTGGCAAGAAAGGTTGTAAATATTTAACTATTTCATTTAGCAACAGAAACTTCAGATTCAGTTGTGGTTGTAAGTTGAGGACTATTTTTGTGATGATTCTGTTCAAACTTTTGCATCCGTAAGAGATCCAATACAGCTATAATTTAAGTTCAGCAGTCTATCTGACCATGTTTTTACTTTGCAATCGCAGCAGGGTTTTACTTCAAAGGATTAGTCATTTTATTTGCCATATTTTCTAGCCTTTTTTAAAATAGAAAATTAAAAATATATTTAGCACAAAAGTCTTGTAGGGTCTTTCAATCCAACAAGGTTTGAAAGGGAAGATTTCATATATCTTACTGAGTTGTCAATACTTTGGGGTTTTAATAATCTTCAAACAACACTTTATTTCAAAATACTAAGGTAACTCACCAGTTTGTCTATCTTTTTCCACACAATAACAGTTATCATAGAATTCAGTAAATGTGGTGGCTAGCTCATAGAGGTAGTCACAGAGAGTGTGCAGTAAAAGGTCATCTAAGCACTTTTGGATGATCTCAGGAAACCTCAAAATGCATTTGCCTAGTTTCCATTCTTTTTCATGATCCAGTATTATCTCGGTTGTTCTAGCTGCCTTTTGTAATTTATCCTCACTGATATTAGCCAGTCTTGCTATAGATCTGTCACAGAAATAAACCTTAGATTAGATGCCAAAGGATCACACATCTTTATCCGGACTCCCACCCAAAAGTTTATGCGACACAAGAACAAAGATGTACCAAAATTACTGACTTATCCCAAATGGATGGCTAGCTATTATGCATTATTTTGACAATATTGTTAGAAATACTACTTCTTAAAATACAGAATTACATCTTGAAAGATGTCCTGTAGGAGAAGGGGGGTGGGGGGCATGGAGTGAAAAGAAGGATCAGCCTAGATAACCACAAGTGAAATATCCCTTAAATATCCCCTGTTGACCCTTAGCTAACTCCAACCAGGTGCTGATCTTAATTGTGAGTATCCCTATGCATAGGCTTCGGGCAATAAATCAGTTTAACTTTCACAAGTGGAGCTGATCTGAATCAATGTAAAACAAAAGCTACATCAGCCACTGATTTAGGCTTCAATTGCTCTATAAAAATAACTGGGAGTAAGGTATCAAGCGACCTCACCTGAATCATCTTGAGTTCTTATGCAAGCTCTAATTAATACATATGAAAAAAAAAACCCTTTAAGTTACACATTCTTCTTAGCCTGTACCAAGTGAACAGCAAAAGGCATATTTGATTGAAGGAGGTCCCAGCAGGTTCAATACAGGCCTCAGCAGCTCTTCCCTACTGAATCCCAATCACTGCAGAACCGTAATATCTATTTTCACTCCAATCACTATGCATGCCATGCGTGTGTCCAAGATTACCTTATCAAATTACTAAGTCTTGCCCTAAAAGCAAAATACATTGCTGAATGGGCTGTATGTTGCTTTTAATGCTTAAAGTCTTAAAGTTACAATGTTTATGTTAATTTTTTCTGGCTCCTTTGGGCATTAAAATAATTATTGATGTACGTCCATAGCTATAGATAGTGAAAGCAAGCATGTTAAACATACTGACAACTGAATGCCATTTTCATACTTAATAAATTATCAAGTTTAGCACATATCAGCATAGCCTCAGTGTTCTGAAACTGATTAGCTCACAGGTCTGCAACCCGCGGCTCCGGAGCCGCATGCGGCTCTTTCAGCCGTCTCCTGCAGCTCCCAGTCCTCTGCCATGTGCAGTCCAAAAAAAAAAAAAAGCGGGACTAAAAAATTTCGACCAATCAATTCAAATATGCAGGGTAGGTGCATATCTCGCCTTGGCTCCACTCTTCAATCAAACCCTGTTCTGCGCATGTGTGCATGTACGCACATGTGCACACATTTTTTTGCGACTCCCAATTTTTCCTTTTGTGAGGGAACCGGTTCCGAGTGGCTCTTTCACTGTTTCAGGTTGCTGACCCCTGGATTAGCTAAAGATTTAGCTAAAATGTAGAGCAAGGCATTGTCCCACATTATATAGTATCATATATTATAACCTGAAAAATAAAAGAACTTGGAATACTATCCCTACCTGATTCGAGTGAAGGCATAAAGTAAATAAGCAGCAGTATTTCCTCTATCATCAAGCATCTTATCAAAAGAGAAAATATAATCATTTATTCTGTGATGAGACAGGTCTGCATATTTAATGCAGCCAAAGGCAACTGACGTCTGGGCTGCCTTTAATTCTTCAGCTGTAAGAACCTGTTAAGACAAATAAAATGAATGAATGAATGAGTTTATTTAATTACCATCAATGACCAGAAAGATAAAAGACACAAAGCACTGAACAAATACAAAAATAATAATAATAGTGTATCAGCCATATACAACTATAAAGGTTTGAAAAGATTAGATAAAACATATTGCTTCCAAAAACGGTAAAGCAGCATACAATGACACCTCATAAATGAACAATCTTTTATCATTTCCAGCTACTATTTGGAGACATGGTTGCTCAAAGATTGCAATCTCAAAGTTTTCAACACAATTTAACTCAACTCTACAAGTAGCTTTAAAAAGTTCTCTAAAACGACTGAATGACATTGGCATAAGTTCTATTTATATAGGCAAAGAACCTGAGGTCACCAATGAAAGTTACAGTTACCATTCAAGCATTTCTTAGCAATGAAATTACCTCCCCTCCCAATACAATCAATACGAAAGTGATCCCATCTATTCTTCATTTTATGTTGTTTTGCCATCTGCTGGAAAGCTGAGATAATACAAGAGTTTGCAGACCAGGCAAAAATTACCGTAATCTTTGAATGTATGAATTCCCCAAGAGTATCTCAGTAGATCTTACTCTATTCCCTACCCATTTAAACATCAATAATAGCTTTAAGCACTATAAAACAGTATCCAAGATGGGACATCTCAGTACAATGTTGATTGCTAACCAAAAAAACATGCCAAAACATAAAAGTAAATTAAAACAAAAGGAAATAAAGTGTACGACATGCTGCTTCATAAAAGCAAGATAGCAGAAGAAACAAAATTACGTTGGATTCAAGAAAAAAAGGAATTCATTACCTTATCTCTTTCTTTTTCCTTCAGTTTATCCATTGATCGCTTCAGTCCTTCTTCAAGAAGATCCATCAGTCGTACTGTGTCTCCAGAACGTGTTTTGAACTTTTTTCTTATAGCAGAGTGAAAATTATTACTTTCCGAAATGGCATGTCATTTTAAATAAAAGTTACATTCCAAATGTAAACATATGCTGCCTTCATAGCATGAAAGTGACATCCCAAAACAGACAACTCTGTGTATCCATGGTGACAGGTGTATATATATTTTTTAAAAGGATGAATTTTAAAGAATCTAAATTTTATTTGAATGTAAGTACCTAGACTCAAACTAAGAGGATTAATTAAAGCTGAACTTTAGTTTGAACACAGGAAGATTATAATATAATTAATTTTGGAAAGGAGCACTTTTTCCCCCCAATTGTTACAATTTTATCTTAATGAGGTATACTAGAAATCAAACTCTCCCTGCACTCCTAAAAAGATAAGCCTTATTGTTATATATTTATAATTTATTATTATTGTTATAAATAATAACTTCATTTTAGGTATGAGAAAATGCTTTTTCTCCAGCGACTGGTCTAGCTATTTCAAGCATTGCATTGGTAGTTTTCCAGAAGTTAGCAATAGCATGAGCACTTATATACTGTTTCACAGCCCTAAGCAGTTTACAGAGTCAGGCTATTGCCCCCAACAATCTGGGTCCTCATTTTACCGACCTCGGAAGGATGGAAGGCTGAGTCAACCTTGAGCCGGTGAGACTCGAACTCCTGCATTCTAATACTGCATTCTAATGACTGTGTCACTATGGCTCCAAGTTAATCCTGTGAAAGCAATTGCTGATGCTTTAGACAAAACAAACTTGTTTTAGGCCAGGATCAGTAGGGTCCAAAGGAAGAATGGAATCTTCAGAAGTGTTCCATTTGCCCTCTGGACCATACTGATCCTCATCCAAAACTTTCTGGAGTGTTCCATTCCTGAAACAGTAGGTTTTACATATTCACATTTCATTTCATTGACTGAAGTGTAATAAAATTACATTTAATTAATTATTGTGGTTAGTCCTCATATAATTTATAGTTTAAATTTTAAGCCACCACATGAGGCCCCACAATCTCCAAACAAGATAGGCAGCAAATAAATTTAACAAATAAATAAATAAAAAATTTAAAAAATATGACTGAAATAAAGATTAATTCAATAGCAACATGAAAGGGCTCCACATACAAAGGTTTTGGGGCCTCATGTGGCTCTGCATGCCTCAGATGGTGAATCCCTAATTAATGGGCATAATTCAAATCTAAAATAGAATAAAAGAAAGAAGTGACAAGAGTTAATAATAAATATCTGGATGGGGGGAAAAGAGAAAAAAATATTTCCAAATGAAAAAAAATACTTCCTGAATATTACTTAACCTGTTATTTTAATTAATGCAGGTTTGATTAATATTTATAAAATTGTGTTGATGGATGCAGAAGATTCTTATTTCCAACACAATGTATTTACAACATGCAGATCAAAAAAGAGATGTCTATGCAGGTTTTCTTGCACTATACACTAATGCAGTGATGGTGAACCTTTTTAGAGACTGAGTGCCCAAACTGCAACCCAAAACCCACTTATGTACTGTCAGGTGCCGGGGGGGCATGGCCCATTGGGTGGGTGTGGCTGCGGTGGTAATGGCAGACTGGGTGGGACTAAAAAGTTCAATCAATCAATTCCAACTTTGCATGATCGTTTTTCCCCGCGAGAAGTTAAAATTGATTGATCGATTGAACCTCTTTTTTTTTTGCACATGGCGGTGGAGGCCTAAAGCGAAAACGTTTTATAAAACCCAGCTGAAGGCCTAGGACTGGGGAGAGGGTGCGCGTGCCCACAGAGAGGGCTCTGCGTGCCACCTGTGGCAGGTGTGCCATAGGTTCGCCACCACAGCACTAATGTATAAATTCAGTGTTACAGCTCAAAGTAAAGCTGCAGAATGTACAACCAAACATCATTCTAATAATCCTGCAAGAATAATATACTTTAAAAAACAAAGCAAAATAAATGTCACAATTGAATTGGTGCTAGAACTGTTCAGAAATACAAAAAAGTCAATTTGGGTACTACAAAACTTTTTTTCAAAGGAAAGTCTTACACAGGGGTGTAATCCTGTGGGGTGTCAAACTACCAGCCCGTGGGCCGGATGCGTCATCCGGAGGCCACGCCAACCCCATTGCCGGCAATGGAAAAATAGTCCCAATACGTCTCATGGCATCATGTGACATTACGAGTTTGACATGTCTGATCTAGACTGATATTGGCCTCATTTCCAGGCATTAGCTTAAAACCAATTCAGAAAAAGTAGCAACTTCAAAAGCATCCAATTCAAAAAAATTTGATCTAAACAGTTTATTTCCTAAAACTGCCTGTAAGGTGAATATTGCATGGTCCAAATCTCTATTGAATTAATCTTTCTTAAATGAGGATATCAATTCCTCCAGTGAGATTAACAATGGAACTTAGCTTAAGGCATACTGAAGCAGAGTAAATTTAGTGTAGTGGTTAAGGCAATAGGCTAGAAACAATTAGGTTTTGAGTTCTAATCCTACCTTAAGCATGACACTTAACTGGATGATCTCAGTCATTCTGTCTCAGACAGAGGATGAAACTAATGGCAAACTATTTCTGAAATTGTTGGCAAGAAAACTACAAGGACTTGTCCAGATAGTCACGAAGTGTCAAGACAGAGCCAAGGTACATACACATTCACAGACACTCACACACATACCCAAGAAAATACGTTGTAAACCTACTTGTCTTCTCCCAACACCACTCCAAAAGGAGCATGAATTACTTTGGTCACTTTGGGGTCATACCAGCCAATCATCTGAGCTGCTGCAAATATTGTTTGTAAGTGAACAGACTGCAAAACAAAGTAGGATTGAAGTTGGAATTGTTAATTACGATGTCATATAATTTAAAGTTTAAATTTTAAACCACTACACGAGGCTCCAAACTCTCTATTAAAGGCTGTGCCTTGGTTCAGAGAAAGCAATGGGAGCAACTGTCCTGAAAACCAAGGAAGGAACTGGGCTCCCAGGAGGGTTCAATACTCAAAATAATCCTTTTGTTCAACATTAATCAGTTAAGTATAACTGGTTGTATTTTGTGTTTCTCCATAAATTTAATGGGCTGTTGATGTCAGTGGGTAAAAACAACAGACAAAAAAACCCAGTTACAGGAACTAATGATATGGGAGGGGGTATTAAATGAATGGTACATCTAGATCTGCTGTGGATCACATCAATGTCCACAAGCAAAACGTTTTACAAACTGACAACACAGGATGGAGAAGCTCACCTGCCCACTGTCTACCACATATATTATATAATGAGCTTTTTCTTCAAAAATCCTCTGTTTTATTGCTGCCAAGTCTGATGTATCATATGTGAAACCCCCATCAGACTTCACAATTGTCAAAGGAACAGAACATCCTGGAACAAATACAATCTTCCGGCCATCATCCACTTGTACAACCCCTAAAGATGGAAAATACATCATTGGTAACCATGCAAAAACAGATGGAAAATTATATTGAAGTTTGAGAAGCATTTTTTTTTCAAAATGTACAAATGAAAACCAGTTCAACAAAGATTTACAAACAGAACTTGTCATAAAGCCACATTCCAAGCCAAGCAAACAGGCATACAAAATGGGAGTCAAAAGTTTAGAAATTCTACATCTGCCCATTCCAACGCAGCAATGGTAATTACCTCTTGAGATGGGCTTAACTTCTGATTTCAGAGACTGATTAAAGGAGGGAAAACAAAATATCCAGTTGCATTACATTTTTAAAAAGAATCAGAGGACAATGTAGCAAAATGGTTTTGAACTCTCATCCTGCTCTCACATAAGGCTTTGCTCCAAATGTAATCAAGAACAATTTATTTGATTATGTTCCCAAATGTAACATCTCTTACTTTCTATTTTGAGTCGACTGATTTAATTTGTGGTTTTCAGCAATCAGAAACCTATAGATCTTATTATTAATAATTCACAAAAGAATCATTCACTATTAAATATTTCCAGATTATAAATTTAGCCTTCCTAATACAACAAATTCTGTTAGTGGAAGCCATATATCTAAAACATAGGAAGCAATGATATTATTAGTTACTAGACTCCAGTTAAGGGACGCGGTGGCTCAGTGGGTTAGGACGCTGAGGTTGTTGATCAGAAGGTCGGCAGCTTGGTGGGTCGAATCCCGAGTGCCGCGTAGCAGAGTGAGCACGTTACTCGTCCCAGCTTCTGCCAACCTAGCAGTTCAAAAGCACGTAAAAATGCAAGTAGAAAAATAGGGACCACTCCGGTGGGAAGGTAACAGCGTTCCGTGCGCCTTTGGCGTCTAGTCATGCCGGCCACATGACCATGGAGACGTCCTCGGACAAGCGCTGGCTCTTCGGCTTTGAAACGGAGATGAGCACCGGCCCCTAGAGTCGGAAACGACTAGCACGCATGTGCGGGGGAACCTTTACCTTTACCTTTAGACTCCAGTTAAATGTAAGAAGAAGCAACAAAAAAACCAGTTGTTTAGTTCAAAAAGAGATGGAACACAATGAAAGAATTATGGAAAACAACTTCTATTAGCCTTCAGTACTTTAAAGCATGTAATTTAAAAGCTAACCTTTCTCACTGTGTGTTGAATTTAGGTGGTCTAGATTAAGGTATCAAGAGTTAATCATGGCACTGAGCTATACATGGCCATCTTAATGGTTAAGGATTTTAAGAGATGGAATGGCAACAACTGGAAATTGTTAGAAACTAGCAACACTTCAAATAGATAAGGACATGTTGTCTGAAGATAGAAGATTCTCATATCAACTGTGTGTCCCAAATAATACTGGCTCATCGTGCATGATATATTTTCATCTATTATGGAAATTTATTAACTAGGATACAAAAAGGAACCAATCAGAAGTCAAAGTTCCTACCCAATTTTACTACCAGCAAGCTGCAATGTAATGCTTTCTTTCCAGGCCAGAGGATATAAAGTAGTAATCTCCATATTTTGGAGCTACCCAACTGAAGGGTAAACTGGAAATAACACAACACAGAACATTGAAGAATATCTATCTCGAAAATTACCAATCAAGAGCCTCCATATGATCACCCATGCATCAACCCATTCTTTTACCTGTCTGAACTTCACTTTGTACTAGCTATTCAAAATGCACATGTACAAATGGTTGTCTTAATTAAAGAATATTATGCTTTTCTTTTGCTTCTTGTATCACTGAACTTACATATGGCTATATATTTATTGCAAAAAATATTGCATGGTATTTGGTGTCAACCTGATATCTGGCTTGTCGCAATTTCTCTATGAAAACATGCTACAAAGCAGTTTTGATCATCTTGCTATGTGTCAGGGTAAAATCAATTAAATAAAGTTGTATATTACTGCTCCAAACCCATGACAACTGAAAGAAAAATGAAGTAATTTTGAATTTCAGGCTAATGGCACCTAGTTAAGTTTACTGATTAGGTATAAATAAATATACATAAATACGGGTACTTACGTATTAATTATAAAACAGCAAGTGGAAATTTTCAAACTGTACATTTTTTTAAAATATAGACATACTTTATTATTATTATTATTATTATTATTTATTAAATTTTATACCGCCCTTCTCCTGAAGGACTCAGGGCGGTGAACAGGGCATATCTTAAAACTACAAAAATACAAAAGTTAAAAAAGAATTAAATTATTGCCCACAATAAAAACAATAATATATATATATAAATATTAAAACCCTAAGTGATTCCCCATCAGGCCAGGCCAGCTTGTTCAAATAAATGGGTCTTTAACCCGCGTTTTTATTAAAACGTTTTTAATAAAAGCAAACTTTCCTGAAGGTCTGAAACGTATAATGTATTATCATTTTAAACATATTCCAGCTATTTAACTCCCAATTACAATACAGATGTGTTACCTCGTTCTTCAAGCTCCTTCACAATTCCATGCATCCTATCTTGGTAGTATGATTCTCCTCGGTCTATGATGGAAACATCCAAGCAGTCATAGATCTTTTGGAATTCTGATCAAGAGGAGGAGGAACAAAAAATCTAAGCATATAGCAGTGAAGAATTTGAGATGCTTAAGTTGAAAATATATAGTGATTAGAATAATACAACAGCATATTATCTGGAAAACAAGATATGTTAAAAGGTTGGGTTCACCTTGAAATTGACCAAGACCTTTATCCTCAGTTTAAAGAACAGAAATAACTAATGGTATCCTCTCCTCTCATAGGTTAATTCCAAGTGGCTTAATGAACCTTCAGGTAAACAAGACTGAAGCTGACTTTTGGTTTTTATCAGTATTCAATGTAGGTTAATAATTTCCAGTATTATGTTAACTGGAAGTTGAGTCATGGGATAAGCAGCATCCGAGGATAAGCAGCAAAATGTTTCAAACCAAAAAGGAAAGAAGTTCAGTTGCTATGGCTCAACTTCCAGACAACTCCACCTGGATAACCGAGAATTTTCATCGACATAAAACACGCTGTTAAGCATTTAGAAAGGTAAGCAAGAGAAAAACTGAAAATCTCACACACTTGACTGCCAGATTTCTACAAATAAAATTGTATAATAAAAAAATAAGCTAGGCCTTAAAATCAACTATGATTTTTCCTATGCAAATCCCTGTAGAGTGATAAATCCCTAAATTGTTGCTGAAAAACAAACAGTAGACAGAAATCTCTGTTTTAGGACATACTTTATGGAGGCGACTCCCTCCCTTTTTTTCCTACATGCTGTAATGTATCAATTGTTAGGAGATCCCAAAACACTGGAAAGTTTGATATTACAGACTGGATCTTGGTCTCACAAAACAGCAACCTCTCAAAATTTTCCACCATAAATGGTACATTCAATATTCTTGTGCTTCAGCAATGCTCTACAAAAATAATTTCAACCATTTATAAAAAAAAGTTTTCTAAGAAAATGCTCAAAAGTAGCCCAAGACAAACACATGTTTCAAAAATCACCTTTTCGGGATACATCACAAATGAGGTTCCAAGCTTTAATGATGTCTGGACTTTTGCTCTGCAACAGGACCACACAGTGGTATGCATGCTTCTTAAATTCTTCCTCGGTGTCAAACCTTCTTTTTGATTCCTAGGTTAAGAACATAAAGATGCTATGAAATAATATCTAATGTGCATTAAATGGAATCCAATCAAAGTATTCATAACAACATTAATGTTCAGATGAGGTAAAAAGGGCAATATTCATTAAATTTTAAATTAATAAACACAACTATATCAATCGCAATTCAGCAATTGTAACTGTTTTTTCTTAGCATGTTAGTGTATATAAAAGACTATTTAATATATGGAGAAATTAAACACACTATTTGTTGCAGCTCTCATGCTGAAGCAAAAATGAGAATCCTCACTCACCTACTGTACATAAGTTTACTATATATGAATCTATCTATGGAAAATATCCTGTGTTATTAATCTGCAGAATTCCCAAATGTGTGTGGCTTGCTGGCATGATGGATTTTCTTCTTTAAAGAAGTAGAGAATGACAATCTACTCTCACTGGAATTAAAATCCTCCCCCAATATATTTAGAAGTGGTGCAGGTTTTTAAGCAATCTAAATGCATCTAATTTGAAAGAGTTGAATTAGTCTCTGAAAATATCTGCAGCTGTGCAGACATTGTATTTTCAAGCTCCCCGGCTCAATGATTATTTGTGTTTGGGTAATAGGTGGCAAAATCCTCTGTATTCAGGGACAGTTTCTTCAGGAGTGGAAAGACCACTCTTGCTTTTAATCCTGAACCCATCATGCAAGGATACAATAATCTGTCTCTGGATTCATTCCATCAATACCCTTTTGATCAAAAATGTTTATATAGTCTACTGATCTAGGGAGGAGTTTTCAAGTTTACTACCTCACCCTGCTGGCTCCTACAATCTCCAGAAAAAGGCTTATCAGTGACATTAACAATTATTTGACTGAATTTTTTTTGGTCAGGCAAATTAGTTATTTCAGATTATCATTTTTCAACAACAACACACATGTAGATGATGACTGTACCTGCAGTTTCTCCTATTGGATTGAAATAACTCGTTCATCTTTAAACATACTATTTTTCCTCTAATTAAGAATAGCAACTAATAAAGCTCTGAATAAGCATTTGCAATATTACTTGCCGCAACACTGATTCTCATGTAATGGTCCATACCACAGGTCTGCAAACCGTGGCTCCAGAGCCGCATGCGGCTCTTTCAGCCGTCTCCTGCGGCTCCCAGTCCTCTGCCATGTGCAGTCCAAAAAAAAAAAACAACAGTGAGACTAAAAAAGTTCAACCAATCAATTCAGATATGCAGGGTAGGTGCATATCTCGCCTTGGCTCCACGCACATGCACACACATTTTTTGCGGCTCCCAGTTTTTCCTTTTGTGAGGGAACCGGTTCCGAGTGGCTCTTTCACTGTTTCAGGTTGCTGACCCCTGGTCTATACTGATTCCTTTCAATTTAAAAAGATTCTTACAAAAATAATCTATTATAAGGAATAATGCAAGAAAAAGAAAACCAAATATACTGTTTCAGTACTGTGTAAAACATCAAGCATTTTCTAAGCAATTATAGTAACAGGAACAAATGCTGTGGATACCATACCTTATAAAAAGCTTGGAGGTCTCCTATGGGTGGAGAAACAGTGAGGTAATCTGGAAATTTATCTTGCAGATGAGCAATAAGCATCCCAAACTGGGTGCCCCAATCTCCCAAATGATTCAATCTGGATAAAAGAAAAATAAACCAAGTGTAAAGTACAGGTAATCTTTACATAGGGAAACATTATTTCAGTTAATCTAATTAAAATGGTGCATCCAGAGTTGTCCTAAAAATACTGTGCCAGGTAAATACCTGCCATGATATTTCCAGTGGGCTTATTGCTTAATTAACACAATTCTTTGCAAGTCAGAGGAGTTCTAGCATGTAGTGTCATATAAAGTTAGTGAAAATAAAGTTTGGCTGCTTCACAGAGAGAAGCACTGTATCTCTAAGTACCTTATGAATATGCCCATAATTATACATGACTTACCTTAGAACATCATGCCCCATGAATTCAAAAAGACGGCACATGCTGTCCCCAATTATAGTTGATCTCAGATGTCCAACATGCATCTCTTTTGCAATATTTGGGGAAGAGAAATCAATCACCACCTTTTTATATGGAATAATGAATGAAAAAAAATGTTTAAAAGTTTAGAATACAATTGGTGTAATATATATTTTAACTGTATTATGAAATCCAGCTATTGTGAGTGAAGAATCAACGTAACTATATACCACTCTATATGTTTACAAGAAGCTATAGAATACAAACATACATACATACATACATGCATCCTTTCATCTGTGGAGCCCATGTATACACTAACCAGACAATATACAAAACCCGTTTGGTATAGTGGTTAAGGTGCTAGCCTAGAAACCAGGAGACTGAGTTCTAGTGTTGCCTTGGAAATAAACGCTGGCTGAGTGATGTTGGGCCAATTGTCCTCTCTCAGCCCAACTCCTTCCATAGGGTTGTTGTTGTGGGGAAAATGGGGGGAAGGAAGAGCATTATTTATGTTTGCCACCTTGATTTATCTATACAAAAAGGTGGGATAAGAATCGAACAAATAAATGAAATAAATACTGTATGTTCAGGCTCTATGCAAATTCTTTGTGTTTTGTACAAATGTTTCTTTTAAAGTCAGATAACTAATTTCTATAATTAAAAGGACAGAATTTTTGGAAGCTTGTATTATTAATCTGGATCAAAATCTAAAGACGGTCACAGGTATTCTTCTATGCTTAAAAGCATGAGCTGGTTTTTCTGTCACTAGCTCTCCTTCCTGGAATATTGTGAAAGACCTGTTTCAATGTTATGAAAGAGTTTGTACAGAGGCTGAAAAAAAGGCTACACATAAAAAAAAAAATCCTTTTTGGCAAAGCCACCAGCGCTCATCAAGCAAGATAAGATACCAACAGCCATTTACTGTTCACCTTTTTTCTTTCACCAGCAGCAGGTGGTTGAACTCCATTCATTAGCATGCTACTCAGCTGTCTGGATACAAAATCCTTCTTCAAGTGTACATTGATGAAACCTTTACAGTCATCAAAATTAAAATGGTCATTGAGAAAATTTACATATCATTTTCTTTACAAAGAAAATACTTTGTGGCAGATTAGCATATTTGTAGACAATGTAGCAGATTAGTATAATATTTGTAATCACAATACAAATCTTCAACACGATAGAAAGTTTATGTCAAAAAAGCTACACATACTTACACCAGGTAGAAACACTCTTTATTAACAGACTTACTCAATAATTAGTTTTGGGGAGGAAGAAGCGTGGTCAGCAAGTGCCAGAACATGATACTGTCAAATTAATTTTATTATAATATACACTGCTAGCAAATTCTGTTTCTACTTACCGTATATACTTGAGTATAAGCCGAATTTTTCAGCCCACTTTTTGGGCTGAAAAACTCCACTTCGGCTTATACTCCAGTCAACAAAAAAAAAGAACTGTCCGTTCGTTCGGAACAGGCTGCTGAGAGAAGCTGCCTCGCCTGCTGCGCCCCCAACAACCGCCGCTGCCGCTTTCCCCCCCCCATCGCTCACCCGCTGCCCCCGAAAATGCAGCTGCCGCTTTCCCCCCCCATCGCTCACCCGCTGCCCCCGAAAATGCCGCTGCCGCTTTCCCCCCCATCGCTCACCCGTGCTTTCCCCCCCATCGCTCACCCGTGCTTTCCCCCCCATCGCTCACCCGTGCTTTCCCCCCCCATCGCTCACCCGTGCTTTCCCCCCCCATCGCTCACCCGTGCTTTCCCTCCCCATCGCTCACCCGTGCTTTCCCCCCCCATCGCTCACCCGTGCTTTCCCTCCCCATCGCTCACCCGTGCTTTCCCCCCCCATCGCTCACCCGTGCTTTCCCCCCCCATCGCTCACCCGTGCTTTCTCTCCCCATCGCTCACCCGTGCTTCCCCCCCCATCGCTCACCCGTGCTTTCTCTCCCCATCGCTCACCCGTGCTTTCCCCCCCCATCGCTCACCCGTGCTTTCTCTCCCCATCGCTCACCCGTGCCGCCCCGAAAATGCCGCTGCCGCTCGCCCGCTTCCTCGCCCGGGGACCAGCACCAGCCAGCCAGCCCGCCGGCGAGAAGCCCGGCCCGGAGGTGAGGGGAGGGAGCGGAGTCGCTCACCCGTGCTTTCCCCCCCCCCATCGCTCACCCGTGCTTTCTCTCCCCATCAAAGATCCTTGGAAGTAATGGTTGGAAAAGTTTGCAAGTCTTTGGGAAAGTTCAAGAAGTGAAAGGAATACCCTCCTCTTGAAAGACCAGATAAGGCAGACAGGGAGATGAAGAGTTCAACCGAGTTTCCTCTTTTGTTCAGGCATCTGCACCCGCTGCTTTTAAACTCGCCTGGCGCTGCAACGGCACCCGTTTTCCCCGGCGAGTTTTCCCTACCTGGCCCCTGCAGAATCGCGGCGGCGCCCCCGGAGAAGCCTACCCCGAGGCTGCGGCCGATTTTTCCTTCTCCTAGACTCTGCCGCCCAGAGCGTTGTTTCTCCCCCTCGTGCGTGCATGGGATGAGGCGAGAAACCAACAGCCTGCGTCCGTCTCTCTTTATGTATATTTCTGTATATATCTTATCTCGGGATCTAGACCTTTCGAAGGAGAAGGGGCGGCTGGAGTTCGTGAGTTGCTGTGGGACCCAAGGGTTGGGGGAAGAGAGATGGGAGGGAAAAGGGGAGAAACCTGCCGCTGGCTAGTTCTTTGTCTGATCGGGGAGCCTGAACAAAAGAGGAAACTCGGTTGAACTCTTCATCTCCCTGTCTGCCTTATCTGGCTTTTTGAAACGCACCACTGGCTGCTCCGTCCAGAAGCCCAGATTCGGGAGGGCTGCTTGGCTTCCACTTGAGCCCATCTATGTCCGCGGGCCCCCCCCCCCACTACCCCTAGACCTCCGCCGCCGGCGGAGGCTGGATCCGCGCTCCGCAGCGGCAGGGCGCGGATCCAGCAGAAAGAAGCAGGCAGGCAAGGCACGGAGATCCGGAGACCTGCTGATGATTGGGGAGGTTTGGGCACCTCCCCAAACCTCAGCAGGTCTTCGGATCTCCGTGCCTTGCCTGCCTGCTTCTTTCTGCTGGATCCGCGCCCTGCCGCCGGCAGAGGCTTGTGGAGCACGGATCCAGCCTCCGCCGGCATGCAGGCAAATCCTGCTAAAGGGCTTTCCCCCCCCCACACTGGATCCGCGCTCCGCAAGCCTCTGCCGGCGGCAGGGCGCGGATCCAGCAGAAAGAAGCAGGCAGGCAAGGCACGGAGATCCGAAGACCTGCCGAGGTTTGGGGAGGTGCCCAAACCTCCCCAATCATCAGCAGGTCTCCGGATCTCCGTGCCTTGCCTGCCTGCTTCTTTCTGCTGGATCCGCGCCCTGCCGCTGCGGAGCGCGGATCCAGCCTCCGCCGGCGGCGGAGGTCTAGGGGTAGTGGGGGGGGGGCCCGCGGACATAGATGGGCTCAAGTGGAAGCCAAGCAGCCCTCCCGAATCTGGGCTTCTGGACGGAGCAGCCGGTGGTGCGTTTCAAAAAGCCAGATAAGGCAGACAGGGAGATGAAGAGTTCAACCGAGTTTCCTCTTTTGTTCAGGCTCCCCGATCAGACAAAGAACTAGCCAGCGGCAGGTTTCTCCCCTTTTCCCTCCCATCTCTCTTCCCCCAACCCTTGGGTCCCACAGCAACTCACGAACTCCAGCCGCCCCTTCTCCTTCGAAAGGTCTAGATCCCGAGATAAGATATATACAGAAATATACATAAAGAGAGACGGACGCAGGCTGTTGGTTTCTCGCCTCATCCCATGCACGCACGAGGGGGAGAAACAACGCTCTGGGCGGCAGAGTCTAGGAGAAGGAAAAATCGGCCGCAGCCTCGGGGTAGGCTTCTCCGGGGGCGCCGCCGCGATTCTGCAGGGGCCAGGTAGGGAAAACTCGCCGGGGAAAACGGGTGCCGTTGCAGCGCCAGGCGAGTTTAAAAGCAGCGGGTGCAGATGCCTGAACAAAAGAGGAAACTCGGTTGAACTCTTCATCTCCCTGTCTGCCTTATCTGGTCTTTCAAGAGGAGGGTATTCCTTTCACTTCTTGAACTTTCCCAAAGACTTGCAAACTTTTCCAACCATTACTTCCAAGGATCTTTGATGGGGAGAGAAAGCACGGGTGAGCGATGGGGGGGGGAAAGCACGGGTGAGCGACTCCGCTCCCTCCCCTCACCTCCGGGCCGGGCTTCTCGCCGGCGGGCTGGCTGGCTGGTGCTGGTCCCCGGGCGAGGAAGCGAGCAAGCGGGCGAGCGGCAGCGGCATTTTCGGGGCGGCACGGGTGAGCGATGGGGAGAGAAAGCACGGGTGAGCGATGGGGGGGGAAAGCACGGGTGAGCGATGGGGAGAGAAAGCACGGGTGAGCGATGGGGGGGGAAGCACGGGTGAGCGATGGGGAGAGAAAGCACGGGTGAGCGATGGGGGGGAAAGCACGGGTGAGCGATGGGGGGGGAAAGCACGGGTGAGCGATGGGGAGAGAAAGCACGGGTGAGCGATGGGGGGGGAAGCACGGGTGAGCGATGGGGAGAGAAAGCACGGGTGAGCGATGGGGGGGGAAAGCACGGGTGAGCGATGGGGGGGGAAAGCACGGGTGAGCGATGGGGAGAGAAAGCACGGGTGAGCGATGGGGGGGGAAAGCACGGGTGAGCGATGGGGGGGGAAAGCACGGGTGAGCGATGGGGGGGGAAAGCACGGGTGAGCGATCGGGGGGGAAAGCACGGGTGAGCGATGGGGGGGGAAAGCACGGGTGAGCGATGGGGAGAGAAAGCACGGGTGAGCAAAAGAAGCAGGCAGGCAAGGCACGGAGATCCGGAGACCTGCTGACGTTTGGGGAGGTTTGGGGAGGTGCGCGCGCACCTCCCCAAATCTCCCCAAACTTCGGCAGGTCTCCGGACGGCGGCGGCTTGGGAGAGGTGCGCGCGATCCTGGAAGCACCGAAGCCTCGGCCGCGCGCAAGTCCTCGGTAAGTTCCGGGCGGTCACTTGCTTCGCGTCTCCTGAGGGAAGGGGGGGCGACTGGAGCGGGCGTGTTTCCTCGCCTGCTGGGCGCCGCGATTTGCCCAGGGAACGCGCGGGCCCCGAATGGCAGCGTGGAACGAGGAAGCGGACAGCCAGGGCTTCCCCGAGAGCCGCGGCCACACAGGGTATTCCTGTGTATTCAGGCTTGCAAAATGGCGGATCGAGCCTCTGCTGGCGGCGGAGGCTTGCAGAACGGCGGATCGGCTTATACTCGAGTCACGAACTTTTTCCAGTTTTTGGGGGTGAAAATGGGGGTCTCGGCTTATACTCGAGTCGGCTTATACTCAAGTATATACGGTATATTAAAGACAGAGTAACTGTACCAGGACCAGCGATTTCAATTTTCTCAATACATTCATTGTCTGGAACATTTCTGGCAATCTTGTCAGCAATGTCTTTTGGGCTTACTTTTTGCTCCTTAGTCTTGAGCAGTATCTGAAAATAAGGAAAGGAATCAGTGTAATTGCTTACTGACTGGAAACGCAGTCAGGCACACAATGCCATGGTCAATATTCTACAGATTCATCATTTAACCCGCTTTGACAAAGATAATAGGTATTACTTTATAAAAAAACCTACTTGGAATCCACAAGTTAAAAAATGCCCCAGTATGTTAATTTAGATAAGAGAATATATGTATTAAAGGAAATAGAGATGAAGTGTTTGTTATAACAATTTGGAGATTTGTAATAATATGCATTGTCTGAAATGAACTATTGTAACCCAGACACCACGTTGCTTTTTAAAGATACTATTGTAATATTGGAAAACTAATAAAAAAAATGCCCCAAACATCAAATTGTTATTCAAGGACATAGTCATTTATACATACTTTTAAAAGTCTGGAGCTGAGCAAATAACTCTGATTCTATTTTGATATATCTAAACCAGATCAGTTCAGGTTAGAAAAACCTGATTTAATTTCTTATAAAACATTACAAAAGTTGTACCCATGTGGGTGAATATATTAGGAACTTCCCAGTTCGTGGGGCAATTTGGCTTGTGGCACATTGACCAAAAGGGTTGATTATTGTGTCTTTAGAATTAGTAGGGAAACTGCATATGGCATAACTACAATGGAGAGCGGTAATGTCCTCTTTCTTATTTTACCAAAAATCATTCTATATCATTTGGTTGATCAAAACTGGTATCTATAGGCCCAAATGGTAAAAGCTAAAGGACATGGAAATAAATAATAAAGAGGATGAATTAAATGAAGAAAATAAAAGTATCCTTCACTAATTATATTATTCTTGCATCATGAATAATAAAATCATTTACTTTGCACACAAGCACATCAACAGGCTTCTGCTTATACCACATATTTAAAACAGATTTTTTTAATGCAGATATGCGTTAAAAAAACAATTCCCATTATTTTTGGCTCTCTAAATCACCCACTTTTCCTATATTCTGTCATTTTGTTCCTACCTGTTCAGAGTATCTTTCCTCCTAATTATATTAATTCAGAAAGAGTTTCCTTGAACTCATCCCTATTATCATCACTTGAATGTTAATATGCAATTACCTCCAAACATCTTCTTTTGCATGACATAAAAATCCTAGATAATATTACATGTTATATGAGAAAATGGCTGAGAAAATATCTACACACCTTTCCATCCTGGACATAAACTGCTTCAACATCTCCCCTCAGGAGGCCGCTATAAGGCATTGCATGCCAAAACAACCAGACATAAAGATAGTTTCCCCCCATGCCATCACTCTGCTAAACACTAACTTCCACAGCACTGTCTTACGCCTAAACATATTTACCCATGTAGGAGGGCTGTATTGCTATTACACTTCTCATCTTCTTCATCTTTATCTTCTCATCTTTCCTACTATTGGTAGTACTATCCCTTTCCTATTGGTATCTTATGATTTATCACTTATGATCTATTCTATTCTATTCTATTCTATTCTATTCTATTCTATTCTATTCTATTCTATTCTATTCTATTCTATTCTATTCCATTCCATTCCATTCCATTCCATTCCATTCCATCCATCCCATGTGTATTTTCTTATACAATATGTTTAGGCCCTTGTATTCAAAATCAAACCTGCCCCTTCATTTTCCTGTATGCATTAATCAATTATACAAGACCAGACTACTTTTACTCAAATCTATTATACCTTTTACTTGGCCCTACTTTCATTTCTTTTCATTCATGCATGCATGCATGTTCTTCACTATTTATTCTTCTTGCATTTCAAGATACAACCTCTCATACTATTTGAAAGAGTAAGAGATGAGAATGAGCATTAAGAGAGAGTGATGTGGTGTTTCCTTGGTTGTGTAATTATGGAAAGATTTACAATGTATGGTGTGGTTATATCACAACTATGTTGGTAAGAAATGTCAGTATACATGTACTTTTGTATGCTGACAAACCTATGATATTGGCTAAGAACCTGAGTTGTTTTCTTGTCCTTTCAACACTTTTGCTTTCCTTTCAGCTTATATTATTACTAAGTTTTCTGCTTTAAATTGCACAAGAAAAGAAGATGTAGGAATAGTTAAAATAAATATATTTATTATTATTAATTTATTAATTTAATTTATATACCGCCCTTCTCCCTATGCAAACCGCTTGACAGATCCCACTGAAATATTTCTTTTTTTGGCTATATAATTACCAAACCAAATTCTGATAAGTCCTGAAGTCCAAAACAACATCACTATACAGTGCCACTCACATTACTACACTTTCTCCATTTAATATTTTTCAAGTTGTTTACAAAGCATTGCCACAGTTCAAGTTTAATAACATATGGCAGGTCTGTGGAAAAAGAACTAATAAAAGCAGATCATTTGTCTAACTGGACACTCAAATTACAGCATGGTAGTATGTTGTCATAATCTTATCTGTTTTGAGATGCAGCAGTAAAGAGCTATGAAAAGTACACACACTATCAATTACCTGAGATATGCTCATAGCACTGTTACACTGGTAATCACCAAATCTGGACTGTTGACTTGGTGTTACTGCCAATGGTGGGTTTTCTAAATCAGGATATGCAGCTTTGATAGCTGCCTTAAAAATTTCTTGAATCCTGTGATTGATATTAATCATGCCTTTGAATGATTTTTCTCTATGTCGTTCCACGTGAAGGCTCTAAATAGGAATAAAAAATAAAATTACTTAACAATGAATTCAAATAGATAAGAATACATGTTCCATGGAGCTAAGAATTCAAAATGCAATTTAAAAGTATAAACATAAGAAAGTCCTATTTATTAATTTCCCATCTTTTCAAATTAGAATTCCACAAATGTTTTGAATTAGATGGTCATGTATATATGCATTTCTGTCTGAATTAGAAAGAATGAAAAAGTTCAATTGCTACTTGATGTGTCACACCTCTTAAAGACAATCCTGATAAATCTGGATGTTTGTCCATATCTAGTTCTATCCAACTCGGTGTGTATGTGCACGTGCATATACGTGCAAACTGTCCCCCTTTTATTTGACAAAAACCTTATACTGTAAGTGCATTTCCAGAATAGCAACATACAGTGAATATTAAAAAAAAAATCTACCCAGACACCCCTGTTACAATGCCAGGTTTTTGAGATGTAAAAAAATCAGACCAAGATAAATCACTTCAGAATTTTTTTCATCCTTAATATAGCGGTACAATTCAATTAAAAAACAAACTGAAACCTTTGGGGAGGGGATAACAATAAAAAACATACAATAACGTACATGGTTGCATAAGTGTGTTCACCCTCTTATAAGTAGGGACGTAGCTGTGTTCAGAATTAACCAATAACATTCAAATAGCACCTCTGATGAAGCATATATAAAGTTGAGCTGTTCTATTAGGATGTTTCTGACATTTACTCAGTTGCCTCTTTCAGCAAAAGCCATGGTCTGCAAAGAACTTAGAAAGCATCTAAGGCAGACATGTCAAACTCGTGATGTCACATGACGTTGTGCGACGTATTGGAACTTTGTCCCCACTGCTGGTAATGGGGTGGGCACAGTTTTGTCGTGATGCGTCCACCCCATGGGCTGGCAGTTTGACACCCCTGATCTAAGGGATCTCATTGCTGGAAGGTATCAGTCAGGGGAAGGGCACAAAAAATTTCCAAGGCATTGGCTATACGATGGAACACAATCATCAACAAGTGGAAAAAATATGGCACAACTGTGACATTACCAAGAACTGGATGCCTCTCCAAAATTGATGAAAAAAGAACACTGGTCCGAGAAGCTACCAAGAGGCCTAGAGCAACTGCAAAATTTCTGGCAAGTACTGGTTGTATACCACATGTGACAATAATCTCCTATATTCTGCATATATCTGGGCTGTTAGGTAGGGTGGTAAGATGGAAAAATATCTTAAGCCCGGCTACATTTTGCCAAAACCTATATGAAGTCTGACTAAAGCATGTGGGGAAATGTATTATGGTCTGATGACATCTGATGGCCATAATTCCAAAAAGTATGTTTGGCACAAAAACAACATTGTGCATCACCAAATATAGCCTCTACTACAGGGGTGTCAAACTGCCAGCCCACGGGCCGGACGCGTCATCTGGAAGCTGCGCCCACCCCATTGCTGGGATTGGCAAAACCATCCCGATACGTTGCGCGATGTCACGAGTTTGACATGTCTGTTCTACTACAATGAAAAATGGAGGTGGCAGCATTATGCTCTGGGGCTGCTTTTCTTTAGCTAGAACTGGGGTTTTAATCAAGGTGGAAGAAATTATGAGCAGTTCCAAATATCTGTCAATTTTGGCATAAAATCTTCAGGTCTCTGCTAAAAGGCTGAGATGAAGAGGAATTTCATCTTTCAACATGATAATGACACACAGCACACCTCCAAATGAACAAAAGAATGGCTTCACCAGAAGATGATCAAAGTTTTGGATTAGCCCAGCCAGAGCCCTGTCCTGTATCCAATTGAAAATCTAAAGAGGACTGTGCACAGGAGATGCCTCGCAATCTGACAGATTTGGAGTGCTTTTTGCAAGGAAGAGTGGACAAAGATTCCCAAGGCAAGATGTGCCATGCTGATAGGCTCCTACCCCCAAAGACTGAATGTTGTCTTAAATTCAAAAGGTGCTTCAACAAAGTATCAGTTTAAGGCTGTACATCTTTATGCAGCCACATTATTATAGTTCTTTTTCCCCCTAAAAGTTTTCAGTTTGTTTTTCAATTGAATTACACAGCATATATGTTATATTAAAGGTAGAAAAAGTTCTGAAGTGATTTATCTTGATCTGATTTTTTACATCGCAAAAAGCTGGCATTTAAACAGGGGTGTGTAGACTTTTTATATCCACTGTACATGGAGAGAGAGAGAAAATTCCTTGGAGTTCTGGAACTGTAGGTTTTTCCACTGCAACTCTTTTCCCACAACCGTTCTGCTTTTATTTTCTCTTCTGGATGTGGTGCTTGTATTCAGTGGCTCTCAATTTTGTCCCAATTTAATTAAACCTTTCGTATCTTTAAACAAACAAACAAAAAAACACAGAGAGCAGACTTGATGGGACCACTGGGTCTTTTTCTGCCATTGGTTTTTTATGTTACTACTGTGCGCTAAACACTTCCAGTTGCAATGTCTACTATTTTCAATTTATTAAGTATTGACACAGTGATCCCTCTAGTTCTGGAAACCGATCCAGCAGCTTAGAAGCACACGTGCTCATGATTTTCATAAAAATAAAAGTGATTCTTTCAGATCTGTAGAAATGTCCATCTTCCTTATTCACAATGCTTGCTGTCCAAAAAGTTCAAAACCATACCTTTTGTAGGATATTTAAGCGGTATTTTAATTTTGCATTTTCTTCCCGCAATTCTTCCAAAGTTGGTGAAGCTCCCAAGCATCCATAGTTTTTCAAATGATCTACTTCAGCAGTTAAAAACTTGATTTCTCTTTCCTAAAAATTAACAATGATTTTTTTAAATACTAGTTTATTTCCTACAATTGAATAAGTGATACCATTCTTACCGGTATTTCATCATCTATGGAACGCTAAATACATTAGGAAAGCATACAGTAAATTAATATTGCTGAGTTCAGTCATCTATTAATCTTTTATCTTTTTATATCCTCAGGTTTTAAATATCAATCTATACTAAGCCTACTGAAGGAATAAATGGCTTTCCGAAGTAGGTTTCTGATATTAAAATGTGCAATTTTTAATCAAGCTTTCATGTCACAAATTATGGAAATAACTAATCTTCTCTTATTGATGTAGTGAAAAATATAAGAAAATGTGAGTGCACTGATGTGTTTGAAAAAATAAATACAATGGCCAAATGGCAAAGAAAGAAGCTGCTAACAACTGTCACCTTAATGTGAAAAGGTCATTGCGAGAGATGTCTTAACATGTCATAACTTTTCTCATTTCATTTTTATAGTGTTTATTTTATTAAATGTATAAGCTGCTATCCATCTCATTATTTTTTCAGTCTTGATAGGCATTATTTTGGCTTCCTTGGTGACTGCTGGAAAGGCAAAAATTTATATGTAATATTTTATTGCTTCGATAGAAAAAAACAAAACGAGAAAACCAAAACGTGAAAGAGGGGGAAAACGTTTTATTCGAAAGAGAAAATCATGCCATTCAGTTTATGATAATCAAACGTAGAATAATTTAACTTCTGGCATCCTTTCCTTTGCTGTCAGGGAAACGCCCACCTTACCACAGATTGGGGAAAAGTAAGGACAAATTGACAGGTGTGTCACACTTTTAGTTTTTACCACACACCTTTTCCCCGAAAGAACTAAATCCGTCCCATAAAAGAGCTAGCTTATTCAATGTTTGGGGCCGTAAATATCAGGGATGTGATCAGCAGAATTCACACCTAAGTGGAAGTTGTAAAAGATGTCTAGGAAGAGGGGAAGAGGACAGAAAGATGAAGCTCAAAGATAAAAGAGGGGAGATGGGATTCCTCGGGAAGCTTTCTTTTTCCCAATTAGGAGGGTAACTTTTTTGCCACTGACCAAATGGCAACATTTAAAATGCTTTAACTAAAGCCCGTCTTCGCTATTCCCCACTGACTAAGCCAGGGGTAGGCAACCTCGGCTCTTTTATGACTCATGGACTTCAACTCCCAGAATTCCTGAGCCAGCCATGCTGGCTCAGGAATTCTGGGAGTTGAAGTCCATGAGTCATAAAAGAGCCGAGGTTCCCTACTTGCAGAACGGAGTCGAGCGGGGGAGCAAAGAGCTGCGCTCCCTGCTCAGTCCTCTGCATTGGAAAATCCATCTGACAGCCGCGCGAAGAATATTAAAAAGAAACGCATCGTTTCTGACAAGGCCGAAGGGAGACTCTGAAGAGACAAAGGCGAAAAGCCCAACGCTTTCCCGCGAAAGCTCCAGCCCTTGCCACGCGTCCGCAGCGGGAAGCCCAGCAACCGCCTGAGAGGAAAAAAAGGGCTCCGGCGCTTCTACAGAAGAAGAGCCAGGACCGTCCCGGCTGCCTCTTCTTCCAAGCTGCCCCCCCTTTTCTTCCCCGAAACCGCGCCCGACCCACCCTGGGGAAACCTCTGACCTGCCGCTCCAGCCGCTCTATCCATTCCGTCGCGGGCATTGCCATTCTCGCGAGCCACAAGTTTAGCCGCTGCCGGAACCGGAACCGGAACCTGAACTCTCTGTTGACGCGAAGGCGAGAGAGAGAGAGAGAGAGAGAGAGAGAGAGAGAGGATCCGAAGAAGAAAGCGCGGCGCGACTCCCTCCAGGCGCCTTCGGGCTCCCCCTATTGAAGCGCGTCGGAATTGTTCCTTTCCGTTCGACGAGCTTTGCCTTTGGGAGGCTTCGTAGCCGGCTGTAACGAAGGACGAGGTTTTGGATAAAGAAGCGACTTAAGACTGCAAATTAATTACGGGAAAGGATAATGGACGAGACGAAACGATTGTCTGGGAAGCGCGGGACAAACCTTGCGACACAACGAAGTCTTGCAGGAAACAATGGCCAGGGCGATTCAGGAGACTCGTACCTGTCCGGCATCTACCGGTTGAGGTGGTCATGATAGAGTCAAACATTTACTGCTCCAATCACATCCAGAGCATTCTCAAAGCACAATGCAACTGTGACGGGATGAAAAGAGACATTTGTCATGATATTGGATTGTTTTCCTGTCAGGGTTCCCAACAGGGATAAATAAGAAGAACCCATTTATGGTTTTGGACCTACGGAATCCTTGCACTGCAATTTTTGAAGTTGCACGTCTTTTCACAATGCTGTTGGGTGGCACATAGAGAATAAAATAGTGATGTTTGAGTGGACATGAGAGCAGTATTCCACTATTTGAGAAGTTGCCACAAAGAGGAGGGGGTCAACTTATTTTCCAAAGCACCAGAGGGCAGGACAAGAAACCATGAATGGAAACTAATCAAGGAGAGAAGCAACCTGGAATTAAGAAGAAACTTCTTAACAGTGAGGACATTAACCAGCTTCTCTTCAGAAATCGTGGGCACTCCACTGGAGGTTTTTAAGAAGAGACTAGACAGTCACCTGTCTGAAATGGTATAGGGCAGTGATGGCAAACCTTTTAGAGACCGAGTGCCCAAACTGCAACCCAAAACCTACATATGTATCATCGGGTGCCGGGTGGGCCTGGCCCATTGGGGGGGTGTGGCCCATTGGGTGGGCATGGCCCACTGGGTGGGCATGGTTATGGTGGTAACGGCAGACTGGGATGGGACTAAAAACTTGAATCAATCAATTCCAACTTTGCGAGATCTTTTTTTTCCCCATGAGAAGTTGAAATTGATTGATTGATTGAACCTTTTTTTTGCACACGGTGGTGGAGGCCTAAAGTGAAAAGGTTTTATAAAACCCAGCTGAAGGCCTAGGACTGGGGCGACGGCGCACATGCCCACAGAGAGGGCTCTGCGTGCCACCTGTGGCGCGCGTGCCATAGGTTCGCCACCACGGGTATAGGATCTCCTGCTTGAGCAGAGGATTGGACTAGAAGACCTCCAAGGTCCCTTCCAGTTCTATTCTGATTGATTGCTTTGAATTCAATACTGCTGAATTTCCCAGATATGTCTGCTCACAATCAAAATTTGTATACTACTTTTCAGTGCACGAGATCTGTCCTTGTTGCTGTAAGGTATTTCAAAGAACTTTTGGGAAATGTGCAAGTATTGTAGCCCATACTTTAGCCCTCCCCCAATCAGCATACTGTAATATTATTACAGAGCCATAAACCAAGTCACAATACTAAAGCTATTATTTCAGGGGTGTCAAACTGCCGGCCCATGGGGTGGATGCGTCACATGGAAGCAGCACCCACCCCAGCTATGGCAAGGGGGAAAAAGTTGCAACACGTCACTTGGCGAGTTTGACACCCCTGTATTATTTGAATGAGTCACAAAGGGAACAAGGTGATGTGAGGAGCTGGGAAGTCAAGCAGTGGGCAAAGGGGCCTTTTTTACATAATGCTTCACAGTTGACGGTTGCTGAGCTTCAAAAACCATTGAGATGTAAGTAGTTGCAAAATTCGAGTTTGACCTTCCTCATCATTTCTAGGAATATTTTTACTTTCCATTGCCAGTTTGTTATTTTGTTAAAAACCTTGAAGATAGTTTCTTATTTACACTTTCCTCAAGCATATTTTCCCTGTTACCATATGGAAGGAAACACTTAAATTCACAACACAGTATTGAGCAGAACTTGCATTAGGACAATCCATGTAAGGATGACCTCAAATTAGTTTCATCAATCTTCTTAAATCTAAGGTGTTTTACATAATTGCTATGCTATTAGATTATGTTTCATATATTTATATTCACTTTTGCTCTGTTTTGATAAAATATCAGGCAAGCCTCTTTCAGCATGCATGAATTTGAACTGGGGCTTAGCTTCCAAACTGCTGTGTGCCATAATCCCAGTATCTGAACATGCTACTGGAGGGTAAAACCTACAAGGAATGGTTGCTGGAATTGGGAATGTCTAGTTTAATGAAGAGAAGGAGAGGGGGGACATGATAGCAGTGTTCCAATATCTCAAGGGTTGCCACAAAGAAGAGGGAGTCAAGCTATTCTCCAAAGCACCTGAAAGCAAGACAAGAAGCAATGGATGGAAACTAACCAAAGAGAGAAGCAACCTAGAACTAAGGAGAAACTTCCTAACAGAACAATTAATCTGTGGAACAACTTACCTCCAGAAGCTGTGAATGCTTTAACACTGGAAGTCTTTAAGAAGAAATTGGACAGCCATTTTTTTTGAAATAGTATAGGGTTTCCTGCTTGATCAGCGGGTTGGACTAGATGACCTCTATAGTCCCTTCCAACTTTTATATTGTTGTTGTCGTTGTTGTTATTATTATTTACAAGTAGTAGTTTCATTTTAAAGTTACAGCGAACTAGGGATAAATGTTTTGAAGTTTTCGAGTAATACCTGAAATTTAATGCAGCAGAGCGCAGAGCTTGAAATATTCTTAACATTTTCAGTATATGAAAAATACATTCACATTAACAGTTTCAACAGTTTGCCTTTTTATGTAAATGGAAGTTGTGAGATAGTTCTGGGAACAGATTGGCTCAGTCAGAATGTTGTTAAGTGCAACAGATTTAGAGGTTAGGATGAAAAGGTTCTAAGGGATGGGTTTATATGAACATTTGAACTAGATGTGGTTAGAATGAGAAGATAAATTCATTCTTCAGCTCTGGAAACCATATAGAAACCCAAGAACTTGCTTTAAGATTCTTTCTGTCTAGGAAATTACACCGGATCAGGAAATTACAAAAGAAACCTATTACAGTGCAGAAGGATGGACAATCCTCCAGGACTACCTAAAAGTGCTAATCCAAATGCCCTTTAATGTGATTCAAAGAATAGAGGTGTTCATTGATTGTATTTTAATTTATTTGTATTTTTAATTTATTTATATCCTGGGTTTGTTTTACAAATAAAAGTGGCAAACATATCCAACATACCTTTCTCTTCCTATTCTCTCCATAACAAGTACATTTTGAGGTGATTTGGGCTGAGAAAGAGTGACTGGCCCAAAGTCACCTAGCAGGCTTTCATGGCTGAGGAAGGATTTGAACTCAGTCTTCTGCTTTCTAGCCTGGTGCCTTAACTATCAGACCAAACTGGCTCTTTACTGATCATCATCTCTTCTAACAATTCAGTGCTCCTTTGCTTGTAGACGAATGTCGAACTGTGATATATATTTCCTGCTCACATCTCCATGAAAAGCAAAAAATGTCAACATAATATTGTATGCATATATCAAAAAGAACAATGAAAATGATTAGGATACTAGAATAATTTTCCTACAGTTAAGAAATTATGGAGCTAGAAATTTTTTAAAAAATTTGAAGCAAAGGCTAGTTGGGGAACAACCACTAGACATTAATAAGATATAAAAGAAACTGATGAAAATTACTCATTGTGTGCAAATTGTGGATTTAATTTTTTTTTGTCTTTCTTTCTCACAAAATGTTAGCTCTCAGGATTATCCAGCAGATCTAAATGCAGGAACATTCTAGTATAATAAATGTACTGCTTTACACAGTTCATGGAGAAAATCTCTGTGTCATCGTAAGTGTCAGTAACAACCTGATGGGACATAATCAACTTCACACAATACATAATCAGAAGCTACAACATCTAGCACAATAATGGTCATAATTTGGCTACAGGACTAGTCAACTGCATGGAAGAACAGGCTGTCAACTGCTATTTTTAAGGCCTTTTCTTATTTCCAGGATCACAGGCAGCATGCATTCACTGCCAGCTGCTAGGAAGCCATGGAGGACAAAAAGCTATTGTTCTCCTATTCATGTTTTACTCCCTTTTTTTACTGACTCTGGTTGGACACATCAGGGGTCTTCAAACTTGGCCCTTTTATGACTTGTGCACTTCAACTCCCAGAATTCCTCAGCCAACGTGCAAAGGGCCAAGTATGGAAACCCCTGGTTAACATAGAATGTTGAACTAGATGGGATATTGGCTTGATCCAGCAGGAGTCTTCTTCTATTCAGATTTTTTTTAAAGTGAAGTAATAGTCTTCATCTCTTTTTATGACACTAAATTCATATCCATCAATTAACCCAATAATATATCTTTCTTTGGCCAGCCAAACTTTCATTTCCCATAAAGACCCCTCCCCCTCCATCAAATATGACTATTGCCAAGAATTCTGAGAGTTAAAGTCTGCATACCTAGATAGCTCTCAGGTCAGGGAAGGCTGCAAAAATACATTTGCAATATAAACCTCAGGCCATTATGTTTTAAAGTTGTGGAACTGTATTTTCTTTGCTTGTTTGTTTCAATCCATGTATAAACCACTGAAATCCAGTAAGAATCAATTTTGAAGAACACGTGGAAACTACTGGTGAAAAACAACTAAAGTTCTTAAATGTGTGCAGAATAAACTCTCAAGAAAAACAAGCCTTTTTAAAAACAAACATTGTTCTCAATCACAGTTGTTGGTTTCCATCATTGCATGGATCAGAAGAAGATCCAC
Organism: Vipera berus; assembly: GCF_964194415.1. Lineage (NCBI taxonomy): Eukaryota > Metazoa > Chordata > Lepidosauria > Squamata > Viperidae > Vipera > Vipera berus. The sequence continues at coordinate 188,358,879 of NC_138203.1, read as the reverse complement.
ATTTATCCGTATCTTGGTATGAACTGATATAATTTAATTATCTATATATGCACACAAAAGACACAAAGATCAGGTCGGTTAAGTTCTATCTATAACAATTTTAATGTTAATCCTAACAAAATTTAAAATATATAAATTCAATCATTTAGTGGTTGCTTATTCCAGTGTTTATACATGAAAATATATATATATACAACTCAGGAAAAATCGAGTTTTAAACCACTTGTCAACTTTACTCTTGAAGCTGCATCTTGGGCTTGTGGACCTTTAAGGCCTTTGTATTCCAATGTCCATCACTCTCTGTTCTTAAATTGCCAGCAATTAGAGACATGGGTTAATGCAAGATGTGGGCTGTTGTAGGAAGATATTTCAATTATATTCCCAAGAAAGCTAATCCCATATAGATCTTGGAGTCTCACACATTGTTATCTCTTGTCTCAAAGAAAACAATCAAATTGGAATGTATTAACATTTCTTCAAATGCTTTATGAAAAACAAAATAGACCTTAGAGCTAGAAAAGTGGAGGGTTGTTAGTGTAGGATGTCCTTTCTCCCATCCTCCAATCAATTCTTGCCAAACATCTATTTCGGGGATTGAGATACTTTCCTAAAGCAAGTAGGCTATGATTTACAGGGCAGAAAAAAGGAATATTACAAAAAAACAACAACACCCTGACAAGTATTTTCTGCAACTGAATTCTCATTCTTGGATTGTGCATCAGCTCAAATTTTAAAACAATACCAGATCCTGCCTGAAGAGGAAAGGATGGAAGAATCAGCTTCTATAGTCCTGACTTTCCTCACATATTTATTTATCTTATTTATTTTATTAAACTTATATACTGCCCTTCTCCCATAGGACTCAGGGCGGTTCACAAGGTTTTTTAAAACAATGCAACAAGTTACAAAAATTAAAAACAATTAAAATAATTACACTAACCTTGAAATATAACCCAATTACAATTAAAAATACAATTAAAACCCCAGTTAATACTCTCAGTCCAGGCCAGAAAGCTCAAAGAGCCAGGTCTTCAGGTCCCGGCGGAATGAGCGAAGGTCAGGGGCAGTCCTAAGCTCTACAGGCAGCTGGTTCCAAAGGGCCGGCGCACCCACAGAGAAAGCCCTCCCCCTGGGTATTGTCCGCCGGCAATCTTTTACCGGCGGTACCCTGAGGAGACCCTCCCTGTGGGAGCGCACAGGACGAAGGGAGCTTGTTTTTTATTGTTTTTTTCTGTATTGAAGTCCTTAAAATTGATAATCAGCAGTTACTAATTATTAAAAAATGAGAACACACTGATTTTTTCATTGTTTTCCCCCTGAAGTGCCTAGGGAAGTTATTAATTTTTTTATCATGCATTTATTATTTTTATAAATAACTCAAGGCAGAAAAAATATCTATCACTCCTTCTCTTCCTATTTTCTCCACAACAAGCCTATGATTTGGGCTGAGCAAGAGTGACTGGCCGAAAGTCACCAGGCCACAGCTTTCATGCCTAAGGCAGGACTAGAACTCACAGTCTCCTGGTTTCTAGCCTGGTGCCTTAAAACTAGACCAAACTGGCACTCACATGCATCTCATAGTGAGTTGACACCAAGTTCCATAACCTAACCATGTCTATCTCTACAACTATGCATGTGTACAAGTGCATACTGTATATTTAAAGATGGGCATATAAAAATGAAAGTGCAGAGCAGAGTCCTTGGGTGTGCACAAAAAACCCCCTAACGCAATTATTAAAGTAAACAAACTGGGGGGGGGGAAATATACAAAAACTACAAGCAATGTGATTAGCTGGGTTACAAACATGATTACAGGTTTTTAAATTAAGGTGGTGTTGTAGGCTGTTAAGTTAAGGTAAAATGATTCTGGAAACTGTCCGTAGTTTTCTCAGCAGGAGCAAGACAGTGGTTTGCTGCCGTTTTCTTCTAGGATGTTGGTTTTCGATATCCAAATAGATGCTCTCGATAGCAATCAGAGAAAACCCTTTCTGATTAAATACTCCCTCACTGAAGAATGTGAACTTACTATATTTAAATTAGTTTTTTTTAAAACAAACAAACACAGAAAACATTTGTAGATATTAAGATAAAATTACTGGAAAGGATTTGTTTTTAGAAGCTTCTTTTGGTTGCTGCTCATTGTAAACTAGCATGATTATATGAGGATTATTTATTAAAAGAAATACAAATAATTTAAAGACAGATATAGCTTTTTAAAAATAGCTGCTGGCTCTTGATATTTTTTCAAGCCAAATATATAGCCAGGAATGGATGTTTCCTGCAACTTTCTTTTTAAGACAGGATTCAGAGGGCTTTGGGAACTCTTACAGGATAGCGGCATAATGAAATGAAGTAACAATCTCCAGATTAAAGTGCAGTAGGCATTTAAATTCCACACCCATTTTTATGACCTAGATGGAAATGGAAGAGTTTTACAGCTCACAGAACACTCATTTTTAACTCTTGAAATGGCTTCTTTTATCCTTTATTTGATATAAAAATATTTGAATTAGCAAAACCTAGTTATATAAGAGTTGGTGTCCTGTTTTTAGAATTGTATGTCAGATTTTCAAATTCAAAATTTATTGCAGCAAAGCCTGTCCTTTTAAAAAAAAGCAAAGCTGTACAAAATGTCAACATGTAAATATTATTTAAATGGCATTTTGAGCTATACTGTTTCATTTTTAAAAAATCTTTGAAAAATACATAGCTAAATATACAAACTATATGATATAGTGTAATTTTAATGCCGGCATTTGCAATGAAAAAGAAAGCAAGCTAAAAATCTGGCCCTAGAACTGGTAAAGCCATCAATGTACTAACAGTGATAATATGATATAAATAAACTTCAGTGAATGATTTATACTTTTCGGAAGTGGTTTTAAGAACAAAATACTTAAATAGACATTAAACATCATCTGCTGAGAGAGCTGGGATATTTATCCTAGGTCGTGTGAAAAATGCCATCTTCTCTCTATAAATAACAAAAACATTAGTTAATATTTTTAATTAAGGTTTCAGTAGTCAAAATCTGACAATAAAACCTACTATCTTTAACAATGTACAATTTCACAATATCACTTGGACTTTAAAACAACTCTGAATAAAAAAAGAAGAATATCATGCAATCTTGATAATACATGTTACAGCATAAGGTTTACAGATCACTATGGCATAATTACTGTAATTATTAAAACATATGGTATCATAGTTATCAATATATTTAATGCATGTCATTTTCACCTGACCTCCTTGTTTATAACTTCTCTTACTCCAATAATATGAAATTATTGAAATGGACTACTGCCACAAAAGTTAAATGCTATTAAATCTCAAAGGGGTCTCAAAATTCTAATTTTTTACATAGCAAGATATGATATTTATTGTTTTCATCCTTTGGAGACAATAATTTAAAAGTGAAATACAACAATTTCAGTTACCATAAACCTGACTGTTAGCCAGAGCAATAAGTAAGTATTTTAGCAAAGCCTGATCATTTTCATTTACGCTGTGAAGCATTTGCATGTAAGTTATTTCAATGAAAGCAATTTAAGTGTTGAAACAGTGCCAGGCCACTGCCGGAAAAGGAAGATGAAACTGATGCAAATATGATTACTTTGTTTCAGATATTAACGATGATGAATTGATAAGTGAATCTACATAAAGCAGTACATATTTCAAAAGGGTGCACAAAGGAAAGGATATGTGAAGAAAAAAAGATAATTTTTTCCTACCTGAATGACTGCACCTCCAGAGGTTCTTTTTGGGTCTGCCCTCGTAATCTATGCACATCTTTAGCAGCTGCCCTCATCATTTTATCAGCCTTCTGTTCATATTTACATCCAGCCTTTACAGTCTGAAAAATGAGAATGGAACCATTTATTTAAATAGGAGTGCAACAGATTCTTTCCTAACCTGACACATCTATGTGTCATTAAAAGATTAAAGTAGTTTGTTTCTATGTTTGAAATGTAACAGGGAGGGCAAACATATTTATTTAGAAATGATACAAAGATTGAATGTGTGTAAATTATTTAATTGCTGCTGTTCCTCCTACCAATTCTACCACTGGGGGATTTTTTGAGGGGAGGAGGGAGAAAAAGAAAGAAATTAGTGTATTTCCTGTGAAATGTAGTATTATCAAATCTCAAGGGATTAATTTTGCCCAACTAAAAGTAAAGGGGAAAGAAGGTTGAATATAAAAATTAGAACTGGAATGCCCATCAATAGAATCTTATGAATTAATTATCTGTCATTTAATACTTGCAAAGATAGTCACTTTTTTAAAGAACAAGAATTGATGACAGATGTATTTAAACTAGAGTCATATCACGGAATTTTTATGAAGATTTTTTTTTCCACAGACCATCTTTTTTTTTTTGCCTCCATAAGAGGCATTAGGTCTTATTTTCGGGGGATGTCGTATTTTTTCCACTGTCTCGCCTCATGGTGGCGGCACCAACAGCCCTGTCCAGCAGGAGCCTGAGTGGCCACTGCAGGCCCACTTCTTTTGCGGCTACTTGCTACTGATCTCACGTTACTTTAGGCCTCTGTTCTCTGCAAACAGAGACCTAAATGAGATTTACAGCAAAAGGCTTTGCAAATGGAGGTAAGGGCTGAAACACTGATGCCTTCCCTCCATTTGCAAAGCCTTTTTCCATCTTTGAAAAAAGCCTCTGTAGCCAATAACGGAGCCCCTGGTTGATGTGTGCATTGCCCCTGGCCTCCGTTTCACTGGGGGCAATGCACACGTCAACCAGGGCTCCGTTCTTAAAGGCTACTGGCAGTGAAGCGGAGGCTGGGGGTGACAGATACATCAACCCGGGCTTCCATTCTCAGCTGCAGAGGCCTTTCCTGAAGGCCTCTGTGAGCGAAATGGAAGCTGGGGGTAATAAGCAAACGGCCGCAGAAGTGGGCTGGTGGTGGCCACGTGGGCTCCTGCTGGACAGGGCTGTTGGTGCCGCATGGGAGGCCTGTCTGCAGGGGCCCTGAGGTAAGCAAGTGCGGGGTGCATGGGACAGATCCAACCCCTCCCCCACCTGCCTCGCCTCACCTCATGGCAGCAGCACCACAAAGAAGCAGATGGCGCTGTGCAGGCTCTTAACTAGGCCTTATTTCGGGGGTAGGGCTTATATTAGGCGCACAAGTAAAAATGAGGCTACAGCTTATTTTCAGGATGTCTTATTTTTGGGGAAAACATGGTTCATATTACTGTGTGTAGTATATGTATTATATCCTATATATGTTATAGAATAATCTTACAAACATTGGAATATACATTAACAGTTTATATTGCAACAGAGTATTACATATAATAAAACCTTGTTTAAATGGAATAATTGGATCAAGTGACTATCGTTATTCACAAATATCCAGTAAAATATATCATCATGGCAATTTATATAATTTCTGTGATGTAAATTGCAAAAATTACTTCATTTGCATCAATTTGTATCATTTGAATAAATGACTTTAACTGATGTAACAATATAATTTTCATAATTTATGTAATTTTACTATAAAACATATGACAATCACCATGGAAATTGGGACCGTTACACACAAAACCAGGGTGGATTATATCAAGATTTCAGTCTACATACATATAACTTTATTAGCTAGCAATAGAATTTCACATTATTTTTAAAAAGCATTTAATTTTACCTGTATCTAAATCATGTTTTGGGCAATATCGCAAGGCAGAATTTAGTATACATTTGTATTTTATTAAAAAAAAAACAACAACCCAAGATTCATCTAAAGTTACTGAATACAGAAGTGGGCAGGTTTTAGGTCCATGACAGCTGCACTTTGGGGGAGAGAGAATTATTACTAGAGAATAGAGATGACATTAGAATGTCATTACTGAAGTAGTGTTTTTCCTCTGCTTTCCTCTCCTTTGGGGAAGAAACAAGTTATACACCCAATATCTTATGCCACTTGCCTTAAATTGTCATGTCAGTGATTTGGCACTCAGTGGAATCCCAGGTGGTATAGAATACAAATTGCAAGCTTTTTACCCACCCTCCCTGACTTAGTTGCTTCAAATTTGACAGCTGTCAGGAATATTTGTCATACGAAGGTCAAACGAAGAGCCATGGTGGCACAGTGGTTAGAATGCAGTACTGCAGGCTAGTTCTGTTGACTGCTCACTGCCAGCAGCTCCGCAGCTGGATTCTCAGCAGCTCAAGATTGATTCAGCCTTCCATCCTTCCGAGGTTGGTAAAATGGGGACCCAGATTGTTGGGGGCAATAAGCTGACTCTGCAAACCTCTTAGAGAGGGCTGTTAAGCACTAGGAAGCAATATACAAGTCTAAGTGCTATTGCTATTATTCAGCTTTCAAGGAGATATGGCATTAGTGTGTGACACACTGCCTTGCACAGAAGTCAGAATGCGGACAACTTCCAAGCCTAACAAAATATATTTTAACTCCCATTAGAATAAAGTGGTCCCATAACAATTAATAAGAAGTATTTTTCTTTTCAGAAAGCACTATTGGATTGTACCGTCATTTAGAGAACTGGAAAATAAAGATCAATTTTTAGCCTTAAGAATACTTGCCTTTTTCTCTACCAGTCTCATTAACATCCTGAAATGCTCATTTTCATCTATGCATCTGGGTAACTCTTTTTCTCCTTGACTTTGAGCTTGCTCTAACTGTTCCTTTAGCTGTTTGAGGACAGAAATCTCTTGCAGCAACTGACTATGCCAGGTCTTTGATGCCTGCAGATCTAATTCCAGGTCAAGAGAAGTACGGATCAAACGCTCGGGTCCAAGAGTTTTAACGGAAGACTGAAAAAAAACAACACAACAATATTATTTAAATATATTAAAACTCCAAATTGGTGTCTGTACCTAGGCAATCTTATCTGATCTCAAAAAGCTAAGCAGATCAGACCAGATAGGACCCCACCAGGAAATATGGTTGAAATAACAGGGTATGAAACAATATGACTGATAACATTCTGGAAAATAAGACCATTACAAATCTCTTCCAGACTGTTGCTAAACATTCCTATGTGTATACAGGATGTCCATAAAGTCGCCAGGAGTCAAGCTTAATTCAAAGGAAACATTATACATTTTATATATTAACTAATTAATCTCACCACTAAACAGTTTTTTTGATGAAAAATTCTTCAAACTTACATAAACTACAATAACTTTCTAGTAGTATTACTACTTATCTTATGTCCGGTCAGAACTTGAAAATAACATTTAACGTAGCACAGTATTTAAACAAAATGATCCAGTTAAGATCTGCATATGTGGGACTGATTGGGGTAGATTGCAAGGGCGACTCCGAAATATAATGTTATCATATTTTATCTATATCTTAAATTTGTATTTTATTACTATTTCATCTTAAATTGTATTTTATTTTAATTCCATTTTAAAATGTATTTTATCAAATTCCATTTTGGATTGCTTTTATCAGGTTTTGGTGACGGTTTGTTGCTGGAACTTTGCACTTTGATATGGCCCAAGGGCTAATCAATAAAGTTGTTGTTGTTGTAGTAGTATTAGATAACTACAACAGATTTTTTTTGCACAGTAATAGAAACTGCAAACCATAGAAATTCTTCATTGACAGAAAATTATGTTTCTTCATAGAAATATAAAGACATATAAATCATCTTTCTATGTTGTGAAAATCTAAAAAGCCACCTTATTTTTACATCACAATTATTTTTCATTACTTTCAATTTATACGGCTTTAAGTAACAATTTTTATTATAATTTATAATATTGAAATTTTACTTAGTTTAAGCACTGTTGTACTTTATGCTGCCTGAAGCCTCCAGGACATAAAAAAAATTATGTTCATTAGTCTTATTAACCAAGCAACTAACTGATCAGCTAATTAAAAATAAAGAGAAAGAAACATTAACATAAAAACTGGACAATATATAAGAATATTATTTACCCTTTTCATTCTGACACTTCGTCTCTCAACAGCATTCCGAACAAAAGGAGGTTTCTTAGATAGTGTTGAACTATCACTATCACTACGATTAAGCTGGGGGGAAAAAACAGGGGAAAAAATCATTGATGGTAGATACTGTCTCAAGAATGGAAGAATGTGTCCCAAGGTCACGTGATTTCTTTTTGTGACCTTCTCACAAGCAAAATCAATTGGGAAGCCAGACTCATTTAACAACTGGGTTACTAACTTATCAACTGTAGTGATTCACTTAACAAATGTGGCAAGAAAGGTCGTAAAATGGGGGCAAAACTCACTTAACAGATGCCTCACTTAATAACGTAAAATTTGGGCTCAATTGTGGTTGGAACCCGAGGACTACCTGTCTTCCATCACACTGTGATTTCAAGGGCCTCTGGCTGCTGGTGATCAATCCAATAAATACATATTTTAAAGAAATCTGCCTCTCAATAGAATATCTTAAATTTCAGCTTGTCATTTATAGCAAAATCACTCAAATATTGGAAGTTTAAAAATTTTATTCTTTATGTAACTACCCAAAGGAACAAAAAGACGATCTCTTTGATTTTTTCCCCCTATAAACATGGGAAGAGCTGCTTACTTATGAGTTATTTCTTCCAAGTGCCCTTTAGATAGCCAGGGTGCTAAGTAATGCTAAGTAACACATTCTTCTTGCAAAGCTATTGAACATGTCAGAGAAACAGCATTTAAGTTTGACAGCAGCATTTTTGCTATTTTGTGCCAGATAGGTAAGTAAACTGAGATATTCTGAATGATTTTCTTCATTTCTTGTTTGCTGTACTGAACTATTCATCTATCATGCTATGCCTGGATACCTTGTCATGTGTCATTTATTCTGTGGATTGATGCCAAAAGGTCTACTTTAAAAAACAACAAGATGACAAAATGGTATAGCCTACTGTTTAGATTTGCAACTAATCAAAGAGAAACTGGATAGCTAAAAATCCTGAGGGTATCAGAATTTGTGAGTAATAACTTTATTTATTTAACGTATTTGTATGCTGCTGCAATAAAAAATGACTCTCAGTGGCACACATAAAAGAGACCTCTTGGGTGCCTTCCGCAATTAATGTGCTGTAGGAACCCAATATTCTTCAGCAGAACCATCTTTCAGGAAAGGAACTTCTTGGCAGTGTTTTCTGTCTTTGCTTCTTAAACCAAGGCTAAAGAGAGTTTATTTATAGTCATGCCTGCTCTTGTCTCCTGGTTCTAATTAATTATAAATAAGCATTTTATCAAAAAATGCAAACCTCTGCAGACATAGCTGCAATGCACTGGATTCATTCATGCTTGGTTGCATTATAGGCTGTACTTGAAATCACAGCGATGTTTACTTTCAGATTCCCCTTACATTCTTTCTCCTTTCTTTCTATAAAAGTCACCACACTTGATTCATAACTGAGCAGCAATTAAACTGGCAGAATATACAACATGGAAGAAAACAATATGGTAATATTTATGGTGAGCAACTACATCTGAATTCTAGTAGGGTTGGGCAATTAGGAAGTTTAGAATTCTTGATACATAGGAGCTACGGTTTATCAAACAAACTTACACTGTAATACTACACGGTATATGTAATCTTTATCTTTATCTTTATTAGACTTATATACCGCCCTTCTCCCGTAGGACTCAGGGCGGTTCACAAGGTTTTTAAAATAACAATACAACAATTACAAAAATTAAGAACAGTTAAAATGATTACATTTAAACCTTGAATAAATATAAAACCCCAGTTAAAATCCAATTAAAACCCCAATTAATACTCTCAGTCCAGGCCTTACAAGCAATACATTTTTCATTGAAATTTATCACATATCTACAGAACTATTTGAACTGTGAGCATAGCTCTAAAACAGCAGAAAATGGAATTTGGGACTGAAACATACCCTGAAATAAAAGCATTTTTTATTCATACAAACTTTAAATTCATGCAAGTTCAAACAGCTGGACATGTGCAGGGATGTGAATGTGTAAGAGAGATGGGTTTAGAAAACAAAACAAGTACATTATTTTCACTCACATTGTAACAACTCTTCTATTACATGTCTACTGAATTTGAAAGAGATTAAAATTATATTAAGGGAAATTGAAATTCTATGCGAAAATATACTAGCAACTTCTCACACACATCTAAGTGGGGGGGTTTAACATTTTTCACTTGTGTTTGAACTACTTGCTTAGCCTGAGGGGAGTTGGTATGTCAAAAGATTTTAATGATTTTTGAACAGCATTTTTATCTACTGAAAATCCCAAACTCATATCAAAAATTATCAAAGGAGATTCCAGAAAAGAAAATGTACTTCATAAAGTGTCTAATGTAATGTTAATTAAGTTAACTACTAGTTGTCTATTTGCAGAGGAGAGAGAATGAAGAAATAAATACAATGAATTCTGTTTTCCTTACCCGACACACATACTGGCTTTGTGGTCCTGGAGAAAAAGTTTTGGAACGGATGATAGTGCTGCCTCTAACAAAAGGTGTTTGTAAAGGATTAGGTGTTCTTTTATCTTTTGGACGAACTACTAGAGAAGATTGCATAAGACTATCTGTGTTGGTCTCTTTATCCACCTGGAAGTCAAAGATATATCAATGTAGTTTTCCTTCCTGATATACTTTCAGCCTACTTTGCTATAAGAACATTGGACTGAATTGTATGATATTTCTTTTCAGTGCTTATACTACATATTAAAAATACACAGCAACACAATGAGTTCTTCGGCACAGGCCATTAACTCTGAACTAGCAATGCATAAGCAAATTGATGTATAGGGCACAAACAATTTCATCCTCAGCTCACCCCATCCTACTGTTGAGGCAGCAGTTACCTGTTCTGCTTCTAAAGTGGTATTTTTTCAACTTTTGCAAAACAAGTGTCATGGTTCTGATCAGGAGACCAACAAATCAGAACTCTGAAGCTAGAGATTTCCTCAAAGAACATGCTTATTTGGTTATAAAATATTGGCACAGTCAAAAGTGAAACCAAGTCTGAAATCCCCACCAAAGAGTCACACTATTACAAAGTCAAACTTCCCACCCCAGCACTATGCAATCAGCTACGTTCCCCAACACAATAATTTGGTGGGCTTTCTAACAAAATGCCCAACCCGCTAAACTAACTGAGAGAATGACCTTGGTTCCCACGGGAGCCAGAATTGTTTAGACTAGCAAAAATATTCCACACACCTCTCCCTTTCTTGTGGCAACCTAGAACGAGCAAGATGGCTTCAGCCAGGTTTGTTGTAGAGCTGACAACCAGCTGTATAATGTGGTCCATTTGTGTTGCCTTGTTTGGGGGTAAGTTTAAAGGAAAGGTTCTACCCTGCTCCCAACAGCCATCTGAGGCTGCTGTTGGCACACTCACACACCCCTAATGGTTTTTAGGGCTATGTGCTCTCCCATTATGCCATGCAGCCATCTCTTCTCTTGCCAACCCTGACAAACCCAGCAACAACATTTGGAGGAATGACAGGAAAAGTGTGTTTATGTCATGGAGAAATGTCATTCTTTAGATAGCTATGGGGGAATGCAGCACTTTCCTCCCTGAGGAAATCACCATTGACCCCATAGGTAAAGAGAGAAAAGTCTCACTTCCCTCCTTTTTTCTTACTGTGATTTGAATGCACCTGAGGCAAGTGAAGTCAAGGGGGAGAAGAAAAGAGGGCCAGGTTTCTTCTCTCTTCCCATGTCCATTACCACACATCGCAGAACAATGGAGGAAAGAACAATGGAGAACCACTCCTTTGGTTCCAATTCTCCAAAACCACAGAGAAATCACTCAACTCAGTGGGCTAAAACAACAGGCAACATAAAACTGCTGGAACTTCTTTGTCAATAACTGGCATCAAACAAGGTATTACTGCACCATCGATTTCTTCACTCTCTGTTTCTCTTGTGGACAGAATGTTTATTCTGCTTCATTGCTAAAACAGACTAAGGACTGAAAGGGCACCATATTTTTCTGCTGAACAACCAACTTTAGTGACTCATACTGAAAGTCAATGGCACCTCTATATATGCATAAATTCTTGTAAATTTTATTTGAAGAGGAAAACCATTTTCATCTATGTCAACTAACTAATATATGAATATGAAAATCATTTTAATATAATTAAATATTTTAATGAATAATTATCTTGGACTTGATTTTGGCCTACAGAATTTAGTTACTTTGGAAACGGGTTCTACTGCCAGTCAGTTGTTGAACACAGATTCTATTATGTATAAGCAAGCACCACTAAGTAGCTTGTATGTGCAAATTTTATGTTGTGCAACTGTTACAATAATATAAGATAATGATAGTGATAGAAAAGGAATCTCTAGTTGAAAACAGAGCTAAAAGAGTTGCGTTCTAATGAAATGCATCCAAACAAGAAAACAGAAACATTATAGCAGACATGTCAAACACAAGGCCCGGGGGCCAGATCCGGCCCGTGAAGTGGTTTCATGTGGCCCGCGAAGCCATCCTGGAAACAGTGAGGGAATGGCCCCTGCTGCCTTGGCTCCGGCCCAGGCCGGCCAGGAGCCAATGTACAATTTTGTGGTGGTCATCTATGCTGAAATACATTCAGTCTTAGCTCCACAAGGCCATCTGGAAACAGTGAGGGACCGGCCCCTGCTGCGTTGGCCCTGCCCCCTGGGTGCACACTGGGGAGGTATCACCCTTTGTGAGGAATGAAGAAATGCACCATCGCCTGGAAGTGGCCAGCACATGGCCCTGCCTACTTCGGGCAGGCTAGGGGCTGGGCAGCATTGTGCTTCTCTTCAGATTTGTGCCACCGGCTCAGCCTCTCGGCGCTGTGAGGAGAGGGCCATGTGCTGGCCACTTCCAGGCGATGGTGCATTTCTTCATTCCTCATGAAGGATGACACTTCCCCAGCTGCGTTTCTTGCCTGTTTTTTTCCCTCCCTCATCTCAAATATTTTCCCCTGTTCTAAGGAAGGAAGGAAGGAAGGAAGGAAGGAAGGAAGGAAGGAAGGAAGGAAGGAAGGAAGGAAGGAAGGAAGGAAGGAAGGAAGGAAGGAAGGAAGGAAGGAGAGGGAGGGTCTGAGGGAAGTCCTGCCTTAGTCCTTCCCTGCTGCCCTTTCACCATCCCCTTGCCCCCTCCTCCTGGCCTAACCTGGGTGGTCTCCCATCCTATTGCTAAGGAAGCTTTCGATACAAAGCCAGGTCTCCTCACATGGAGAGGAAGTGGGCCTTGACATTGCCCTCATACCCATCATGAGCAACCTGACTAAGGAGAGCAAGCACTGCAGCTGGGCACCCTCTTGGGGAAGTGGGGGTGGGCTTAGTGCTGTGGGTGCTTGAGGGCTAGGCTGGGCATTTGACCTCCGCACCACCGTCCAGCCCCCCCACACACACACATGGCCTGAGAGGATCAGTGAGGCTCCTCCAGTGGACCATGCCTTGGCACTTGCCCGAGTCCCATCTCCTTCTGCCAGAGACCCTCAGATCTGTCCCACTCCTGCCCAGCCCCCAAAGGCACCCTTGATGCGAATGATGTAGAGCTGGCCATGCCCACGCAGTAGGCCATACCCACTCCAGCCATGCCCAACCAGTAGGCCATGCCCACCCTGGCCACACCCACCTGGCCCCTCAAGGGTAACCGCAATGCTGATGCGGCCCTCAATGAAATTGAGTTTGACACCCCTGCATTATAGCTCCTTTAAAACTTTCACATTGTCACTTTTTAATAATAGATTTCACTATCAAATTCTGGCAGCAGTGTAGAAGAAGCTGGTGTGATTTTCCATATCTGTTTATTGGGAAGTTACATAGGTCTATTTGGAAAAAAAAATTGAGACTAGCATCAAGCCAAGAGCTTGAGATTTAAGCCAGTCTTAATATAATCACTGGGAGAGCGCCACGACAGGGTTGCAAAAGCAACTAATTCGCCAATGATATTTGAAGGCTATCATGAAAAACAAAACAAACTTCAGCAATATTGATTCATGAGCCTAGTGAAGAGTGTAAATTCAAGACAGCTTGTCAGAAATGAAACAAGGGGACTGCAGCAAGGGCATGATGCTTAAGGCAGCTTGTCCTTCTGCTCGCTGGCTTTCAAGGGATTCTGCTTTCATTATACATTCTTTACCTTGATGGTTGCTGACTCAGCCTGCAACAAAGGTAGCAAGTTCTCTTCAGTGGCCCACACAGTCCTTCTGCCATAAAATCCCTCCTCTGCTTCAGTCTCACCATTTTCAGTTTCACTGTTACCATCCTGTTCAGCATCTCCCTTATATTGCCTGCAAAAAGGAGCAAAGTTCACTCTAAATTACAGCATATAGGATTTTTGTCAAAACTATTCTATTCACAGACACTGTGGTAAAGAAAACATCAAAGCATCACGTGATGAAATTAAGCAACTTGACAATATGCTTGAATTAGAAGATCTAAAGCAGTGAGAGCTGTAGAAAGTCTTTGTTGTGATTCAGGGTCAGCCTGTGGGTTCGGCAGTTGGGTCGGACGACTCAGAGGAGGAGGGGGTGTTGAAGAGCTTGCTGAGGGGGTTAAAGATCTTGCTGATGAGAGCCCTCAGCCAGGCCCCTCCCACCTGGTCACGACGGAGACCCAGCTGTGTGAGCCTGACAGCGTGGATGAAGATGACCCACAGCTGGCCCTGTTCAAGGACGCCCGACGCAGGAGGCAGTCAATCAGGAGTAAACAGAGGAAGGCAATGGGGCACCTCGGAAGGAGGCAGAGAGAAGCCACACCCTGAACTGTATAAAAGGGGAATGCGTGGGAGGGCTGGTTTGCTGAAGGCAACCGCTTGATTAGTTCCTGTTTCATAGCTCCTGTTTCATGGTTGGTGTCTTGTTTTGCTCTGTTTTATCTTAATAAATTTGGCAGGCTTAATTCCAGCCTCTTGCCATTTGTAAAGGGGTTGTCCCTGCCTTTTCTGCAGGGCCGGTAGCAGGCTGGTACAGAACAGTCTTCTCAACGTGAATGGAGGAGATATCAGGAGATGTGTGTCACCAAAATACATGAATTTGAAAATATAAAATGAAATTTGCATTTATATCAAAATATTGTTCAGCTGTTGCATGTGTTAGAGAGTAGATCATGTTCCAAAGATTAGTGTGTGTTTAAAGATGCCAATTTTAATACTGAAATGTCAATACTTAAACTTTTTAATACAGCAATTTTCTCTAAAGAATTACTTCAATGTTCAATGCCTATATATTGAAAAATTGCTGTAGAGGGGGATTCGATCCTGTCATTGTAAAAAGAATCATGGAATCCCATTATTGCACCATACGACTCACCAGGTTTCATCAGTAAGTAAAGTACTTTCTCCTAGTTTTTTCTCTACTGCCTCAAGTTCAACAACGGTTTGTTCCAGCAATGCAGATACAGAGTCCTGTGGGAAATGGGTTAACAGCATTAAACAATATTACCCTCAGTGTCTGAAGGTTTACCGAAGACTATCATTATTCAATAAAACAAAACAAATAGAGTGGCAATGAGGCTTGGTGTCCTGCAGTTTGTGCAAAAACACCTTTAATTATTAATTTTTACCATTTTATCAGTGCAGAGTAGCTCAGAACAAGTATCCTCTTGCTTATTTTCACAACTATGCCTTTGTAGATATTTGTAGCTGAGGAGGTTGTACCAGCGCAGTGACCTTTCCCCTGATCTGCAGATCTCTGCAAGGCTAATTTGTGCACCTCCCTACAGTAAAAAGAAAACAAAATACATTGATGAATACCTTCAGGCCATTCAAAGAGTTTGAGTCACAGATGCTAGGATAAATGCGTGATCGTGGGCAGTGTACATAATTTACCCTCGCTTTACATTTACACACTAGGTAATAGCGCAAAACAATGTTCAGTTGAGGCAACTGTGCAAGTGGTGTTGCATGCAGTCCTCAACTTGCAACCGTTTGTTTAGTGACCATTCAAAGCTAAAAAGGCACTGAAAAAGAGTGAATTATGAATGATCCTCACAGTTACAACCATTGCAGCATCCCTGAGGTTATGTGATCAAAATTTGGGAGTTTGGCAACCAGCATGTATTTATGATGGTTGCCATGCCCTGGGGTCATGTGATCACCATTTGCAACCTTCTCAGCTGGCTTCTGACAAGCAAAATCAATGGGAGAAGCTGGATTTGATTAATCATTTAACAACTTGATCATTGAACAATTGCAGTGATTTGCTTTACAACTGTGACAAAAAAGGTCATAAAATTAGGCATGACCCACTTAACAACCATCTTGCTTAACAATTCTGGTCCCAATTACGATTGTAAGTCGAGAACTATCTTTATACTTTACTACCTTTATTCTGGTGCAAGTGCTGCTCACATTCAGGAAAGGTGATGCTCTGCTCTCCCATATTGTGAGGGCACCACAATGAAGAAGATAACAATATCACATAGAAGGACTAACCAAGCATTCTTCAAGATGGAAGTTATCTAAAGTGCAGACATCAATCCTTAGTGTCTTCTGTCGTAAAACTGAATGAGGGATTGTAACGCAAAATAATTCATTGTATATGAGATTGTCTGATGCGTCCACGAGTCTTGTACGGAACAAACAGCTTGTACTTTCAGATGAAGGGAGAACAGCCACACGAATGCTCCTGTTGGAAATGATCTTAAATAAGGATTACTTACTCTACAAGCTCACTGTATACGTGAATATTACTACAACTATCAGTTTAACACATTTTTGAATAATTCTTTAGATAACTATTTTTCAACTTCCATTTGTTCCTATAAGTCTGCGATTGGGACAGATATTAATATAAAAATCATGATAGATTTCAGAAGATCAATTATGTAAAAAAGCTAGAAATTATGGATGGCAGAACTTGACATAGTTTAGAGTAGAATATACAATCATTTCAGTGCTTGGTTTGATCCTTTTTTCTCTCTTTACACAGACATAATGAAAAATGGACAGAGAATTAAAACAAGTCCCGGTATAGCTTATCAATTTGTCATAGTTTTTTTTTTAAACAAGTTCCCACTTGCGTTCTATGTTAAAATATAGTAGTTATTCAACTGCCAAGAACTATTTATTATTACTATCTTTTAACAGAGAAAAACATTTATAGATGGGACAGAATCAGAAAATGCCCAGATAATCTGTTATACCTCTTAGTAAACTTTGTTCATGCAGAATCTTGATAAGATTTAATTTGCAGTTACAGTTTTCTGCTCCTTAAAGACTACTGAGCTTCAAGGTTGCTCAGCTGATTTGTTAATTTTAAGCAAAATTCTTACACCTCATATTTGACATTTCAAAAAAATAAGATCCAAGAACAAGAATGGACTTGCCCAGCAACAGCGCCCTGCCCTCTAATATTTCTTTACTTTTTAACGATACAGAAATACAAAAGATGCTCTAGGAATACTGCAACACATGTGAATTTATGGAGCTAATGATAATCCTCATTTTATAGCATTACTATTTATATAGTATATGTGTCTTCTTAGTCTTCTTAAAAATATTACATGGAGGGGAGTCATTAGAATTTGCAGAGACATCTTTTTCATGTCAGATAGTGCATTAATCATTTCCTATATTGTGGAGAAACATATGAAGCTTTGTTCTGCAGAGCTACAGAGGAATATTTCAATATTCAATATTTCAAACATCAGAAATAATTCTAATTTTTAATGTCAGCTGTGAAGCTAAAAGAGTTTCCACAAGCCATTAATAATGTATATTTAAGAATAATTTTTCAATGAAAATGATGTAGAAGAATATCCATTTATTCAAGTAAATGGCTATATAGGCTCAAAAGTGATAGTTGGTAAATTTAAGATTTTTTATTCCTTTTAGTCTAACTAGATTTTTAAAGAGCCATTTAGGATAATTGATGGAGAACTGCAGAAATATTTTTGTCCTTGTAATTACTTACACTTTCTGGTCTTGCTGTGGTAAAAGAGCAGGCACATTATTCAACTGGGCAATAAATACTGCAAATTGTTTATTTTTGTCATCATACCTGAAGTGAAAATAAATGAAAGAGGCAATTGAAGATTGTAATAAAATAATTCTAATCACACACACAGACACACGTACACATATACAGATGCCTCTATTCGTTTTTCTGAAATATTTTCAGCTTTTCATACCTAGTACTAATCAATCCCCTGAGCTCTTTCAAAAGAGGAAAATTGGTTGGATATAATAGGATTTCCTGGCATATGTGCATAAGATATGGTTACAAGATGATTGGACTCGGTGGTCTTTAATTTAAGCAAACATAATTAAAATTAGAGAAAGCTGAAAGGAACTCAAGCATGCAGTCATATTTTTGCCAAGCATCTATACTATGGATAAATGAATGATAATGAAAGGGTTCAGAAAAATTGTGTCTTGAGGCCTCATAATATTATCTGTTAATATCACATTCAAATCCCTCCAGGGTTTTTTTTTTGTAATCTTACTTGCAGTACACAACTCCATTATAGAATAATAATAATAATAATAATAATAATAATAATAATAATAATAATAATAATAATAATAATAATAATAATAATAATAATAATAAGAAGAAGAAGAAGAAGAAGAAGAAGAAGAAGAAGAAGAAGAAGAAGAAGAAGAAGAAGAAGAAGTAGTAGTAGTTGGAAGGGACCTTGGAGGTCATCTAGTCCAACCCCCTGCTCTGGCAGGAAACCCTATACCATTTCAGGCAAATGGCTGTCCAGTCTCTTCTTAAAAACTTCCAGTGTTGGAGCATTCACAGCTTCTGGAGGCAGGTCGTTCCACTGGTTAATTATTCTAACCGTCAGGAAGTTTCTCCTTAGTTCTAAGTTGCTTTTCTCCTTGACTAGTTTCCATCCATTGCTTCTTGTCCTGCTTTCAGGTGCTTTGGAGAATAGCTTGACTCCCTCTTCTCTGTGGCAACCCCTGAGATATTGGAACACTGCTATCATGTCACCCCTCACCCTTCTCTTTGTTAAACTACACATACCCAATTCCAGCAACTGTTCCCTCTATGTTTTAGCCTCCAGTCCCTCAATCATCTTTGTTGCTCTTCTCTGTACCCTCTCTACAGTCTCAATATCTTTTTTACATCGTGGTGACCAAAACTGGATGCAGTATTCCAGGTGTGGCCTTACCAAAGCATTGTAAAGTGGTATTAGTACTTCACTTGATCTTGATTCTATCCCTCTGTTATTGCAGCCTAGCACTGTGTTGGCTTTTTTGGCAGCTGCAGCACAGTGCTGGCTCATATTGAAGTGATTGTCTACTAGGACTCCGAATCCCTCTCATAGTTAATAAGGATACTAGCTTAAAGCACAGGAGAAACCGGTAATCTTACTTCATTGAAACTTGAACTTTAGCTGTAATAGACGTATCTACATCATCATTCTCAAATGTCACGGTTTCTGAGGTACGCGGCCTGAAAAAGATAACAGTGACATTTAAATAGGAATTTTAAAACGCCAATAGAATTCAACAATAATTAGAACACACATTAAAAGGTAAATACAGAATAGCTATTGAAATTCTTTCATTATAGCCTTAAAAAATCCTGAGGGGAAAGGAGTGGTTTTGCCTGGGATCAGCAATGTGTAAGGTATCAGGTTAGCCCCCATGGAGAAAGCAAGCTGTTGATGGGCATCATGGTTCAGAGGGCCCTCTGTTGTGTAGCCATGTTCAATAACATTATTTATACCAGCTTGAGAAGAAACTTCAACAATGATCTATGGATCAGAAAGTGACCTATAGGAATTATTTGACTATTCTGAACCCAAGCTGTTTAGGGCTTAATGACCAGCATCATTTGTGAAAGTTTGAGCAACAAAGGAATTACTGGGATCCCATGGCTCTGTTACTCAGGCTCCAATAATATACTAGCAGTTGTATTTTGGATAAGTTTTTAAAAGTAAGTGCACTTTTAACACCTGGCAATAATTTAATGATAATTAGGTCAAATATCTTATTCTAGACAGGGATGTGGTTGTTATACCAAAACTGATAAAGGCTACTATAGCTTGTCATAGAAAACACTTGTACCATCCAAGAGACTGAGAGAAATACATTAGTTGGACTCTTTATACCATGGTCCACTTTATAAACTTCTATGTTTCTTCTTCTAAAAAAAAAAGTCAAATCGTTAAAAAGTAATTCATTTTTATCCTCTTTTGCAACAAATAGAGGGTATCCAGCATAGTATTCTTCCCCAAAATTTGGAGGGTGGAAAAACATGTAAATGTTACATTTAATATCGATATCAAATATTTAATAATTGTAGAATTTCTTAATTAAGGACTTACTTCTCCTAGTAAATAGAAGAATCAAATAAGTGGGATTTGAGTGAGAGAATCATGAGAAGCAGAAAGCACACAAGCTTAACATTTATTCCACACCTTCCCTAGGAGAATGCTAAATTGGTCAAGAGAAACTACTGAGCTTATGTAAAGTTAAGGTTCAAAGGAATAAGACAGAAGATGCATTTCAGTGAGTCCTTGGCTGATAATGTCTAATCAGTCTTGGGATGTCTTTGATTAACCCAGTCTTTAGTAGTTCAGATGGCCTTCTTATAGTTTCACCCTACAGAACCAACACATGTCCTAGGCTAAATTGGTTAGCTATTTTAAACAAGAAAATGTTATTAACTGAATTATAGTATTCAATTATAGGAAATTAAAAATGGAGTCTATAGGAAACATTCCAGTGATATCAGAAAAGGAAATGTGGACCAGGTACGCTATGTACTGAAAATTTTTCATAACAAATATGTAATCTGTAATATTCAACTTTCCTGATTTGGTGCAGTTGGATGTATGCAAATTAAATTTGTAATAACTTGGGTAAGAATTACCTTTGCACAGATGCTTCATACACCCCACTATCTCCAGCAACTGACTCATCTGACACTGCAGCTGATACGCATGCCACTTTTGGTATGGATCCTTCAATCATATTTACAGCTAGAAAATTCAAAGACAAAGGGATAATTTCATGACAGAGTTACACTATATTAAAGAAACCAACAGGCTGACTCATTAGATACCTGCATCTGAAGCAGATGACAATTGACACTAATTCAATAAGCAGTGGTTTCCAATATTTGGGTCTAAAGCGAGCACAGTTGATTGCTTCTTAAAAATAACATGCCTTTTTTGAATTTGCACAATAGCTGCACATATTCAAAGAAATATGCATTTGGGTTGAAAAGGGGTGAAGGCCCTTGATGTCACCTTCTTAACATAATGCCTCCTTAATTTCAGCCAAATATACCTGAGCCTACCATATTACAGTATACAAGGTCAGAAAACTGTCTGAATCTATAAGGAACTTTTGACAGGTAGAGTGCGACTGGCCATACTGATTCTGAAGCACTGCTTTTGATCTAAATATTGTACATCTTGAGAGAAAAAGACGGTAACTTTCAAATTATGGATCTAGGTATAATCATTAAGAGTACCATAGAATAAATCAAACTGGGGTGTTGAAAGATGATATGCGATCAGAAACTCACATACTTTGGACATGTGATCCGAGTGGATAATAGATTAGGAAAATTGACTCTGGTTGGCAAATTTGAGAGATGTAAAGGATAAAGGAACTGATAAAGTGGATGAATGGGATTAAAGAGATTACTGGACGATCCTTGGAAGACTTCCAGGTTGCTGAATACGGGTTCAAATGGCAAGCAAGCACTCATCTGAAGTCAAATCAGACTTGATGACTGTGAGCTGGTTTTGGGACAAAATCTTGAGATGGCTAATAAAAAGTCCCTATTATTATTATTATTATTATTATTATTATTATTATTATTATTATTATTATTATTAATCTTCTTTTTAAAAAGTCTTACTGCTTTTATTTTCTAGATCAAGGGTTTTGACTGCATGAGCTCATGTGCTGAATTGCTTTTCTTTCATTACAGTATTTTGATTTATGTCCTATGTTTCCACTACCCAACTATTTAAATGACACCAGAGAACAATATTTAAACTGAAAAACGTTTCCTATAAGCGATGCCTATGAAGAAAGGGAAGGAAGGGTAATTTGGGGGCAAGTTAATTAGCTGTATCTTACAAGAACATGTGAAGACACATGATCCCAAAAGGCTATGCTATAACTCAATCAGGCAGCTTTTCCACTTCTTTGAGCTGTGTGTGCAAATCCCAGGGAGTGAATGTTTTTACTCATTACTGCCCTCAAATAAACTATCTGTGGTGATTATTTTGTCTGCTGACTGAATAACAATCCTCAATCACTTAATCTGCTTAGTGCCTTGTAGCTTTAACTCCCTCAGCCATTTTCAAAGAATCAAGAAATTTTAGGCTAATTACCATCAAGACCTAATGGGAATAATAACCCTTTCACACTCCAATATAAATTGTGGCATTGCTCACAGGGAAGAAGGAAGAATTTATTCCTCATGCTAAAGACAAATTATTAGTTTTTTTTTAATCTTTTCCAGACCCCAGGTTGGTGGTTTTGTGTGATGAACAGCATGCTTTAATCAGACAGAACAGCAGCTCAGAAATACTTCCTAAAATTTGAATATTGCTGCTCTGTAAATTCAAAATAAATTTGTAAGACATGTGTATTTGACGATCTTATCAAACCGTAGGGCCAGAAAAGTTGCAATACAGAATAAATTCAATGTCTCCTGAACTTTCAGGAGGTTCAGTTGATAAACTGACAGCCACAAAATAACTATTATGATAAAAGTATATGGTGGTTTTCTTTTTCATTTATTCAGATAATCCAGGAAGTTGTCTCAGGATAGCATAAATTTAACTTCTAGATTATGACGCTAGATGATTGCTTGAATTTCAATTGATGATTAATAACCGAATGTTTTTGAAAAGGAAGGCAAGGAACATCTAAAGGTATACCTCTCGTGTATATACTCCTACATGTATATTTATGAGTTCTTCATACTTACATGTTTGCATTCATACACACATACGTATAGTCAATCTATTGTGTATTCAGATGTGACAAAGGCTACGTGGTTCTTAAAATACTATACTGCTTTAAAAGTTAGCATACTAAGCATACTAAGAGGGACTATCTGAAATATGCTATAATGGAAGGAAACCTGAAATCTGGCATTCCCTTCGATCCTTGCTGCCACTGTCATTCATTTTCATTCACATCACTTTGGGAGCCAACTCTAGCTAAAAAAAATATACTAAATAGCTAGAGGAATATATTTTATTTATTATAATTATTTGGGTATTACCTACTCAAATTAGTCTAGGAGGTTTGCAATAATACAGTAAAACATCTAAAAATATTGACATTATTAAAATATTAAAAAAAAAATCTTCAATTGGTCCACTTTTTTCAAAGAGGGGAAAGCTTCTCACGTGTTTCTTAAAGAATAAAATTTGCAAAAAAAAAATAAAATATCTAAATTCCAGTCCCAAATTATTTAGATAGCTGACCCTTTCCACTTTTCCTCAAATCACAGGCTAAGTAATGATGACTTGCCTTCAGCATTATTAGAAGGAAAAGTCAATGGTTCCCCTTTGTCGGGAAGTCAGTGTCCCTGCTCCCTGGGTAAAATTGAATCCATTGTTCATATCCTTGCTCATTTCTCTTTTGATTCTTCATGGTAAGGATGTAATCATCTCTTTTTTTTTGTCTCACTATTCCAGAAATTCAAAGACAAAGCTGACAAATTAACAATAATATCTAAAGAGTGTTACAAAATGTCCAAATGTTATTTCCATCTGGTGTCAGACTGTATAGTTATTACATGGTGCATTATGTTGTGTCAATTTTAAAGTAGTCTTTTATAATGGATTAGATAGCATCACCACCGGATGGATTTGTAACTGGGTGACCAACAGCACTCAACACATAATCTTTAATAGAACAGCATCTACATGGAGGGAAGTATGCAACGGAGTGCCCCAGGGCTCTGTCTTAGGACCAGTACTTTTCAATACTTTCATCAATGATTTAGACAAGGGGATAGAAGAGGAACTCATTAAATTTGCAGACAACACCAAGTTGGCAGAAATACTAATAATCCAGAAGATAGGCTCAAGGTACAGAAGGATTTTGATAGACTTGAACACTGGGTCCTCTCTAACAAAATGAAATTCAACGGTGAGAAAAGTAAGGTTCTATATTCAGGCAAGAAAAACCAAACACACAGGTATAGAATAGGTAGTACCTGATTCAATATCAGTAACTGTGAGAGGGATTCTAGTGGATAATCACTTAAATATGAGCCAGCAGTATGCTGAAGCTGCCGAAAAAGCCAATTCAGTCCTAAGCTGCATTAACAGATGCATAGAATTAAGATCACAAGAACTGTTAGTACCGCTATGTAATGCCTTGGTAAGAGCACACTTGGATTCTGCATCCAGTTTTTGGTTGGCACGATATAAAAAGATGTTGAGACTCTAGAAAGAATGTGAGTAAGAGCAACAAAGATGGTTGGGGACTGGAGGGTAAAACATATAAAGAACGGTTGCAGGAATTGGGTATGTCTAGTTTAATGAAAAGAAGGACTAGGGGTTACATGATACCAGTGTTCCAGTATTTAAGGAGTTGCCACAAAGAAGAGGAGGTCAACCTATTCTCCAAAGCACTTGAAGGCGAGACAAGAAGTAATGGATGGAAACTAATCAAGGAAAGAAGCAACCTAGAACTATGGAGAAATTTCCTGACAGCTAGAACAATTAATCAGTGGAACAACCTGCCTCCAGAAGTTGTGAATGTTCCAATATGGGAATTTTTTAAAGAAGAGATTGGACAACTATCTGTGTGAAATGGTATAGGGTTTCCTATCTGAGCAGGGGGTTGGACTAGAAGACCTCCAAGGTCCCTTCCAACTCTGTTATTCTGTTATAATGTAATTCCTAGGGAAAATTATGCATGCACAGAAGATACTTCTCATGGGATATCTTTTAGGCATTCATTTGCTTCTTAATGTGGAGAGATGCTTAAATTGGCAGTATTCAGCTTTTAAGCAGTGAATCAAGATGCTTCTTTAATTTTATGAAATCCCTTAACAGTGAAAACAAAACAGTTTTGACAGACTAAAAAAGTAAAGTATACCCAACTAATAGTCATTATAATGTTTCCTGTGAAAATATAGATTTATTATTATAAATTTCATCTTCGCTACTGTATTTAACTATGATTATTAGAATATCCAAAAAAACATTTATATGAATTGAACGCTAAAAATCTTTGCTATTTTGTTAAAAACAGCGAATAATACCAATAGTTTGGAATGAAAATCAGGAAGGCACCTGTTATTTTACCTTGTTCCAAATGCTTGACCCCAGTTCTAGAATCTTCTGTTCTATACTTCTTACCACCTACAGAGTTTAGAGCAAGTTCAGCAAGTCCACTGTTTATTTCAGTATCTTCAAAGTCTGCATGACTAGCAAAGGCATCTCCTACGAAGAATGGGTCTGTCACTAGTGGTGAACATGGTGGAGAAGGGGATGAAAGAGATGACCTTGGAGATAAAGATGTTGAGGATTTGGGTGTTCCAGACAAGGATCTCAAGATCTGCACGCGGCTGGTGGAATCTGTTTTCTGTGTTTTTACTACTTCATTCTCATGGATAGTAGTGATGCATCCTGAAGGTCGAAAACCAGTGGTTCTTTCCAAAAGCAAGAGGTCCATTTTATTCTGATATTCAGAGTCTAGCTGTTCAAACTGTTCATTGAACAGATCAGTAAAGCTGGCTGAAGTTGAAGAATCCTGGCTTGAGGCAACCAGAGATCCTCTACTAGATGCAAGTGAGCCATGACTACTGCCAGAAGACAAGGAAAGCATGCTGGAGGACAAACTGAAATAAAAATAATAGTTAGAAATCAAAATCAAGATGGGTACATTGATTTAAGTATCTTATTTAGGACAAGTGATTCAAATTATCTGTCATTTACAAAACTCTCTAGATGAACTGTTTCCTAACTCTTAACCTAAACTCTCTCTCTAAATTGTTACATGGATGAACTAGCAGAACTGCTCTTCATTTGAAGTATCTTTGAGAAATCTGAATTTAAATAAACAAATGAAGTCATAATTTTTATTTTATCTGTTGTCAATGGAGATTCTCAGTCATCCAGGTCATGGTTGTCCCAAAGATACTTTTTCAAGAGGCAACTGGACTTTGGTTTTTTTTTAAGACATTTCGTTTCTCATCCAAGAAGCTTCTTTAGCTCTGACTGGATGGTGGGCAATGGAAGGATTTATATTGCAGACAGCTGGTCATTTGCATTCTTTTAGAGAGTCATTGAGGCCACCTGGAGGTTTCAGGACACAGAAAAACCTCCAAGTGGCCTCAACAATTCTCTAAAAGAATTTGCCTCTTGAAAAAGCACCTTTGAGAGTACAATCTCTGCTGCACATCTTGCAATACCATTTCCAAAAGTGAATTTTTGGAGGGTTACAATTTCAGCTTATTATCCTTATTTTATGAAATACCTGTTAGATACTACATAAGATAAGTTGCTATATTATTATTACTGTCTAAGCATCCTTGACACTTTCGCATTTCTACTCTATTTCAAAGGGTCATCTCTTAATAAGACCAAGTTGCCATTTGTAATGCTAAGGGAAATCATTTTTGCCTTTATGCTCAGAGGCCTTCTTTGGATACAAAACTTTTGTGAGTAGTATGGGTCACTTACTTTTTCAACTGCAAGTGCAACACTGCTACTAATCGTGTTGTTTCCTCTAGTTCTTGAGCCAGCTGATTTCTTTTACTGCTTAACTTCAGCCTGAAGAAAATATATACAAAGGCAACATTACAATACTGCTGCTGTGGTGTCAGAGCTATGGTACTCACAGCCTTTGCAGCTTAAAGACAAGTAGAAGGGTGGGGGGGGGGAAACTACTAAAAACAAAGTAAATTCTCTAGTGCAAATTCTTGCTCATGTAACATTAAGGCCTGGAACTAGAGAAATAAGTCTTCTTCCTTGTAGGGAAGAGGCCAGTTGTACAAGAGACAAATATAATCAAACTTTATTTAGCAAAGAAGTAGAAACAAGGCAAAATTATTTTAAGTAGATTTTTTTTGCAAAAGAATTGATGGCAGAGGAAATAACAGTGTATGGCTACTCAAATCACAAACATTTTATAATAATCTTCATTAAAATAATATACTGTAATAAAAAGTAAGGCTCCAAAGATTATTAGAAGTATTATATAAAGAGGGAACAATTTTTATAAAACACACAAGAGCTTGTATAGAGACAACCACCACTAGAAACAATATATTAGATTTAAACACAGAAAAAAAATTAAACTGAGCACAGTTTTTAGCTATTTTTTTTTCTTATTCTACTAGAGAACAAACAACCCTGTGCCAATTTGTCATCCAAATCCTTCCTCCCGCAAATTCCAATTTTAATCAAAGCCTGGTGGATTATCTTAGCTACCCACAACTTCTACCTTAACACATAGCTTATTGCTTGTCTCCCTCTACCAGGGAACTATCTGCTGTTCCATAAACAAAATGCTTTTTCATCCAGAACTTTCCTTTGGCTAAATGTTAAAGGTAAAAAAAATATGGAGGTTTCTGATAGCACCTTTTCTAATTAGCAAATCTGATTAAAAGATACAAGCTTTCGTGAGATGCAGATGACTTTATCAAATTCATAGAGGGGCTAACTGATGTAGCATTTAAACAAGTACACAACAAATTTTGTACAAAAGAATTAATGAGTACGTTCCACATAAGGACTAAAACAAGAACAGGATAATATCAAAGCATTCCGATCTCTCAGTTCCCTCTATCTCAGAAAAAGACCTCAACAGCACAATTGAAAAAGAGAAAGACTGTGGAACCCACAGAACTCATATAACATACTTAAAAGGGTTCAAGTTATCTCAAAAGATCTCAGCTAACTTAATGGATTTTAAACACATTACGGATATTTATTGATAAGATACTTGTAATATGACCTCCCGGCTAGACTACTGCAATGCTCTCTACATGGGGCTGCCCTTGAGGACCACTCGGAGGCTTCAGCTGGTGCAGAATGCAGCCGCGCGAGTTGTGATGAGAGTCTCCCGATACTCCCATGTAACACCTCTTCTCCGCGAGCTGCATTGGCTTCCAGTTGCCCTCCGGGTGAGATTCAAGGTGCTGGTGATGACCTATAAAGCCCTAAATGGCATGGGCCCGGATTATCTGAGGGAGCACCTGCTGCCAGTGTCAATTTCCCATCGTCCTGTGCGCTCCCAAAGGGAGGGCCTCCTCAGGGTACCGCCAGTCAAGGATTGCCGGCGGGTGATCCCCAGGGGGAGGGCGTTCTCTGTGGGCGCACCTGCCCTATGGAATCAACTGCCAACGGAACTCTGGATTGCCCCCGACCTTCGTTCATTTCGCCGGGACCTAAAAACCTGGCTCTTTGAGCTATCTGGCCTGGACTGAGGGGTTTTAATGATTTTAAATTGTGATTTTAACTTTTTGGGGCTATACTTAATTTAATTTAATTTTAATTTTATACTGTATTGTTTTTAAATTTTGCCCTGTAACCCACCCTGAGTCCTTTGGGAATAGGGCGGTATATAAACCGAATTAATAAATAATAATAATAAATAATAAATATGACTCACATGTAACCTACTTCAGCATACCATGTTTCCCTAAAAGCAAGACCTACCCCAAAAATAAGCCCTAGCTTGATTTTTGGTGATGGGCCTAATATAAGCTCTACCCCCAAAATAAGCCCTAGTTTTGGGGTGAGGTGCATACCTAAAAATCAAGCTAGGGTGGGGATGGGGGTGGTGGTGGAGCTGCCTCACACACCTTGCACCCGCTTACCATTGCAGCCAGGCCTTCCATGAATCGACACCTGTCTCGCCTCACTGGCCCACTTCTTCTGCGGTGTCCCTCTGGCCTGCATTTCACTGTCAGAGGCCTACTGGAAAGGCCTCTGACAGCGAAATGCAGGCTGGGGATCAGCATGTGCGTCAACCCGGAGCTCCATTCTCAGCTGCAGAGGCATTTCCTTCAGTCGCAGAAGAAGTGAGCCGGCTAGGCGGGGATGTTGGTGCCACCACTCTGATATGAGACTGTGGAAAAGACACCCCCTGAAAATAAGACCTGGTGCCTCTTTTGGAGGCAAAAAAAAAGACCAGGTCTTATTTTCGGGGGAACACTGTAATTGGCTAATTGGTTAATCTCTCTTTCCATCCCTTTGCCCTCTACCCTGTCCACTCCCAATTTTAATCCTAAAGCAGTTTTGATATTCTGGTTGTCCTTTAATAAAATTTGTTAGTTGGAAAAGATACTACCAGATTCCTTCTGAGTTTTGACTTTCAACTTTTGGAAGTTGCAAGATTCAGAAGCTTTTACATACAGGGAGCCATACAAAAGCAATGCAAGAACAGTGTGCCAAAAACACGGCAATCTTTTGTATGAATGTACCATTTGCTTCATTAAAGGATATTATTTTGATTGCATTGTCAGCTCAAAGTCAAAGAGACTTCCAGCATTGACTTTATTACTTTTAGATAACAATTAAAAATTAAACACCAAACATATTAGCTATAACTCATTTTCAAGCCACAAATATAAATATTGAAGTGGTTAAATAGAGTCATTTGTTTTCTGGTTAAATAGAATAATTTGTTTTCAATTCCGAAAACCAATCTGAAACATAACACCTGTCTCTCCCTTCTTTATCTTTCAAAATAGATGTGAGATTTATCCAGCTTCAAACTAGCCCATGAATTACTATAAAATATTCAGATATATTATACACACACACACACGCACATAATACATTATTTTAACATAGATTTATCATATGTAATTGTGAATTTAATCACTATTGCCTAAAACCTCAGATTATCCATCTGTTTTAATACAAGTTATCAACTGCTGTCAGTTTAGTTCCAAATATCAGAAGCAGCAGGACAGTAATTGAAACAAATGAATATTAAATCTCTCTTTATAATAAGTACCTGGTAAAACATATTTCTGTCAGTATCAGGAATATTTGTTATTTAAATGGAAACTTTTCAATAAAAATGTACTGTGTGAATCCAGCTGAGCTAATTTGAAAATTAATTGCTCAGAACACTCCAAATTCTAAAAATTCCAAGTAAATCTTTACACCTGAGAAATCGTCAGGACTTTATTAAATATTGCAGAATACTGACACCATAGAATGATTTTTATTTCTGTGCTCTTAAGCATTCATGTCAGTAAATAGCCAAGATCCTATGAGGCAATCTCTTCCACAATAAGGTAGCTGGTTCTTTAAATTGCTTTGATTATTTTATTATAAAGTAAAAAAATGGGTGAAAAACTAGTTTTCTTCAACTATTCCCTGTCACCTTGAGAAGTAGCAAAACATAATTTTAGAAAGAAAGTTAGGGACATTTAAATATTTTTCTTGTCTAGAGAAGGCATTCCAGCAGTAAAATGTAGCAAAAAAAAAGAATATTACATGACCTGAGATTTAGAATTCTAGATATTTTCAGATGTCTGAACACTTTAATTTCTACAGAGAATTGTTTTTAGATCATTTAGATGGTTGATGAACTTTCACAAGAAAATGCCTGGCTTGTAAAACTATGCATAACAATCGAATAAAAAGGACTACATGTGCAGATGGCTTTTAGTGAGAATAATCTGTCAAAATTATCACTACAGACTCTAGCAATATCCACCTACATGTGCAGTCTAAAAACAGCAATTACACTGAGAATGTCCAACTTATTACTATTGCATTTTGCCATGGGACTGTGATTATAGCTGTAACAATAAGGTATTACTACTACATCCAGGCAATCATGTCAATTCCATTTAGTAGCCAACTACTGAACAGAGGATAAATAGCATTTTTATATTCTTGATGACCCAACTGTCAAATTGCATTCATCCCAAATTTCAGTTTCTATGGAGATAACATTTAAAGAGTAATATCAATTTAAGTAAAGCTATCTTTTTACTATCTCTGAAGTTCTGAAGCACATTATTTGCTTGGATTTACAGCCTTCTACACAAAAAGAATATAATGAATTTAACTCTATTATAACTCAAGATTTAAGTAATTAAAGGGAAAGTGGCAATATGTTGCCTGGATAATTCTATGATACATATTAACTCTATTTCAGGTTTAATACTTTTCTCATTTCTCATGATTCTTTTTTTAGTCTACTTAGATTTCTTAAAAAAAATATTAGTTTACAAAGGCAGGGATCCAACACAAGTTTTAATATATTGGGGGGGGTTTACATTTTTTCACACATTGCATATTTTTGCATATCCTTTCAGAAGATTTTTACAATTTTTTTATTTCAAAATTTATATTCTCAGCTACATAAATTTAATTTTATTTGATTCTTGGTCACCCAAAATTTAACAGTCATTTTTTGAATAACGCAATATTCTGTAACCTCACATCTCTATGATCTATATCTGCTCTGTTTAAATTCTTCAAAATCCAGCTATCATATATGAACTGCCATCATAGGCTTACCTTCAACCATCTGTATTTTTGTCACATTTGGTGAGATGAAAATATTTAGTAATTCTATTTCGAAGAAAGACCAATTTTAAAATTGTATTTCAGATTCAATCTGAGCATTTTTCCTTTCCTGTGGCATTTTCAAATGATCCACTGTTTAATACATTCACCTCAAGCAATCGTTAAGGGAATTCCTATCTCATTCATAGACTCATTTTGTCACAGGAATTTTCTTGAAGGTAGTTTTGCAGATGCTTTTGACTTGGGTGAAAGCTGGAGTAATAAGCTATAATACTGCAATAATAAATCTCCATTATAGGATTATAAGGAAACATCAGCCCATTATAAAGTACTTCTAAGTGGCTTTTGAGTTCTAACTTTCATTAAGCTTGGACTGACAAAAGATGTGTTATTCATTGAACCACATACAATTGATCTGGGAATACATTTTATGGACGTGAATAAGATGTGAAACAATAAGCATTACCATATTTTTCACTCCATAAATTCATTAAACTTAATTAACTATTTATTGGATTTATGTCTTTTGTGATAGTCTACATTTGGTTTCTTTCAGTGTCCAACTCTTTTTTTCTTTCTTTTCTTTCTCAAACCAAGGTATGTATGGTGGTAAAGTTTCACTGTTGTCACTGAAATCCACAGGTTAAAAGCCCTAATTTATGCGACTCAATTCATAAACCACCATCTGCTGACAGTAAACAAGGCATTACAACATCAAATGATTCCCATACCTTTCTGTTAAAGCTTTGCTCTGTGTATTTCTTGCAGTCTGAAGGTCTTCTTCTAAACGCTTTCTCTTCATCTCCAGTTTTTCTATATCACTCTGAGTCCATTTTCTTGGGCTAATGAACCGCATTTCTTTTAGAAGTTCCTCCTTTTCATTTATTAACATTAATCTGTCTCGTTCAGAATCAAGCACACCAGGCCAGGCCTCACTGTCCAATTTAGCCAGCTGTATTTTTAAGTTTGCTATTCTGTGAAAGGGGGGGGGACAAAATAATTATTTTGTATTTGATAGGTAAGTTCCTATGATAACACCATTTTTTAATCATCAAATAATATTAAAGAGTAAAAAATACTCTTCAGTGTAAACTCCCTTTTTTCTTTGACAATAACAATACGAAATAAAACTTAGGATGTAAAAATCAGTGACTACTTTAAGCCTCTACAGTGGGCCATTTTGTCCTGCAGACTGCAATTTATTATTTTTACCTGAACTGCTGACTGGATCTCTACTGACATACAGTGTCATGTCAAAGTTTTGGCTGGTGCTTTGTGGAAAATCTGTATGTAAAGACATGTCTCTATAAACAAGTGACTTTGTTCCTGTAGGATACATTTAATTAATTTAAATTCTGTAATTAATAGAAATCCACCCACTGAAATTTTCTTTGAAGCCATTTTAACAGTGGGCTCTAGTGAATAATTATTAAAGGCATTAATATGTAATCTATGAATTCCTCAGCGCTTGTGTAAAACCTATGTTCTAAGAGGATTTCTCAGCTGTAATTTGTTAACTTCTGTCATTTACCAGCCTGTATGCAATAATATATCAGCTTAGTACTCACAACTCTTTCAGGGGAAGCAGTAATATGAAAAGCACAGGAGTATAAAATTATATGATAAATGAATCAAAGTATGAAGAAAAATACAACTAAATCTTTTTACATTAACATTATTCACTATACCTCTTCAGACCTTTTTATCTTTGCAACTGTTCTTTTCTCCATTGTACCTATTTCATTCATTGCCTTTGACTTGTGAAACTTCACAACTGCATTATTTTGCATTTTTTTCATTTTGAAAGAGCATACAGCATGTATTTCTGACTACAAAATTATGCTTTGGGGTGAGCAGGAGTGGAAATGTAGCACCTGACTGCAATTTGTTTAACTGAGTGCATCTCTTGCCAGGAGTACATGGCACCTGAAAAAGGCAGAAATGTGATCCTAGAAAAAAATACGCACAGCTGCTTTAAAGGAGTTGCAGATAGGTACTAGACTGTACTCCAGGTGCACTGAAACACCTTGTCGTTGAACTCTAAATATACCATGTCAACTTAGGCTGCTCCCTTTTTTATTTTTATAAAAAAAATTAAGAGTACAATATTTTCTTGTCAAAATCAGAGTGGAACTACGCATCAAGCGTTAAAGAAAAGTCTATGAGGTCACCATTATTGTTTCACAATTCTTATAATATAAAGGCACTTTGTTTACAATTAATTAACTGCAACTGACAAAAATGTATGAAAAGCATATAGATGCATAACAGCATAGAAAATACAGATGTAGGTACATGAATAAGTTATTTTTAGGAAATGACAACTTCGTTGAACAGATTTTGCCAGAAATAGATTCTTTTATGGTAGATATCTGTTGCTTTCTGAATTGCCAGGAACAATAAAGAAAAACCTAATTACCTTCGCTTAGCATCTTCATATTGGAGACGCACTCTTACTTTCTCAGCCAAGTGATTATTGCAGCTCACAAAAAACTGACAAGAGAAAAGATTAATCGTTATAAGGTCAGAGTCAAAACTCATAAGAATTCAAAGACATTTTTCCCCATTAACTTTGTTTTCAAGAAACATAGAAATATTATGTAAAACAAATTTATATAGATAAGTGCTACAAACAACTGTACATTGGATCTATGAAAAATCATTAGGCTATTAAAGAACATGCTTAAAGATGAGATACATACATTTCCAGAAACATCTGTTTGGGAGCCAGCATCCAGGTACGTCCTAGGTAAAGAGCAATGGGAACTTCCCAAGGAAGTGCTATTGGTCCACAAGTCTGAATGTGATCTTTTAATTGCCACAAAATTAGCTTTTAGTCTGGCAAGACTCTGGAATGAGAAGAAAGAACATCTACCAACTTATTGCCTTCTCACTGCCATCTTGTTTTGAAGGAGACACTTAAAAGTAAGGAAAGTAACGAAGAGATAAACACTTAAAAATTAGTGATTTGCATAAATCTGAAGGACATTTAAAATCAAATTTATTTTTATTAAAGGGGTTTCTTATTAAAGCAGAAGCTAGGCTATAGATGGCCAGTTATTTCACCTGTTTTACTTTACAGAAAATTATCAACAATGAGAATGGTTGATTTTTAACCAACATTTCTGTATAAACTTAATTTTATGTGTATGTTAAAAAATAAATATTTCTGTACTTGCAGAAACTCATAATGTATGCTCAGAACTTTTTTAATGTATGCTAGGCACATTATTTCACTAAACTGATTTCATACCTCGATAAGATCTCGCTTTTCTTGCTCTCCTGAAGTGATAGCCTTCTTGATAGCTTTCATTTCATTTAAAATGGCTTGTGCTTCATCAAGTTTATATCCACCTTGGGTGTCAGACATTTTCATATCAATTCTTTAGATAAAAGGAAAGAGAAACCATTACTC
Organism: Vipera berus; assembly: GCF_964194415.1. Taxonomy (NCBI): domain Eukaryota; kingdom Metazoa; phylum Chordata; class Lepidosauria; order Squamata; family Viperidae; genus Vipera; species Vipera berus. Next base: position 188,324,086 of record NC_138203.1, on the reverse strand, counting down.
ACTATAAGAGAGTTAAGAAAAGGAATAAATTGATTAAAATGGGGTTAGATTGGGGTTTTTGAGCTGTTGATTTTCCATCTACTGGAGAGCTGTATATTGATCAAATTCTTATGTGTTAATTCCCTCTGTTGCAAATTGATGTACTGAAAAATATGACTGAACAATTATAGAAATGATCACTTTCCAGGAAAAAAAAGATTAAATTACATTCACATGGGACTAAAATTTATCTTGTTTTGATAAATTTTCACTATTATTTATAAGATGGCCCAGTACATGTTCACGAAGATATATGTGAGAAAACCTGGGAGCATATAGAATTTGCATTTTAATTCATTAGTATGAGGAAAAGAGAATTTATATCATTTTGTCGCAGCGTTGTCATTTCCTAGTTGGTCCTAGTCTAAAGTTAACTGAACCTTAGGTTAAATCTTGATACACGACCAATTTGCTCTGGGCTTCAAGAAACAGATCTCAAAAATGGGAAGATGATACCAAAACACAGGTCAGGGGGTATTTGTGTGGTTGTAAAAAATACTAAAAAATATAGGTCCCATGAGCAATTTCTAATTAGTTTGTGTTATGCACGTAGTTCTGGAGGAGTTTTAAACAAGTTTCTAGGTAGCACTTTACATCTGTTAATAGCATAAATATTTTGAAAATGTGTAGGATCACTTAGGTCTCAAAGGTTTTATTGCAGATTGTAATGACCATGGATATGTAATGCACCTCTATATTTGTTCACAGAAAAAAGTATGGATTCTTCCAATCTGCAAATAACTTCATATTTAATAATTTCTACCACGTGTTTATAAAGTTTTATTTAGTTTTGACACTGTTTCCAAATCAATACAGTTTATCAACTGAGGGATAAGCATAATAAAGATGGAAAGAATCACTTGAAACAATTTGGAAAAATGTTTAATACTAGATATTGCTCTGATTTTTTCCCCTCTTAGTATAGAAAGAGAACTAAAATATTTACATTAAATAGGCAGGAATCAGGTTTACTTGTCATACTCCTAATTGATTCTACAGCAATATAACAATACAAGAAAAACACTAAGGCAGAAAAATAGTATGTCCAAAATAACATGGTCCATTAATATTATCAAATAGTAAAATGCCGAAACACAAATACACCAATTTTAGTCTCCCTGACATTTTATGAATAAAAATTAAAGTGTTTATGTATATGGAAATTCTCAATCATCCAGTTCTTGTTGTCCCAAAGGTGCTTTTTCCAAAAGGCAACTGGATTTTCTTGGGGTTTTTTTTCCTTGAAAAGCTTTTAAAATTGAACAGCTCTGTCTCAACAGAAAGGGAAGGATACAACACCACCTATATCAGGGGTAGGCAACCTTGGCTCTTTTATGATTTATGGACTTCAACTCCAAGAATTCCTGAGTCAGCATAGCTGACACAGGAATTCTGGGAGTTGAAATCCATGAGTCATAAAAGAGCCGAGGTTGCCTACCCCTGACCTATATAAAACACCGCCTGTTCAGCAGTCTCAAGAAGGTTCCACAGCCATTTGTACTTTGATTCAGGTGACTCTGAGGATACAGATGAACCCCCAAATGGCTTTCAACCACTCTCAGAATGCTAACAACCATATGAATATAAATCCTTCCATTCCCCACCATTTAGTCAGAACTGAAGAAGCTTCTTGGATGAGAAGCGAAACATTTTCCAAGAAAAAACCCAAGAAAGTCCAGTTGCCTTTTGGAAAAGTGCCTTTGGGATAAAGCCATTGTAAAAACTGCAGATGAATGTCAAGCTTTAATATGACATATTAAGTATATTGGATGTAATCCTATGAAAGGAAGTTGTTGTTGTTAGCTGCGAAGTCGTGTCCGGCCCATCGCGACCCTATGGACAACGTTCCTCCAGGCCTTCCTGTCCTCTACCATCTTCTAGAGTCCATTTAGGCTCACGCCTACTGCTTCAGTGACTGCATCCAGCCACCTCATTCTCTGTCGTCCCCTTCTTTTATTGCCCTCAATCTTTCCCAGCATTAGGCTCTGCTCCAGTGAGTCCTTCCTTCTCATTAGGTGGCCAAAGTATTTGAGTTTTAGCTTCAGGATCTGGCCTTCTAAAGAGCAGTCAGGGTTGATCTCCTCTAGGACTGACCGGTTTGATCCCGTTACAGTCCAAGGGACTTGCAGGAGTCTTCTCCAGCACCACAGTTCAAAGGCCTCAATTCTTTGGCGCTCAGCCTTTTTTATGGTCCACCTTTCACTGCAATACATTGCAACTGGGAAGACCATAGCCTTGACTATACGCACTTTTGTTGACTCCTTTAAATCCAGCTTAACTCCTGGTCATTGCATGGTCATGGCTATGCAATGTTTTCTTGGCAACCATATGGAACTTGTTTACCATTACTTTATTTACTTGGATTTTTTCCCCCACCAGTTTTGAATTGACCTGAATTTTCTTAATGATTTCTTATCCAAGTAGAAATCAGACCCGGCAATATTTATCTTACGTACAGCCAAGGTTGGTAGATTGCCATCCCTGTGGCTTTTAACTATATTAAAAACAAACTTAAAATTCAATGAATTCTGGTGCAGTTTATCTTCATTTTCCCCTATTTGTCTCATCTGTACTCTTGTTTTGTAGAGCAGTCTATCACATAACATACAAAGACTGCATACTTCTCTACTTCCTGTTCCTCAAACTTTTTACCTTTTTTGTGTCCAGAGGCTGTTCTCTTTCTATAATACGCACAATTTCTTTAATTTCAATTCACCAGTCAAACATGACAAGAATATACATTTTTCAACTAGTCAGAAATATATATAAATGAAATAAATATGGATAGACAGACAGACAGATAGAGGGGGGAAGGTGTTATTTGTTAACTTACTTCTTCAGTGTTTGAAAACCATGTTCCTTATATTGGAGTTCCTGTCTCATGTGAGCAACTTCTCTTTTGAGTTTATTAACCTATAAATAAGCGAAGCAAAATGCTTTATTTTAGCCAGTATGTACTGTATTTCTTTTAAAAAATATCAAGATCAAAGGAAAATAGCATGCCCATATAATGCTTTGCTAAAGCTGCCTATCTTCTTAGTATTAGAGTTTAACTTCCTTCAGTTCATTGATAACCACACATTGAGCCTTTCAGTATGAAACCATAATTAGTCCACCAGACTTCGCCATACTGAGCACCAGGTCTCTCTCCTAAAATTTTAGCTACTAGTATATTTCTTTTTCTTTCCTAGCTGTTTGTATCATCATCTAATAACTTCATTTAATGACCACAATTAGGAATGGCATCTCCACTGCTAAGCAGTACAGTTATTAAGAGAGATATCACATGACCACAATTTCACTGCTACACTTCTCTCTTGACTCTTCTTTTGAAAGCCGGTTGTGAATGTAGAAGATAGTCAAGTTCATTATCACCGATCTTTGATCCTGATTAGCTTTAAGAGCTGCTGACAGATACTAAGTCAGAATTCCAGACAGATATAAAAAAGGTACTTGTTTTGATTCAAGCCAAAGTTTCCATATACATCAGTATGAAATGTAATGGGAAGTTGAGTTTTCTGTGTTTTTCAATTTATGAATCCAACATTTTCATGTTTATATGACTTATGACCAACGTATGAATGTCACATAAATAATAGATTAAAAATAAACTGAATCCTTAAGGCATCCTTAACTTGCTTTCTTTTAATATGGGTACAGGAAACATATGCCCCTGATTTTGCTTAGTCATATATTCCAGCATGGGTAATAGTGAAATATGCTGAGATTTCTAAGTCACCAAGGTTTTAAAGCTCTGGTTCCTTAGTTATGTACAAATCTGCAAGTGGAAGGATTATATTATACAGCATGGTGAAGTGTTTTTTTTCTTTTAACTTAAAAAAGATAAAACATCATTTTATCTTACCCTAGATTTTGTGGTAGCAATTTCAGCTTTAAGAATTTCTGGATCATACTTTGAGCTAGATGATGAACTGGAGGCTACTACAGTAAGAGGGAAAAATGAAAGAAAAACAGCAAAAAGATTAAGAAAATGGGAACAAACACATTTTTTTTAAAAGTAAAAGCATTGCTCCACATTTTTAGATGGTTATCTTAAGTATTTCAGAATAGAAGAGATGGCAGGGAGCTTTACCAAAATTAAGCTGTTTCATTTATTTCTCCCTTTTAAACGTATTCTGAAGTTCCAATGCTGTTTTCTAAAAGAAAACCATATACAGGGATAACATATATTAAAACAGGTAATTAAAAAAATAGAGTAGCTTAAACCTTCCATTTTCCAAACTATTTTCATTAGAATAGTAGAACTGAATAGTAAAAAAGAAAACATATGCACAAATACAGGCAAAAAAAGGATAAAAATACAGTAGATGGCGTGTCTATACAAAATACACCGTTACTGTTAATCTTTGTTTAGTGACCACAACTGGGAACGGAAACATGGTTGTTAGTTAACTGGTCACTAAATAAAATGGTAATTGTGCTTATAATCTCATTTCAGCTTTCCTTTGCTTTTCAGACCTACAAAGGTTATAAATGTGGGATAGGTTGCAAAGTTACTTTTTCATCATCATTTTAATTGTGAATGGTCACTGTATGAGGCAGTCGCTAAATGAGGATTACCTGTACATGAGAAGAGGAAATGCAAAAATTTATGGAATGGAACCTGCATATTGGGGATAAAATGCTCTTAGATTGCATGAAGGATTTTCCCAAGATTTGTTAGGAGGGAAAAACAAAAACAAAAATGTTATTCTCCCATTTCTGAAAACATAAAATCTAGTTTTTAAGGTCAAAACTTGCTCCCAGAGGGAAAAAAAATTTACACATACTTATATTCATAAATTATAATTTAAGACACGTACAGCTGGTCTGAGATCCCAGTTTACGTTCCCAGACATCATGAAGTTGCTTGTATTCCTGCTGGGCTAATTCAAGCCTCTGTTGCTTGACCTGGTAAACCTCCTTCTGCGCAGTTAAGGCTTCTTGGGCCAATACAAGGTAGTCCTTCAGCATGTGTTCTTGTTCCTGACGCCATTGTACTCGTGGATCCTCTATCTGGGTAGTTTCTTTAAACAAGAATACAACAAGCTAGAGATAAATGTAACATAAACTACTATTTGGCCTATGATAGAAGTTTATTATTTTGTGATTTTTATGGCATAAGGTGTACTAAAGATGAAGTTTTGCTATGTGTTAAAAGGACAAACGGGCTTGTCTCTTGTTTATTCCAATCAAGACATTCCACCTAGTAGTTAAAAGGACACCCTTTGTTATAGGTTTATATTGCTTAATGCAAGTATCCATGCGGAAAATGATAATAATTTTGGACAAATGAATCAGCTTCCTATTACACAATAATCTGCATTTTAAGTTAACTATGAATAATAAAGTTATAGACGGATGTATCAGACATGACAGAAAGCGAACGCAGTTCCTTCACAACTCTGAAGTGTTTCTGCTCTTTTACTGTCATTGTTGAGCAGAAATATTTCTGCAGAAGCAGCATCTCTTGACTGACAGTCAGGCTGATGAGTCACTACCCGTAAAGCAGCCATTAATCAGGATTCAGATGACAAGGCTGAAGCCATGGCTGTAAGCCAACAACACATAAAATTTTCAGACCTTCAAAAATTAAAGCATTATATGGCCACTGATCTGGATGACATGTACACCACACTATAATAAGAGGTAATAATAATAATAATAATAATAATAATAATAATAATAATAATAATAATAATAATAATAATAATAATAATATATAAAGTTGGAAGGGACCTTGGAGGTCATCTAGTCCAACTCCCTGCTCAGGCAGGAAACCCTATACCATTTCAGGCAAATGGCTGTCCAGTCTCTTCTTAAAAACCTCCAGTGTTGGAGCATTCACTGCTTCTGGAGGCAGGTTGTTCCACTGATTAATTGTTCTAACTGTCAGGAAGTTTCTCCTTAGTTCTAGGTTGCTTCTCTCCTTGACTAGTTTCCATCCGTTGCTTCTTGTCCTGCTTTCAGGTGAATAGCTTGACTCCCTCTTCTTTGTGGCAGCCCCTGAGATATTGGAACACTGCTATCATGTACCCCCTCGTCTTTCTCTTCATTAAACTACACATACCCAATTCCAGCAACCATTCCCTATATGTTTTAGCCTCCAGCCCCCTAATCATCTTGGTTGCTCTTCTCTGTTTGTTGTTTGTTGTTGTTTTACAAAATGTGATTATGGTCATATACTTGATTCACTATCCTAGCAAAGTTTGTTGGATAAGCTATACACATGGATTCTTATATAAATCAGCTTAAAAACCCCAAATGATTGTATTAATGTAATATGCTAATTGAAACAAAAAAAATCACATTATATCTTTGATCAAGTTAACTCTGTACTTATTCCTCTTTAAGTAGTGAAATACAGCAACTTAATATTGAAAGTGAAAAAGAGTGTTTATAGTCTGTTACCTTTTTCTTTCTTTCTTTTTTTTTAAAAAAGCTGTTTTGCTTACCTCTGGTGATATTAGTCTATCTTCCAAGAAATGGAAGAAGTTGAAACATTAGTCACAGGCCTCTAGGCTACATGGCTTGAAGACTGCTTCATCATCACCATCACCATCACCAACACCATCATCATGATTATCATTATCATCATCTTTTAAATGCCAAAAAAGCAGCACAGGTTGTGAGAGCCCAATCTCTCTAATATACCAGAATTGAGGAAACTGCCAGACGAGGCATCCCATAGAACAGAGGTCTCCAACCTCCAGGCCATGGACCAGTTACCAGTCTGTGGCTTGTTAGGAGCCAAGCCACACAGCTGGAGGTGAGTGGTTAGCAAACAAGCAACCATCTGCAGAAAAAATTGTATTCCATGAAACCTGTCCCTGGTGCCAAAATGTTTGGGGACTGCTCCCATAGAAGAAAAATGGGAACATCCAAAATAGGAATTGAGAGGACTCTTGGAGAACTTTTAGGCAGAGAGATTTGAGATGCCCAGCCATACACCATAAGTTATGTTGCATTCTATAAGTTTATGATAACTTGCCTTCTAGAAATTTACTTTATGATTCCAACCTACACAATATAATGTGATATGTATTTTAGGACTACATATTTTATATATATATATATATATATATATATATATATATATATATATATATATATATATATATGTGTGTGTGTGTGTGTGTGTGTGTGTGTGTGTGTGTGTGTGTGTGTGTGTGTTTATGTATGTGTGCATGTACTATATATAATTTTGCATAAACAGAGTGTTAGGTACCAAAATGTATTCCCCCAAATTGAGTTCATTTTATCCAGTTCATTGATATGTTTATATGGGAGCATACACGGTATCATTTTTTCTATAATTTCTAAATAGATATCTGTTAATGTCTATATTTTGAATCTTTTATTTAGCACAAATAGTTAAGAATAATGGAACATGAAGTTGTGATGACTACAAAAAGAAGTTGGATTATCTCGTGAATTTCTATTACTTCTCATTTGAGATAGACAGAAATTCCAGTAGTTTTATTAAGAAAAGTATGTGTATGATGCATACAAGGAATAATTGAAATGGTGTTCCATTCTGTTTAGTGAGCAAGTGGGGTGAACTAAATTGTATACTTCTGGAAATTCTATGGGAGAAAACCTGTCTGAAAAGTTAGAAACATACATTTCTGCTCTTTCGTCAGCTCTTGGCTAAATTACACTTGAGATGCCTAGCTACCACAGAATCAATTATTAATATGATTGGGCTCTAGGATAACAAAGAAAAGTAATCTGCATAATTTAGGAGCTCCTTAATATTTAACAGAAAACTCGCACAAAGAAACCATTATAGGATTCAAACAAACAAGAGGAGCTTCTTTAGGACTACATGGTCTATAATGAAGAAAGACATTCGCAGGCTGGGTGCTTGCGAAGACTCAACATTCTATAATGTACTGCCTTTCCTATCATTTCTACATTAAGTTTGAGCTTTCAGTTATGGTTAATTCTAATTCCCTGCCTTTCAGTTTTATTAAAATAAATAATGCTCAATTATTGCTCAAAAATAGCTTCTGGAATTCTGGAAGTGTAGCACCAATATCTCTAGATGGTACCAGTTTGCTAAAGGCTGAATTAGCTCTTTTGAGGTAGATCGTATTTTAGCCTTCCAGAACTGGGGTTTCCAGACTGAAAAGATATGAATCATAAAGAGATACAGAAAACTCTTTTCTTCCATCTAGTGGTAATTCAAGATCCTCAATCAGTTGTGGTAGTTCTCTTCTTATTCCTGGTAAAATCAAACAGAATGGTTTTGGCCATCAGTACTTTTTTTGGGGGGTGGGGGGTGGAGGAGAACAACTGAACTATCATGTTTTCATACTGCTAGTTTTGCATAACTTTGAAATGTTGTGCCGTGACAGATTAATAGACAGTGTTACGACTTTTCCAAGTAAGACTGTTTTAAAAGGATACATATTCCACCATGCTGAAATTGGTTGAATTTTTATACATAATTAATGGGGGATGGTATGCTATTACTAAATTATCATTAAATCTAAGATATAAATCACAGTACTTGTTTAGCTTATATTAACAACACACCATCTTCTTACGTACAGGTAGTCCCCACACTTATGACAAAGGTCCTCATAGTTGTGGCTGTCAGAGTTGTCTACAGTCACATAATCACAATTTGGGTGCTTGGCAAAGGGCTTGCAATGACAATGTCATAGCTTCCCATTCTCATGCGATTGCCATTTACGACTTTCCTCGCCTGCTTATGAAAAGCAAAGTCAGTGGGGATGCTAAGTCTCAAATGCTGATCATGTTACTGCAGAATATAGCAGCTGCGCAAAATTCATCTAAAGACAGCAATTGGGACTACTGGAATTGGCTTCGTAAATCAGTGCAGTCACATGGTGCTATGCCTCATGACTCCATGGCATAGCGACAGAATTCCCAGTGCTAATTATTTTCAGTAAGCAAGGACTACCTGGACTGCACAAGGTTTCTTTTTTGCTCCACTAGATTGTGCTAAAAATACCTAGCTGAAACAGGGTAGTCCTAAGATGTTAAAAAATGTTTTAATTAAATTTACAAGTATATGTTTAAAAGAATGCTGAGACAATTGCGAGCCTGTTGATAGGGCTCGCAACTTGGGCGTCCTCCTGGATTCACGGCTCAGTTTAGAACAGGGGTGTCAAACTCAATTTAATTGAGGGCCGCATCAGCATTGTGGTTGCCCTCAGGGGGCCGGGTGGGTATGGCCAGGGTGGGCGTGGCTAGAGTGCGTATGGCCTACTGGGTGGGCGTGGCCAGCTCTACATCGTTCGCATCAAGGGTGCCTATGGGGGCCTGGGCAGGAGTGGGACAGATCTGAGGGTCTCTGGCAGAAGGAGGGTCTCTGGGCCAGGGCCAAGGCAGTGGGGCCCTTTCCCTCACTGTTTCCAGGATGGCTTTGCAGGCCACATGAAACCACTTCGCGGGCCGGATCCGGCCCCCGGGGCCTTGTGTTTGACATGTCTGGTTTAGAAGATCATATAGGAGCCGTGACCAGGGGGGCTTTTGCCCAGGTTCGCCTGGTGCGCCAGTTGCGACCCTATCTGGACAGAGATGCCCTACGGACAGTCACTCACGCGCTCGTGACCTCCTGTTTAGACTACTGCAATGCTCTCTACATGGGGCTGCCCTTGAGGACCACTCAGAGGCTTCAACTGGTGCAGAATGCGGCTGCGCAAGTTGTGATGGGGGCTTCCCGATACTCCCATGTAACACCTCTACTCCGCGAGCTGCATTGGCTTCCGGTTGCCCTTCGGGTGAGATTCAAGGTGCTGTTGATGACCTATAAAGCCCTTAATGGCTTGGGTCCGGGTTATCTGAGGGAACACCTGCTGCCGACATCAAGCTCCCTTCGTCCCGTGCACTCCCACAGGGAGGGCCTTCTCAGAATACCGCCGGTTAGGGAATGCCGGCGGGTTATTCCTAGGGGAAGAGCGTTCTCTGTGGGCACGCCTGCCCTCTGGAATGATTTACCCATGGAACTTAGGACCGCCCCCGATCTGCGTTCGTTTCACCGGGACCTGAAAACCTGGTTTTTCGATCTATCAGGCCTGGACTGAAGGGGGTTTAGCTTTTAAATGTTGTTTTAATTGGGCTTAATTAATTTAATGTATTTTAATTCTATATTATTTTTATATTGTATTTTATGCTGCCCTGTAAACCGCCCTGAGTCCTTCGGGAATAGGGCGGTATAGAAATTTAATAAATAAATAAATAAATTTTGATTCTTACTAACAAGTCCAATTTTAGGAATCAAGGACACTGCCAAGAGATAATAATTGTTTGCTTCTTCCCATATCTTTATCATGAAGTTCTTTTAAAAAGTACTTAATAGTTGTCAGAATGTAATTATTCTAGATTCTTAGCTTTATTTTAAAAATAGGAGTTAAAACCACAATGCCTGTGCCTATTAGAAGTAATGATATTTACACCCACAAAGCATTCTTAGACTTACGTTTCCCATTTGTAATAGTTTATATCAGTTCATTTCAGTACTGTATAGTTGCTAATGTTAAAACTCACGTTGTAATATTTTTATGTAACATTTATATAACATAGGAAAAACAATAGATTTTAACATTGACCTGCATTAGGAAAAAAGGGCAGCATTATTTTTTTATTTTCATTGAAAACCATTAGTGGCTTCCTGATATGTGTTTGCCATCTTATTTGTAAAATACAATAAAGGTGGGATATAAATAAAAAAAGAATAAAAAAAATAAATGCCTAATATACATATACATAATGCAAGTAGCAAAAAATTACACCATTTTTGGGATGTTATATCTACATAAATGCTGGAATCTTTCCCAAAATATAATGAATTTGAATTATAATCCAGGTTACACATTTGGGGACTAAGAATTTATTAATTTCATTCGCATAAAGTGAATCTACCCATGGCCACCAGCTGCTGATAACCATAATCAATAATGAAGCATCCCAGTTGATAACAAAGAAGCAATATTACAAAATCAAACAACGACAGAGCAAATATTAAGAAAAATATAACAGCTAAATGCTCTCAGGAAAAACCCTATTTTAATCAACTTCCAGAATACTGTCATGGTGAAGTAAACCTTATTTCTAAGGGCGTACTATTCAGTGAGTCTGAGGCTATAACCAATAAACAACTGGCTTCAGCTTCCTTAGTTTGACAAAATGCAAGATTTTCTCTCGGGGTGAACATACTGAACAGGCCACTTCAGGCTGGACAAGGTGAACCTATCAAAATCAATACCTTTGACCTATATACCAAGCTACACCCATAAAAATATACCCAGCAACTAATGCCAAGCCTATAACAAAGGTGCAATGTATTCTTGGCTATGTTAATAAATGGTTGCTTGGACTATTGTGGTCAGTTCTACGTGTTACTCTCTCTGGAAGAAAAACTGCAATTCCTGGCAGGTGTTCCTTTTGGTGAAAACCACTCTTCAGTGCAAAAAGAAACATACTTGCTGGAGTCTGAATGACCATCTGTCAAAAATGTTGTGGAAATAAGTTCCTGTATTAGTTTCTGTCTTTATGGTCACGAGAGATCATCTACCACTTATGGTAAATGGTACCACTTATGATCCCGTAATTTAAATGCCCTTGAAGCTCCTGATAATTTTGCAATTATATCCTTAGTACCTGAGATTCATAGGCTGCATTTTACCCCAGAGAATTAAATATGGGCCTCAGAACCAAAGATATATATATATAAAACATAACTCAAATGATCAGGTGTTTTTGTTTAACCACCTAGAACAGGGGTGTCAAACTCACAGCATCACGTGACGTGTCACGATGTATCACGACTTTTTTGCCATTGACGGCAATGGGGTGGGCGCGGTTTCGCTATGATGTATCCGGCCTGTGGGCTGGCAGTTTGACACCCCTGACCTAGAATTAACCAGACTACCTGAGAGTAGTACAGTCTTTGGGTGTTTGGTTTGGCGTTGCTGGCATGAAATGGTATTTACAAATTATGCATGATGAAATCAGAAGAGATACAAACAAGAATGAACGGATGATGAATGAATGAGAATGGAATTAAAATAATTAGTAAGTGTACAAAAGAAGTACATTTAGGAGATTTGGTCATATACACAGAATGAATGAAGATCCAATCCCAAAAAATATATGGAGGAAGAACAAATAGGTTGAGAGGAAGGAGAAAAATGAGGATGTTTTAACTGAATGCAGCTACTAAAACTCTTAAGAGGTGAGAAGTTTAAAGAACCAGAAACAATGCATGTTGTGGTATATATAGATATAATGGAAGCTAGGATGGTTTACAAGGACAGAAGGATATGAGTGACAGTGAACAGTGTTAACCTAAATTTAATTAGGTTTTCCTTTCTTTTTCTTATCCCATGAATTTAATTTCTTTAGCTTATGACTTCTTCTTCTTCTGTGCTCTGCATATTTTTTCCCACTGGAAAGGAATTGCATGCTGGTTTATTCACACGGGTGTGTAAAAAGCATCATTTAAAAACCAAAGCTACTCTAAGGCAGATCACACTGCATGTCATAAAATATTTTAAAATTTAACTAATTAACATTTAAATAAAATATACCACCTAAGTAAATCTTTAATATCATTCCATAATTATTTTGAAGCTACATTTTATCAGACTTCATGTTCTAAAATATCTATTCTTTATAATTTTTAATGTATGCTCAACACTAATGAATGCTATATATGAAAGCCACTTATGCATTAAATATAAAATCACGTTACACTTACTAGTGTTGTGGTCAATGTAATAGATTCCAACCTGAGGATCATAGGCCTCTTCCCATCCTAATGGCAATTCATCACTTATGCAATCAGCAAAGGTAAGTGGTTTAGTATACCTGAAATGGAAAATGTATTATGCTTCACATGAAATAAGAAGAAATAGCAAACAAAATCAATGGCAGTCTTCTCCTACTCATCATTAAAAGAACGAACGTGTGAGTCTGTACACATAAAAGCCATATTTTTCATTAAAAATATCTACAAATTTGCTCCTTTTACGGAAGATGGAATCTTAGTCATTTCTAGATGATAATTTGTGCTTGGTTTGCACTTGTCCTGTTTTTAGGGAAGGCTGTAGAGATGACAGTAGGCTTGCAGCTTCAAAGAGCCCTGGAGTGAATAGATTATAGATAGATAAAGACTGGACTATAGCATTGAGATGGTACTGATCACTCTTGTCAATAGTAGGAACACAATGGGGTATTGATGTTGATGTTTGATGTTTATTTATTTCTATACCGCCCTTCTCCCAAGGGACTCAGGGCGGTTCACAGGGCATATATAAATAGCAATACAAAAATTAAAAGAAAATTAAACCAATGCCCAATTAAAATACAACAATGATAGAATAATAAAAACCAATTAAAAAACCCATATTCCCCCATCAGGCCAGACCAGCTAATTCAAATAAGTGGGTCTTCAGCCCGCGACGGAAGGAGCGGAGGTCCGGTGCCATCCGGAGCTCAACCGGCAGTTGGTTCCATAGTGCCGGAGCACCCACAGAGAAGGCCCTCCCCCTGGGGGCCACCAGTCGACATTCCCTGACCGGAGGCACCCTGAGGAGGCCCTCTCTGTGGGCACGCACAGGGCGGAGGGGAGTTGACGCTGGCAGCAGGTGGTCCTCGAGGTATCCCGGACCCATGCCATGTAAGGACTTAAAGATCATAACCAAGACCTTGAACCTCACCCGGAAGACAACTGGTAACCAATGCAGCTCGCGGAGCAAAGGTGTAACATGGGAGTACCGGGAAACTCCCAAGACAACTCTCGCGGCCGCATTCTGTACCAGTTGGAGCCTCCGAGTAGTCTTCAAGGGAAGCCCCATGTAGAGAGCATTACAATAGTCTAGGCAAGAGGTCACGAGCGCATGAGTGACCGTACACAGGGCATCCCGGTCCAGATAGGGCCGCAACTGGCGCACCAGGTGAACCTGGGCGAAAGCCCCCCTAGTCACGGCCACTATATGATCCTCCAGAGTAAGTCGTGAATCTAGGAGGACTCCCAAGTTGTGAGCCCTATCCACGGGGGGTAAGAGCTCACCCCCCATAGAAAGCGATGGAACATTTTGAATGTCCCGGGATGCCGGAATGTACAGCCACTCAGTCTTGTCAGGGTTGAGTTGAAGTCTGTTCCTCCCCATCCAGACCCGAACCGCCTCCAGGCAACGGGACATCACAGCGAGGGCATCACTGGGGTGGTTTGGGGTCGAAATGAAAAGTTGGGTATCATAACACAATAACACAATTCTGTTACAATTTCAATCAGAATAGAGCTGTAAGGGACCTTGCAGGTCTTCTAGTCCAACCTCCAGCTCAAGCAGGAAAACCTATACCATTTCAGATAGGTGGCTGCCCATTCTTTTCTTAAATGCCACCAGTCTTGTCAGGGTTGAGTTGAAGTCTGTTCCTCCCCATCCAGACCCGAACCGCCTCCAGGCAACGGGACATCACAGCGAGGGCATCACTGGGGTGGTTTGGGGTCGAAATGAAAAGTTGGGTATCATAACACAATAACACAATTCTGTTACAATTTCAATCAGAATAGAGCTGTAAGGGACCTTGCAGGTCTTCTAGTCCAACCTCCAGCTCAAGCAGGAAAACCTATACCATTTCAGATAGGTGGCTGCCCATTCTTTTCTTAAATGCCACCAGTGATGAAACACCTACAACTTCTGAGGGCAAGCTGTTCTACTGGTTAATTGTCCTCACTGTTAGGAAGTTTATCCTTAATTCCAGGTTACTTCTCTCCTTGATTTAGTTTCTATCCATTGTTCCTTATCTTGCCTTCTGGTGCTTTGGGAAAATAAGTTGACCCCCTCTTTTTTGTGGCAGCCCCTCAAAGACTGGAATACTGTTATCATGTCACTCCTAGTCCTTCTTTTCTCTAGACTGGCCATACCCAATTCCTGCAACCATTCTTCATACATTTTTGTCTCCAGGTCCTTAATCATCTTAGTTGCCTTTCTTCGCAATTTTTCCAAAGTTTCAACATCTTTTTTGCAATGTGGTGACCAAAACTGGATGCAGTAGTCCAGGTGTGGTCTTACTAAGGATTTATAAAGCAGTACTAATACTTCACGATTTTGATTCTCTGCCTCTGTTTATACAACCAAGGATTGCATTAGCTTTTTTGGCAGCTGCTGCATACTGCTGGCTCATGTTTGGATCCACTAGACTAGGACTCCAAGGTCCCTCTCACACTTATTGTTTTTGAGCCAGGTTTTGCCTAATCTGTACTTGTACCTTTGGTTTTTCCTGCCTAAATGTAAAACCCTGCTTTTCTTCACATTAAATTTCATGTTGTTGGATAGGGCCCATTATTCAAGTCTGTCAATATCTTTTTGGATCCTGAGCTTGTCTTCTGGGGTGTTGGATATTCCTACCAGCTTAGTGTCCTCTGCAAATTTGACGAGATGCCCTTCTATTCCCTCATCTAAGTCACTTATGAGGATATTTAAGAATACTGGGCCTAAGACGGAACGTTGTGATACTCCACTGCTTATTTCCTTCCATGTAGATGTAGTACCATTAAGGACTACTTGTTGAGTATGGTTTGTCAGACTGTTACAAATCCATCTGGTAGTGATGTTTTTCTTGCTTACCAAGATTGTGATCTACTTTGTTGAATGCCTTGCTGAAGTCTAAATATACTATGTCCATAGCATTTCACTGGTCTACTAATTTAATCACTCTGTCAAAGATGTTTGGCATGATCTGCTTTTAACAAACCCATGTTGGCTACCAGTTATAACTTTATTTTTTCTAGATATTCACAGATCTGTTTTTTGATTATTTTTCCCAGTATTTTCCCAGGTTTTGATATTATGTTATATTATTATATTATATTATATTATATTATATTATATTATATTATATTATATTATATTATATTATATTATATTATATTATTGTTACTGTTATATTGTATTATTACATATTCTCTAATTTTCCCTATGGGAAGCTTTCGTTGTTCCCTTGGTGTAAATATGTACCATATAACACAGAAATCCTTTTTTACATTATTCTTTACAGAACATCACCTGTAAACTTCCTCTCACCTAAGCTATGCAGAAGTTAGACTTGAAATCCAAGCCAACTACAATTTATTCTTCCTCTTCAACATAATTTTCTCCTCTATTCTTATTAAAGCTCACCTGTTCTTTTCTCATTATTCAGTCTATGATTTACCACCATAGAGCTAAATTCAAATCAAAAGAAAACTTATGAGAAAAATGTTGACGCAACAGTTCCTAAATGACTGGCCCATGGGGACACTGCCTTACTTTCATATTTTCCAAGACTATAAGTGGTGTTCATGTTTTCTTTATCAAAAAGAAAACTTTTTAGTTTTTTTTTTAAAAATTCTTTTCCAGGAACGATATCAATAACATGATTTTAAGTTACTTTATGTTTGCTATCATATTAATTTATTTATATGATTATGTCTTTCTTTAGAATATACTTAAGGAGGCTGATGCCTCCTTAAGTAACACCAGCTGCCTGCAATTAGTGCAGGTTCGCATCCCACCAGGCTCAAGGTTGACTCAGCCTTCCATCCTTCCGAGGTAGGTAAAATGAGGACCCAGATTGTTGGGGGCAATTAAGCTGACTTTGTAATAATGCCGCTTGGGGTATGTGTGAAAGCCCTAACAAGCAGGCATATACATAGAATGAAGGCTACTGCTAAGCTTGTAAGCCGCCCTGAGTCTTCGGAGAAGGGCGGGATATAAATGGAATTAAAATAAAATAAAATAAATAAATAATTGAGCCATTGATTTATCTTGATTGTTATAGTGGATAGGTAGATGTTTACATTTTTTTTCTATGAGACATCTGACAGTTGAGGATTTTTTAAAAAAATCTTAAGATACCTGTTGCTAATCAAGATTTTAAAACTAAGCTTTATCTCTCATTTATATATCATAGAAACTGCAAAGAATTGTTTAGATTCTGTTTACCTGTGATGAATTGACTTGCAACAAACAACTCTTAACAATACTATCAAGACAGAATGCATTTCTGCAGCACCTTTGATATATCATTGTGCTTTCTCAGTTAAAAAATTACTCAGAATCATGTTTCATCTAACCATTGCAGGCCTTCCCATCAATTACAGCACCAATTGCTTTTCCTTTAATTTATCTCCTCTTCCTCCTTCTCTTCCACAATACAACATAAATCAAACAGTATAATTTTTCTTGAAGCATTTTTATTGCACTTTTCCCAGTATGCAGCACAGACACGATAACCATTGCACTGTCACTTTTTTCTTCCATGTAAAATTTATATAATGAATTATATATATGCTTGTATGACTTATATACTTTACACTGCATATCATGAATTATTTAATAAATGAAATGACTTATTTATAAGCCATGTAATCATGATTTTATACAAACAGTTAAAAAGACGTGTGTTTGGTAAATGTGATTTTCAGAAGCAGAACTGCAATACATTTTTATTATGACAAAAACACACAATCTATTTCATATGCATATTTAAAAATGTTTGCATAATCCTAGGAAATGAGATTTTGTACAGCTGAATATAAATACAGTCTAGCCTAAATAAATATGAAACAAGTGCATATGTTGTAAATTGTGATTTGAACAAAAAAAACTATGGTTATAAATATTTGTACCACACAGGAATATTTGTACCACATAGGAACATTGTAATGCAATTACAGTGATGAGGAGGTTCTTAGCCCAGATGTGACTTGTTCAATTTTGGATTGATCAACCACTGTTGCTTTTAAAAAAAAATAAAAATAAATAAATCCTACATACTGTAAGTGTACAGCTTGCTTTTACCACCTCACTGCTATTTGGTAATAGAATCAGAGAATTAGAAAAGATCTTAGGGTCATCCATTCCAATTGCTTGCTAATTCAAGTTCTACTGATAAAACACAACAAAATCTTCCATATTTTTCCCCCAAGGTAAAATCATGTATTAAAGACATCTCATGAGATGCAAGTAAGTTTAGCATTAATTCTTAGTAATCTTCTTCTAGATCAGGGGTGTCAAACTAAATTTCACTGAGGGCCACATCAGCTTTATGGTTGCCCTCAAAGGGGAAGATGGGGGTGGCTGGGTAGGCATGGCTGGGTCGCCACAACTAGGTAAGCGTGGTTGGTTGGGCGTGGCCGGCTCGACTGACAATGGAGAACCTGCCTCTTAGGCAAAAGAGGCTAAAGGATTTTTCAAGCCTAGAACTACAAGAGAAAATGTGGAAGTTTCTCAGGCAGCTGCCTCCCTGATTCACAGAAGGAGGAGAAAGAGCCTCAGCACAATCAGATTTGAAAAATTTGATTATTGCAGCCAATCTCAATAAAAGTAGATTTTAGCCATCTGGGAAGTTGATTTTCTGGTCTGGGCAGCCCAAGGAGGATGACACCTACAAGCGCTGCTCAGGGTCTAGAACAGGGGTGTCAAACTCAATTTCATTGAAGGCTGCATCAGCATTGCAGTTGCCCTCAGAAGGCCGGGTGGGCGTGGCCTACTGGGTGGGCGTGGCTAGAGTGCGTATGGCCTACTGGGTGGGCGTGGCCAGCTCTACATCGTTCACATCAAGGCTGCCTATGGGGGCCTGGGCAGTAGTGGGACAAATCTGAGGGTCTCTGGCAGAAGGAGGGTCTCTGGGCCAGGGCCAAGGCAGTGGGGGCCGTTCCCTCACTGTTTCCAGGATGGCTTCATGGGCCACATGAAACCACTTCGCGGGCCGGGTCCGGCCCCCGGGCCTTGTGTTTGACATGTCTGGTCTAGAATCTTCTGGGGGGATTTGGCCTCTTGTTCCTCAACCTCCTCACTTAAACGACTCCCTTGGAGTTTGACTGGCTAATGGGATTTGGGGGACAATGGAACAATTTTGACCACCAGGAAACTTGGAATGTGTCCTTATTCTGCGAACAGAGCCTCAATGGACTGAGGGACGGAAGGCGGGATTGGAGGGCGAGCCTCAAACGACATCCCAACTCTGGCAGAGGGAAGCTCCAGGGCTGGGCTTGGGCACAGTTATTCACATACAAATATTGATAGCAGTAAGACTCATAATTGTCTGAATTTTCAGAATCTACTTATCTACAATAGAGCTTCCCAAGTATTCTTACCCCTACAGCCCCCTCAAATCTGAAAAGAATACACATATTTTCCTGTATATTTGCATCTTGCAGGATCTTCATAATAATGGAAAAAAGAAAACAAAATTATTTTGTTTCCTGTTATAAGGCAATATTGTTTTTTTCTTTTCTTTTAATATAGCTTACACACTATTCAGTTATTTGTAAGTGAAAGTCACTTTATAAGTGAGATGGGTGATACCTAAATTTGATAAATATATTAATATGTACGGCATAACAAAAACTCTATTATTTGACCAACAATAGCACTGAATATTATGCTGTACAAGTGCCTTGACTCCTGAACTTCATTTTTATTTGGAGACAGATCTTGTGAGAGCTATATAACCCCACCCGTTACATTTTTTTTATCCATTTATTCCACCCGATAAAAGGACTCAACAATACATTTATTAAGTTGGCCCCTTTGGAAATGTATCAATGATAGCTTCTTCTAGGGATAAAGTGTCTGTTAGTGACATACTTAAAATAACAAATGTAACTCAACTCCAAATGCCACTCTCTCTTCACAAATATTTATTTTTTGCTGATTTTTCCCTAATCCCAATATTTTCAAAATGGTTCCATATCAAGCAGCAATTGTCAAATGATTTAATTCAAATATAAAAAATTGTGTACTGGGCCAAACCAGATCAGCAGTTCTTCCAAAGCATATTCCAGAGACCAAATAAGACACTACTCACTATCACATTTATTAAGGTCTCTGGTTTAGGAAAACAACACTCCGCACTAGTCTTGATAAACTTAAAAACAAATTGCAGTTTCAGGCTCCATGTATCGGATGCATAAATCAAGTGTTTCACTGAATGTTTTCTTCAGTTTTGGGGTCATGTATACAAATACATAATAAATCTATAGGAAAAGAACAGTGCATGTGGTGTATTTGCAACCAACTTAATTAACTATTTAACATGAATAAACATTATATACTGTTTCTACACAGTATATAATTCTTAATTTATGTGGGTACGTATATGCTATAGACATGTACATACAATACTTTCCCTTTGGTGAAATTCAGATCTTACATTAGAGATATGTGCAACTGGGAACTTGTTGAAACTTCCAACTCTTTTCTTCACTCGATTTGCCTAAGTATTGCTTGGAACAAAGTCTAATCTGAGAAACTTGTCATCAGATAAGATGATTTGTAAAACCTACTTTAAAGACAAATTAAATTACTTCTGACCAGCCCTCAGAGTTCAAACCATCACAGCAGCCCCATGATCATGTGATTATGATTTCCAACATTCCCTTGCTTCCCACAGGCAAAATCAGTAGGAAAGCTGGCAGGAAGTCATAAGCTATGGGACACAGGAAGTTCTTGGTTAACAACCCCCATGATCCTCACTTAATGATATCAACCAGGACTGCCAGAACTGCTGTTGCTACATAGGGCATGTGATACCATGCCATATCACTCAGCAACAGCAATTTCAGTCCCAATTGCTATAATTAACCAAGAATTACCTGTATGTGTAAACGAATAAAGTAAAATCCTCTTATTGTTGGCTTACTGATTGCAACAAATAGCTTAGTGTGTGGTGCAAATTCATTTTGTCATTTGTTTATAAACCACAAGGACAGATAGGTCAACAAATATATTTTGGCTTGGACTGTTCTATTTTTTAAGGCTCACTACAAAAAATATATCTCAGTAAATCCTGGTAATCAGATGAAGCATCAGTATCTAGCTTGCTTTTCTTCTGCTACTATTATCTGATGGCTAAATCAAATTATTCTCCCTAAAAGGGAGTGGGGATGGGCAATCTTTTGGCTTAGAGGTTTTGCTATCTCGTTATATGAACGTGAATTTTAAAATAATGGGTATCCCCATTATGACCATACATGGACCATAGCCTAGTCTAAATGACCTATATACAAATAATCACTTGGATGGATTACTTCAGTCCATTCTCCATGGGGCTGTCTTTGACAATACCAAGAAGCAGAATACAATGTGGAATACTTAAATAGGATCATTTAATGCCATGTAATCCCTAAAGCACCACTCTGAATGCTTGTGAGCTACTACATATATAATTACAGTATATTACTGTAGTTTCTAAAACCATAAACAGCTTATTACTCAAGTTCTTAAAAGATCATCATAAGACTTGTGCATTAAGATCAGCTGGAGAGGCTTACTGGTGGTCTTGGGGGGGGGAGGTGTTTCTTATTTGGTGGCCCGGAGTAGGGCTTTCTTAATGGCTGATGCTCAATTTTAACAGGCTTCCAAGGCACGTATGGCTGGTTTTCAGAAAAGAATGGGAGATATGTCCATTCATCCAGATATTTGTAAATAACAATTATTTCAGGACCAGATTACTTTTGGAATTTTTTTTATTTTGCTTTTCTGATTTTGCAAGATGAATTTCGGGAGCATGAGCTAACTATAGCTGAAGCAGTGTTTACCAATGACTAGTGTATCCAAAGTTTTAAAGACCTTCTTTTTTCCTGCAAGTTTCTTTGTTATTTTGTGTATTATAATCACAAAATAGTTTTATAACCGTACAATTAGTTTTTTGTAGTTTTAGAATATGCTGATTTTAGATACCATAACTGTCTACATACATCTTTATATCTCACCATGACATCTTAAGAAATCACAAGCATGTGCTTTGCAGAAGTATTAAGGATTACCTTTCCTGGATGGTTTTATGAATGCATAGTCTTTTGCACTACATAAAAAGAGTGAGTGTAGTTTTTTTATGGTTTGCCTTGAAATTCTGTTTAGACAAAGTGGAATACAATGCTTTGATTTTTTTTTCATTTAGGCGCTGGACCATAATTTACAGTCTAAACTCAGTTGCTAATGTTCAATACATTGTACACTGATATAATCCTGCCCCTATGTTTGATTTAGTAACATTGGCAAACATGCAGTGGCTAGATTTACACAACACACAAAGCCAAAACCTGCAAAACAATTAGGACTGAGCACAATACCCCAACTAATAGGGCTCAGCATGTTGCATGAATATATTAAAAGTATTGGGGCAAAGCTCTTTAAACTGAGAAGCTATTTTGAATCAAATAGTGGATACATTTTCTGTTGCAGTACACCCCCTATGCCTATGGGAATCAGGTTTCCTGAGATTCAGTGTGTTCCAATTTGCTGACTTTTTGTAAGGTTGTAAAAACCTGAAACTTCCCCCAAGCACTGGGCCTAAATAATAGGCAGCCCTATTTGGGGGTGGTATCTGTTGGGTTTTATACCATGCAGTATGTTTAATTAGTTTTAATCAATATGTTAGTATATTTCTTGTTAGTCATATAAATCTATATTATGAAGAAATATCTACTAATAAATATAACTGTTCTCATGTTCAGCATGGTTAAGCCGCTTTTGGCAAGATGGACAGCTATACAATTTTGATAAATAAATAAAAAAACATGCCTCCTCAATCATAAACATTGTAACATAGACTATAACTTAAGGGTTCAACAGATTTTATCTCAAGATCTCAACAGTTAGAGAGACACTACATATATTAACCTGCTGGAAATTACCATTCCTAAGTAATACTCTTTTTGCATAAAACCTTGTCTCAAATAATAAATTGGATAAACAAAAGATATATTTGCATTTTCATTTGTTAAACTTAATTGTTACTGAGAGTTAAATACAGGTATAAATTATTAATGTTTTCAAATTCCATATATTTAAATAATTACATCAGTGTATTATTCAAAAGAAAACTTTGAATATCACGATTATCTTTCCCATATTCCCTTCAGCAGCTTTTTATTGTATCAATTAGAACAAAACTTGCTTCTCTAAAATGAAACTCTTAAGTCACTAATTAAAAAGTTCCTCCAATTATTTAGTTACAATTTTAACATATTGATCATACTGATTGAAGCTTAGAATTCTATTAAGGCGTAAAAAAATTAAAAATTTTAATTAAAAATTAAAAAATTAAAAAATATTTTTAATTGAAATTAGAACGCATAGTATCATCTGTGTTATCACAGCTGTGGTGGCAGAGTAGTTAGAGTGTAGTATTGTAGGCTAATTCTGCTGACTGCCAGCAGTTCGATTCTCACCAGCTCAAAGTTGACTCAACCGTCCATCCTTCCAAGGTCAGTAAAATGAGGGCCCAGATTGTTAAGGGCAATATGCTGACTCTGTAAACTGCTTTGATAGGCTGTATGAAGTGCTATATAAATCTTAAGTGCTATTGCTATCACGTTTGTGTATGTGTATGTGTGTGTACACACACACACACACACACACACACACACACCCTAATGCAGTAACTAACATTCAGTACAATGGCTTGGTTGGCCAGCTGCTCTGAGAGAACTTTCTAAGGATGGAATGAGTCAAGAAATGTGTGTTCCTATTAACCATGAAAAGGAAAATCTGTATCATAAATTTTTATTGAGAATAGATCAAAAACTCTTTAATGTTACATAATTTACATTTTTAAATTAAGAGCATTTTTCACAAAAAAATCTAATCTTGGCATTAGAAAAGTGAGAAATAAAGGAATTAAAGATAGCTATTATGCTTGGGGACAGTATTTGTGACTGCAGATCATAATTTTCTGGATTTGTATACCACAACAAACACTTTCTGAATTCAGACATCCAAAGCTAAAAATTGTATCTTATCTAAAATCAATTTCTTTTTGGTACTTTTCTGTTTTTTCTTTCATAACATCCGGTTAACAAACTAAGAAGAAACAATTTAATGTGATGTTCAAGTACAGGATTATGGTGATTTGCAACCCTGATTTGTAACTCCATAATGAATTCTGGTTTAATGGTCTTATTACCTTGCATTTAATTACACAGTAACATAGTCTGGATATCATACAAAGATCAGGTCTTCTTGGTCTGTGCAGTCTTCATCATAAAGGCAAAAGCAAACAGCTTACATGCATAAACAAACCTTCATTTACATTAAGTTTTATTGCTTGGAATGTCTACCTTGTTCTAGAATAACATATATCAATAAATAGGTTAACTGTACCTAACTGTAGCCCTAAACTCTATTAAAGTATGTTTATATGGCCATAAATTTAAATCATTCTATGTGGCTGGAGGGGAGTCTCAATGCTATTTTTATTCCCCAATCCTTCAGAAACAAAAAAGAGTTCCAATCATCTTCATTTCTACCAACCCCCAAATTTGGCTTTGTCTCGCACAATATTGTGCAGAAAACATCATTTAGTCAGTACTCTACTATGGAAATAATAGAGGTAGTCCTCAACTTACAACCACAATTGAGCCCAAAATTTCTGTTGTTAAGTGAGACATTTGTTAAGTGAGTTTTGCCCCATTTTATGACCTTTCTTGCCACAGTTAAGTGAAGCACTGCAGTTGATAAGTTAATAACCTGGTTGTTCAGTGAATATGGCTTCCCCACTGACTTGTTTGTCAGAAGGCTGCAAAAGGTGATCATAGGACCTTGAGACACAGCAATGGTCATAAGTGTGAACCAGTTGCCAAGTATCTGAAATTTGATCACATCACCTTGGGGATGCTGCAAAGGTTGTAACTGTGAAAATGGTTATAAGTCACTATTTTCATTGCTGTTGTAAGTTTGAAAGTCACTAAGTGAACTGTTGTAGGTTGAGGACTACCTGTAATCTTAAATAAAATATCTTTGCCTACTGTCATTCGATGAAAAACTAGGGGGAAAACGGCCATCCCATATCCCTTTTTTTTTTTACTATACCTTATGTGAGTTTGCACGGTTGCTTGCTGTTGGTGGAAGGGAAAAACTCTCTTTCTGACATTATTCTCTGAAACTATCATTCCTGTTGTACTTAAATGCCCAAGGAAGGATTAAGTTTATGCTTAGCACTAAAGGTGAAATAAAACCATCATAGATTATTTGTATCAAACACTTCATCTATGAAGACTTCATAACTCATTCTTGGAACACAAATTCTGTATTTATCTCCCTGTCTGTTAGAAATGAAATGCTCCAGACCCCATGGTTGAACACAGCTACTAAAGTCACAGACTACTGTAATACCAGGGGAAGTTTACTGGCTGCAATAAAGGAGATTTCTTACACTGTAGTTAACCTTCACAGGTGCTTAACAACTGATTCTTTTCCTTCCTGACTCAGTCTTGAAGGAGAAAGAGTCACGCCAGCACTAGTGGATGATTTATTTCTGTATCTCTTAGCAGCTATGACTCTCTGAAGAACTAGCAAAATACTTAGTCCCACAAATGAAGTAAAAAAAACAACAACCTATAATCACTCATTGAATTCTTTAGCATGGTATTACATGCACACTGAGCTTCACTTTTATTTATTTATTTATTTATTTTAATTCCATTTATATCCCGCCCTTCTCCGAAGACTCAGGGTGGCTTACAAGCTTAGCAGTAGCCTTCATTCTATGTATATTTTTTATTTTATTTATTTTAATTCCATTTATATCCCGCCCTTCTCCGAAGACTCAGGGCGGCTTACAAGCTTAGCAGTAGCCTTCATTCTATGTATATGCCTGCTTATTAGGGCTTTCACACACC
Organism: Vipera berus; assembly: GCF_964194415.1. NCBI lineage: Eukaryota > Metazoa > Chordata > Lepidosauria > Squamata > Viperidae > Vipera > Vipera berus. The sequence continues at coordinate 188,298,399 of NC_138203.1, read as the reverse complement.
CCCTAAGCGGCATTATTACAAAGTCAGCTTAATTGCCCCCAACAATCTGGGTCCTCATTTTACCTACCTCGGAAGGATGGAAGGCTGAGTCAACCTTGAGCCTGGTGGGATGCGAACCTGCACTAATTGCAGGCAGCTGGTGTTACTTAAGGAGGCATGTCTGACAGCAAGGGCAATCTACCTTTTCCAGATTTCACACAGCATCAAAGCTCCAAGCATGAGCATCCCAAAATGCACAGGGACACGTGGAAACCAACACGTGCACAAAAGGTAAAGGTTCCCCTGCACATGCGTGCTAGTCGTTTCCAACTCTAGGGGCCGGTGCTCATCTCCGTTTCAAAGCCGAAGAGCCAGCGCTTGTCCGAGGGCGTCTCCATAGTCATGTGGCCGGCATGACTAGAAGCCAAAGGTGCACGGAACGCTGTTACCTTCCCACCGTAGTGGTCCCTATTTTTCTACTTGCATTTTCATGCCTGCTTGTTAGGGCTTTCACACACACCCCAAGCGGCATTATTACAAAGTCAGCTTAATTGCCCCCAACAATCTGGGTCCTCATTTTACCTACCTTGGAAGGATGGAAGGCTGAGTCAACCTTGAGCCTGGTGGGATGCGAACCTGCACTAATTGCAGGCAGCTGGTGTTACTTAAGGAGGCATCAGCCCACTGCTCCACCAAGGCTCATTATTACTTTTGAAAGTAATAAAAGCCTTATTTGTCCATTTTAACTTATTTGATTTAACATTTATGAGAGGGATGAACATGTTCAGTATCTTGCCCCGCCATTATGTTTCTCTCCCTATTTCTCTATAGACATGTCCTTAATAGGTGAAGGGCAAGGTGACTGTTGAGGAAGAACACAAGATGAGGCTAAAGTGATATTCATTCAATCCTAAAATAGGGAATTTACTTACCTTGAATTTTTAAGTTCAAATGAATTGCATGCTAAAGTACTGAAAGTACCTGTTGATGGTTTGAGTAAAACTTTACATATTAAGTGAGAAATCCTGGAGAATAAATGAAAAGCTAAATGACTTTTAGACAAACACAATAAATGATGTTCAGATCATTAAAAGATTACTCTGTAAGCCATTTGGAAGAAAATATGATTACAAGAAATCAGAGCTCATTTATCAAGAACAAATCTTGCCTACCAAGCCACATTCCATTTTTCTGTTGCAGTAACTTATATAATAGACTGTCAGGCTACTGTAGGTATTCTAATTTCAGTAAAGCATTGGATAAAATATCCCATCATTTTCTGATAAGAAAGCTTGTGAGGGTGGGTTGTGTTGCATGACAATTAACTGAATACATAACTAGTTTAAAAACTGCTTCTACAGAATATTCATTACTGGTTCCTTAACAAACATTAGGAAAGGTTTTGTGTGAGGTTCCACAAGGATCATTCCTGGACATTCTGCTCTTTCATATTTTTATTAATGATTTGGAAAAAGCTAAAAAGAAATGCAAAATGCGTATTTGCAAAAGATATAAAATTGGTCTGGATAGCTAATACCTAGAAGAAGAAGAAAATCCAAAAGATCGTAATCGGAAAATACTTTTTTACAGACTGCAATGTTCTGCAGTTAGAAACAAACTTCCAATGCATAGGTATGCAATCAGAGACACCTGACTTGGTAATAGGACTTATGTAAAAGATCTTAGAATAGTAGTGGACTACAAACTGATTATGGAGCAGCAAAGTGATATATCTAGAAAAAAATATAAATGCCATTTTAGGACAAGTATAATTTCAAAGCACAGAAACTGATGGTTCCACATTATTTTTAACTGGGCTGATTATTTCTTGAGTATGTCCACTTCTGCACGCTATACTTTGAAAAGGACTTCGAACCTTTAAAACAGGGTCAGGAAACAGCAAAGATGAACTGGGAAACTAAAATGCACAACGCATGGAGAAAGATTAATTTAACTGTGAAAGCTTCAAGTTACATAGTAGTGTGATTACCATATATACTGTAACAAAGTGTATACAGACATACATACACACAAACACACTGTGTATACATATATTTGTAACAAAATGTATACTGTAACAAAATGTTATCTACTGTGTGCAAACTCAGAAAAACAGAGGTTTGGAAAATCAAGGTTTCAGTATACAAAGATTTGAACTGTGATTAACCACTCATACATGCAGATCATTATTTTATGCTTCAGTCATGGATTAATAGGTATATATGAACTAGCTCTGAATCAGCCATAGGTAATTTTCTACATTCTATTTGATTTACTCATAGTTCTAAAATAGTAAACAATATAGAAAAGGCCACCAGAATGCTATTTGCTAATGTAACAAAATGCTTCTTTTGTTTACATACAGTATTTCTCAGCTCTGGGGCGTTTCTAAACACAAATTATATTTTCAAGCTGTTGAAAAAACATTTGAATGCTTCCAATTAGACAAGAGCATTTCCCTTTTGGAGAAAAAAAATCTAGGTCATTACACATTTGTAAAGGTGACAGACAAATTACTTTTTACAAGAAAACCTTGGCTTCTAGAACATTCTGAGAAATTATGAATAGTAAAAGCATATGAGCATTTCTGTCAGTTTTGTTTTCAAAATCAATTTTAGCAGTATTCTGCTTACTAATCAATGCAGTCCATTTATTTAGTTATGTACAGCAATGCCATATTAAAGCTTAAAAGAAGCAAATGTAATTGACTAAAGGCCTGAGCAGTGGTGGGATTCAGCTGGTTTGCACTACTTCGGCAGAACCAGTAGATAAAATTTTTGTTGCCTAGGCCCAGGAGTGACATCTACTTCCAGAAGTGGCATCCACATAGAGAACTGGTTGTTCACATATCTGAATCCCACCACTGCCTGAGACAATATTGTTTCTGCCATGTTTATTGAATTTAGTCCTTTGGAATCAGTGGCATTGGCTTCTTAGTAATTGTGCAAAGATTTGAAGGTTTGACTTCTATTAAAACATGACCAACAATATATTATATCAACTTCTATTACTTTCTCAGGAGTAGAGTAGTTTAAGTCAGATATAAATAGCTATATTCTTCACCTCGTTGAAGTACCTTTTGATATTTCTATGCACATTATGTTCCAAATAAGATCCATTGTTCAGGCATGCAGTCTGCACAATGCAAATTATTTTTTTGTATCAATGGAGAACTTATTTAGTTGAGTGGTTAAGGCATTGTATTAGGAACAGGTAAACCTAAGCTCTAGTTCCTCTCTTTCCATCATAAAAATGAAGCAACAGATACTACTTTGAAAATATTTGTCTATTATTTATTCATTCCATATATGTGTGTGTATGCATATGTATGTGTGTGTGTATTAGATGTGTATCATATAGATAATACACACACTCACACCGTCTGGGTATTGTTCAGATATTATCTAACTGCATAAACTATATGCTGAATATCTGTAGTTTATCTCTTTTCAGATAAGCAGAATGCAAGTGAGATTTCCGTTCCATTCCTATTATTCTACCTCTCATATGGCACCTATGGAACAATATGTAAATCTTATTTTCTTCCTGACTAGCTTGAAAAGATCTCCAGATAAATTTGAAACTAATCTAAAGTATTTCTCAATGACTCTTTTACTGCTTAACCCCTAAAGCGTTCACAGCTCTTTATCCCAGAGAGAATCTACAATGAAACACACAGAATACCATTATTTTATAACAGCGTAAGTGATAAAAGTTTATATAACTTTTCTTGCACAGACATGTTATTAATATAACTGGTTCTGAAACAACCTCAAATTCCTTAGGGTAAATGCAATTTTCTGACAATAGATAGAGGGAACAGATTAGATGTATTATAAATCAGCTAAAGATCACGCTACTGAATCTATAATATAAAAGGTGTCCTCTTAAATTCTTTTTAAGAATCTCAATGAAATATTTAGTCATATTTGCTTGATACAGTTAAACAATCATTTTAAAATAGTCACCACACCTGTGAAATTATTATACTAAACATGGCTTACATCAGGGCTTTTCAACCAGTGGTACGGGTACCACCTGTGGTACATTGGCACCTGTCAGGTGGTACGCAACCATCCTAGAAAAGTGGTAGCGGGGCAGGGGAATGAGCTGAACTGGTGGCAGCGCCGCACAAGCCTGAGCGAGAGATGGCTGGAGCTATAGGGCTGTCAGGGCTCAGCGGAAGCACCAGGATCAGCGCCAGGCTCCAGCTGGAGCTTGGCACTGATACTGGCGCTTCTGAGCCCAGAAGAAGCGCCAATCAGCTGGAATGTTGCAGCATCTCCAGGGTCTTGTGATTTACATTCAGATGCTTGCCAACTGATTCATATTTATGAGGATCACAGTGTCCCAGGGTCATGTGAAGTGACCAAAGCCTGCTGCAACCACCCAGCAGAGGGGGGGGGAGAGGGGAATAAAAACCAAACGCACCCCCAGCCCACCCCAGCAGCCAATCCTCAATAGAAATGCTCACAACAATGAAAACCTCGGACAGGAGGAAGAGCACCACCGGGCGGGCAGGAAGGTGTCTTGCTCGGCTGTGGATTGGGGGGCACTTTTTTCAGTGTCACTAAGCGAACTGTTGTAAGTTGAGAACTACCTGTACTTCATCACTTTTTTCCTTTTTTTTGGTCAAGTTTTCGACACCTTGCTAGGCGACTGGTGGTACTCAGATGTTGCCATATCCTAAAAGTGGTACAATGGGTGAAAAGGTTGAAAAGCCCTGGCTTACGTCACCTTATGGGCTCCATCAAAGACCCCTAATCCAGTTCCAAAGAATGAGACTTAAGTCCAGTTTATATGATATGAACAAATATATCTTCCAGTGAGAAATTAATATCATATTTTCCTAGAAGATACAAATCAGCAGTTTTTGAGAGCAAAGATCTCTGTGTTCTATAACATACTCTACTCAAACATGTTTTCATACAAAGCTAATCCATAGAGTAAATCTTTAGGAATTAACTTGAGTTTTTCATTATTTTGACAAATTATAAGCAGAAAAATAGGAATGTCTACTTTTATTTTCAGCAAACTAGGATTGCTTAAATTTGGTTTAAGTTAGGAAATATTTTACATCAAGGTTATTATGTGCAAATAGTATTAAGCATACCACACAAGCCAGACTGATATATATTCTTTCAAAGTTTCTAAGGTAATATGTATTACCTGAGAAATACATTACAAAACAAGATTACAAGACAAGGAAGAAAGACCTATGATATCATCAAGAGAGTAAAAGAATTGAAATGGAAATGGGGTGGTCACATAGCAAGAAGAACTGATGGCAGATGGACCAAGGCAGTCACAGAATGGATCCCACTTGGTAAAAAGCATCCACAAAAGAGACCTAAAACAAGATGGATTGATGACGACAGCAAGTGTTGCAGGCCCAGTTGGCAAAAAGAAAGCTCAGGACCGTATTTGTTGGAAACATGAGGAAGAGACCTTCATCCTGCAGTGGATAGACAATGGCTAAAATGATGAAGTATTACTTATATTCAATACTAAATTTATAAATTTAAATATAAATTTAATTATTATTATTATTATTAATAATAATAATAATAATAATAATAATAATAATAATAATAATAATAATAATAATATTTATATTTTCTTTAAAATGGGCAGATATATATCAGTCAGTAATAGGTTTTTTCCCCTTACAAAGTGTTTCCAAACATCTTTGCTATATTGAGACAAAACAACACCTATTATTTGGGAAAGCAAATGACTTCCACCATTCTTGGCTGAAGGAAAACCATTTCTCACATTTAAGGCATTATCACTGCATTCAGCTTTCTCACTACAAAGCAGTAGCTAACAAAAGCCAAAAGCCCAGGAGGCCATAATACACAATGAACCAAAAGAGCACAAATGATGACTAAGGCCTATTTCTTATATTACAATAGAATTGTGATCACAAGATTTATCGTTCATCCAATTATACAGACTATTTCTCTGCACCTAGTTGCAAATAATATATGGGACATGTACCTAATATGTAAATCCTAAACAGAAGAATTAATTTCCAAGTGTAGTATGCTTAAAAGCTGTTCTTCCTGATAAGCGTAACCTATCAGGGCAAATAGCTTTAAGATGTCATATTGTCACCAAATTTTCCTACCTGCCAAGATTATAACACAATAAGCAGGCTAAATTCATCTTTAATGTTTATGTAATCTTTAATCATGAAGGAAAATGTGTTTATTTATACGAAACAGATAGTTCAAATTTACCTCAGCACGTCCATCTCTTTTGTATTAACCAAAAAACCTCAGCAACAGAACACTGATTTGTTACACCATTATTTAAATCCTAATGATTTAAAATTTCTGTTATTTCAGTGTAAATTTGTTACAAAATTTCCATTCTCCCACCAAAGAAAGGTTTTATCATGTCAACTCCCACAGGTAACATTTTTTAGTCCAGAGGTCTCCAATGTGTTTATGGATGGTGGTATTCAGCAGACACTTTGCACTTTTGGCTTTCTGCATTTTTTAAAATAACCCTCAAATTTAGCTGTCATGCTTCAAAGGCAAGCACTGAACCGTTGTTAAACTTATATCCATAGCTGAGTGGCTAGAGGTATTTCTACCTATCAAAGCATTTGCATAAGAAGAAAACATTTGTATGAATATGGCAATCATCCACAAAAGTAAAATGCGTCCTGTGGGAGTGGAAATTAGTGTGGGGGGGAGGGGCAAGGAGCATTCTGGTAAATTGTTATATTACAAAAGGATATATCTTCCACTTTTTTGGATGATTGTGGAATGAGAGGCTCACAATAGTCAGCATGATTTCTTCCTTCCCAGACTTTAAGGCAAGGACTCCATTCCACTTCCCAGATCAGGCCTGTGGCCGTGGTGAGAGGACAATTGCTGACCTGTTTTGGAGGTATCCAGCTCGAGTGAGAGTGGAGCTGGACTGGTGGTGTTGGACTTCAATGTTCCTTCTGATTTATTCCATCTTTATTTACCATCTGACTGCCTTTTGCTGGACCCACATGAATAATCTATGGCTCGCCTACACTATACATGCACGGACTTGTGCGCCCTCAGGGGTGCCCCCCCTTCCTGGGTGCGACCCGCTTTTCTTTCTACTTCTCCTCTTGATGACGGGCCCAATTGTTGAGACCCTGAGGAATGGTTGGGCATGGACAGGGGTCTCTGGTTTAAATCTAGGAAGAGGCCCCTGGTTTGTTTTTTATCGAAATATTTTAAGGGGTTAGGGAGGGTGGTTGGATCGCAGTTTGGGTTGGAATTTGGGGGGCTTCCACCAACCGATGTTCAATCCAGGCTCGGGACAGGTCACGGTGGAGTGGGGCTTGGATTGGGCGCCTCCGGAGCGGGGGGTGGGGTTGCGGATCCCAACAATGATTGGGAATGGCAGCAGGTGGCCGTACGGAGGGCCGTATCAACATCGGGGAGTGCGCCCCCGCTGTCTTCAAGCGGTGGTGCGCTCCGACCCTCCGGATTTGACCCATGTTTCCGGGAGCAGGGGCAAGCAGGCCCCTGAGCTCAGACTGATGTATTTTAATGCCAGGTCTGTAGTTACCAAGGCTCCCCTCATTCGAGATTTGGTCAAGGAGGAGCATGCGGACCTGTCTTGCATTACAGAAAACTGGTTGGGCCCAGAGGGAGGTGTCCCTCTGACCGAACTTTGCCCACCAGGTTTCCGTGTGCTTCACCGGCCCCTGGCTCAGGGTAGGGGCGGGGGTATGGCGGTAGTTGTGAGGGAGATCTTATGTCCGTGGGAGGCCACCGTTGTCCAGATACTCAGGTGTGTCACTCCTCCTGAGATGCGGCCCTGGGGCTCAGTTGGGTCTGTTACTGGTGTACCTCTCGCCCAGCTGCACAGCAGCAGCCCTGCCCGAGCTTCTCGACATCCTCTCGGGGTTGGTGGTTGAGTTCCCCAGACTTATGGTTCTGGGGGACTTTAACCTGCCATCCCTGGGGGGCTCGTCAGAGTTGACTCGGGAGTTCATGGCCTCCATGACGGCCATGGACCTGACCCAAGTAATTCAGGGCCCGACTCATGAGGGGGGTCACACACTCGACCTTGTCTTCTTATCTGGTAGGTGGCTAGATGATCTGGGAGGGGGATTTCCAGCTATTAAACCCGTCATGGACCGATCATCATCTCCTGCGGCTGGCCTTCCGCTTTGCCACCCCCTGTCGTTGGGCTGCAGAACTGACCAGGTGGTTCTGCCCCAGGCGCCTAATGGACCCTGAACGGTTCCAGGTGGCACTTGGGTCTGTGCCTGCTGCCTTCGCTCACAGCCCGGTTGATGCCTTGGTGGAGGCTTGGGAAAGGGCAGCCACGGAGTCACTTGACCGCATTGTGTCCATGCGGCCCCTGACCCGGTGGGCTCCATGGTTTTCCGCAGAGCTCCGGGAGAAGAAGCATCGGAGACGGGGCCTAGAGAGCTGTTGGAGGTCTAGCCGGTCAGAATCTGACCGATTGCGGCTAAGAACCTCTACGAGGTTTTAACTCGTGGCGATAGAGGCAGCGAAGTCTAACTACTTCACTGCCCTCATCGCGTCCGCAGATAATCGCCCGGCCGCCCTGTTTAAAGTGACTCGCTTCCTCCTTAATCAGGAGGTGAGGGAGGAGCCCTTGCAGGGTTGTGCCGAGGAGTTTAGTCAGCATCTGGCGGACAAAATCGCTCAGATTTGGGCCAGTCTGGACTCAGACTGCCTGGAGTCTGACGGGGGGGAGACGAGCAGTCTTGGGAATGTTATCTGGGAAGAATTCGACCCTGTGACTCCGGAAGAGGTGGACAGGATCATGCCAAGGCTGAGTTCCACCATGTGTCTATTGGACCTGTGCCCCTCCTGGCTGGTGTATGCAACTCCGGAGGGGACAAGAGGCTGGCTCCAGACAGTAATAACTGCTTCATTGAGAGAGGGTAGATTCCCTGCCACCTTGAAGGAGGCGGTGGTGAGGCCCCTCCTCAAGAAGCCTGCCCTGGACTCGGCTATTTTAAACAACTATCGTCCGGTCTCCAACCTTCGCTTCCTTGCAAAGGTTGTTGAGAGCATGGTGGCGCATCAGCTCCCTCTGTTCCTGGAGGAAGCTGACTATCTGGACCTGTACCAATCGGGTTTCAGGCCCGGGTATAGCATGGAGACGGCATTGGTCACGCTGATGAATGATCTCTGGTGGGCTCGGGACAGGGGTTTCTCCTCTGTCCTAGTCCTATTAGACCTCTCAGCGGCTTTTGATACCATCGACCATGGTATCTTACTGCGGCGCCTCAGGGGGCTGGGAGTGGGTGGCACTGTTTTACAGTGGTTCTCCTCCTATCTCCTGGGTAGTTCGCAGTCGGTATTGGCAGGAGGGCAGAGGTCGGCCTCGAGGTCTCTTGTTTGTGGAGTTCCTCAGGGGTCGGTCCTCTCGCCCCTCCTGTTCAACATCTATATGAAGCCGCTGGATGAGATCATTCGTGGTTTTGGGGTGCAGTATCATCAGTATGCTGATGATACCCAGCTTTTCATCTCCACCCCAAACCAACCCAGTGATGCCCTCGGCGTGATGTCCCGTTGCCTGGAGGCGGTTCGGGTGTGGATGGGGAGGAACAGGATTCGACTTAATCCCGACAAGACCGAGTGGTTGTACATACCGGCATCTCGGGCAATCCAGCCTATTCCATCTATAACTATGGGGGGGTGAGGTGTTACCCCCCATAGATAGGGCTCGCAACTTGGGCATCCTCCTTGACTCACAGTTGAGTTTGGAAGATCACATAGGAGCCGTGGCCAGGGGGGCCTTTGCCCAGGTTCGCCAGTTACGGCCCTACCTGGACCAAGATGCCCTATGTACACTCATGCGCTTGTGACCTCTCGAATAGACTACTGCAATGCTCTCTACATGGGGCTGCCCTTGAGGACCATTCGGAGGCTTCAGCTGGTGCAGAATGCGGCCGCGCGAGTTGTGATGGGGGTCTCCCGATACTCCCATGTAACGCCTCTTCTCCACGAGCTGCATTGGCTCCCAGTTGTCCTCCGGGTGAGATTCAAGCTGCTGGTGATGACCTATAAAGCCCTAAATGGCATGGGTCCGGATTATTTACGGGAGCACCTGCTGCCGGCGTCAACTTCCCATTGCCCTGTGCGCTCCCAGAGAGGGTCTCCTCAGGGTGCCGTTGATCAGGGAGTGCTGGCTGGCGGCCCCCAGGGGGAGAGCATTCTCTGTAAGCGCGCCTGCCCTCTGGAATCAGCTGCCTGTGGAGCTCCGGATGGCTCCCGACCTTCGCTCTTTTTGCCATGACCTGAAAACCTGGTAATTCGAGCTTGCCGGCCTGGACTGAGGGATTGGGGTTTTAAATTTCATAATTTAACTTATTTTGTTTGGGGCTAAATTTAATTTAATCTATTTTTAACTTTTGTATGTTTGTATGTATGTTATATTTTAATTGCCCTGTACACCGCCCTGAGTCCCTCGGGAGAAGGGCGGTATATCAATCAATCAATCAAATAAATAAATAAATAAATAAATAAATAAATAAATAAATAAATAAATAAGCAAACAAGCAAGCAAGCAAGCAAGCAAGCAGAATCAGTCCTGTGCTCTGTCTTTAAAAGTATGAGGTTCAGGTGCATATGTTGCAGTTATGAAGTAGAGCAGAAAAAAGAGAAGAATGTATATAATAAAGGAAGAAGCACAAGGACAACAATGGCTTACTACAGCATGCAGTGGACGACTGGCAGTGAGGGAAATTTAGGTGCAGAAAACATGCAGTGGGATGACTTGGGCAAGTCACTTTCTCTTAGCTGTGGGAAAGAGAGAGTGGCAAACCACTCCTGAAAAACCTTGCCCAGAAAACTGCAGGGACCTCTCCAAATAATCAACAAGAAAATGATAGAATAGAGAAAAAAAATTCAATAGTAAAGGACAAGCAATCATGAAATGGACTAAAACTTGATAGAACAATCATGAAGGCCCCAGAAAAGATACTCAAGATGCCATGATAGGTCTATACGTACATAGAAAGATGAGAACAGCACTAATAATGGTATTTCCCGTGACACTAGGTTTCACTGTGGAAGTGAAAATTGGATCTTGAAAAATCAGAACAGAAAAAGTATTGACACTTTTGAACTTTGGTGTTAGAGAAGACTCCTGAGAATGCTTTGTACAGCTAATAAAATAAGCAAACCAACCCAGAGTTCTAACCTAAAGCACAAATGACCAGGCTTAAGTAACTGCACTTTAAATACATTTTGCGAAGATCTAACTTTTGGAGATGTTTATAATGCCAGGAAAGGTGGAAGGAAAGAGAAAATGAGAATGATCAACAGCAAAATGTATGTACTTAATTGCAGTGGCAATGGGTGCACCATTAGAAGATCTTAAGGACCAGGTTATTGACAGATTGGCATGAAGAAAATATTTCTATGAATAAACACCACCTTGATGGCACATAATCATGAATTGTTATTTTTATACAGTAAAAGTTTCTTTCTGATGAAGGGAAGAAAAAAAAAACTACACTCTTTATCAACTTCTTCAACAGAGGAATAAGCAACTATTATTAGAACTTATAATGTGTTCTAAAAATTCAAAATGTCCCATCAACCCAGCTTCATTTGTATTAAACATTCCTTGTTTATTACTTTATTGATCAATATTTAATTATTAAACTGTTTACTGTAGGGTTATCTTTCAGATACTCATTAGGCTGAAAATATAATAAATTTTAAACAAAGAAGTTATGGTTTTACTTCTTCTCCATATGCAAATTCTAAAAAGAAAAATTATTAGTTATGTTTACATTAAATTAGAACTGATACCTAATTTTAAAGCAGCTGTTATAATCATATTAACGTACCGTATTATAACATGTGTTTAAAAAAAAGAATAATGTTATCCATATACTGTAAATGAACAAGTTAATGGCCAGTTTGCATTTCCAAAAGATTATGCATTTTAAAAAGAATGATGGAACAAAGTGGGAAGCATTATCAGAGAAGAAATACTGATGTTAATATTTTTTTTCAATTACCAAGAGAGCATATTTGTGAATTAGTTGCTACTGTGCAGTTATTAAGAATATCTAAAGATAAATTTATTTAATTTATTAATCTAATTTATATAATCATCCTTCACATGAGACATGACTCTGAGCAGCGTACAGTAGAAAAATTAATTAATTAATTAATTAATTAATTAATTAATTTTATTTGTATACCGCCCTTCTCCCGAAGGACTCAGGGCGGTGAACAGGGCAATACATGTTAAAAACAGAATACAAAAATTAAAAAAAGATTAAACAAGTGCCCAGAACTCTTAAATAGATTAAAACACATTTAAAAGTAATAAAAACCCAACCCCCTCCCATCAGGCCAGGCCAGCTTGTTCAAAAAGATATGTCTTTAGATCGCGCTGGAAGGAGCGAAGGTCGGGCGCCATCCGGAGCTCAACCGGAAGATGGTTCCATAAATCCGGCGCGCCCACAGAGAAGGCCCTCCCCCTGGGGGCCACCAGTCGGCATTCTTTGACCGGAGGCACCCTGAGGAGACCCTCTCTGTGGGAGCGTATTGGGCGGAGGGAAGTTGATGCCAGCCGCAGGTGCTCCCCAAGGTATTCCGGACCCATGCCATGTAGGGCTTTGTAGGTCAATACCAGCACCTTGAACCTCACCCGGAAGACAACTGGGAGCCAATGCAGCTCGCGGAGCAGAGGTGTAACATGGGAGTATCGGGAGACTCCCAACACAACTAACTAACCATTACCAAAACCACATACAAGACATCATCTTCAAAGGCCAGGAAGGACATGGATTTAAAGATTAGGTGGCTAACCTCACAGTCCTAAGGACCCAGTCCAACTCCTCAAGTTCAACAGGCTCAAACTGTTCCCAGATAACCAGGCAAGACTCCACGAACACATTTCCTCCAAACTTGCAGTAAAACCAGTGTCCAACTGGGAATAAACCCAAAAGATGCTGAGCAAAATCCTCTGCACAGCCTTGCAAACATTTCTTAGTGTTCCCCCCACCACCCTTACCCAGGAGGGTTCATGGCACCTGAAACAGGACTCCTGGGCAGCAATCTGTGTATACCATAAGGGCAGAGAACTAATGTCGCTTTTCCACACTTACTTTTGCCATGGAAAGCAGGACATGATGTGACCATGATAAGACTTCCCCAAGTTCAAATCAAATAATCACTATTCTGATAGGTAGACCTGCTATGGAATATAGTTATGGAACTGTCCTGCATTGATAATATTGTAGAACCTAGAGAGCCCCCCTCTGAGGGAGATGGGTTGTAAAAAATACAATCAATCAATCAACCAACCAATCAATATATAAATGGGAAAAGCCCATGGCTGTAATAGGGCCCATGAACTCCTGAGCTACCTCAGAATACATTCCAGAGGAAGGCAAACTGAAGTTCCCAGAACCGTAAGTCTGCTGAACTCCACTGCCAACCCAGAGCTGAAGTCAAGAAGCTGAGGCAGGGAAGTTGCTATGAGCAGGGAGGCTAGCAAAGTAGCAACAGTCCCAATTGATCCGTAGAGTCCAGCTTAATGAACAGGATCTCACATTCAGAAACTCAGAGTTCAGTGCCCCTGAAGGCCATAAGCGAGTTTTAGGTTACAACCATCACGTCCCCTAGCTAATGCCATACTCAAAATGGACACGTTTCTGAAAGGGCAACTCTCTTTGCTAGGCCAACCTAGGTTTGTCCAGGTAACATCTCTGCTGCACAAGCTGCACTAGCTTCCAGTTTCTTTCCAGGTGTAATTCCAGATTCTGGTCAAAACCTTTAAACTCCTACATGGCATAGGGCCACGTTATCTGCGAAACCACCTTTCCCTAAGATCGTTTACCTCTCCTAGCAAGTCTAACAGATAGGGTGGGCATGCTCCTATTCCCTGCCCCTAAATATTGCCATCTGATGGGAGCTACCGTGTTTCTCCGAATGTAAGACCTACCCCAAAAATAAGCCCTAGTTTTGGGACAAGACGCATGCCTAAAAAATCAAGTTAGGGTGGAGGGGTGGAGCTGCCCCACGTGTCCTGCACATGCTTACCGTTGCAGCCAGGCCTCCCATGAATCAACACCTGCCTCGCTTCCCCAGGCCCCTTCTGTCAGCAGAGTCCCCATCAAAAATACCTATGGTAGGAGTGCCTGATAGAAGTGTCCCAGAGAGTCCAATGGCAGTCTGCCCTAAGCATCCAGCAGTAGTCCAGTCCTCAGCAACACCAATAGCTAGTCTTCCAAAAACTGAGTCCAAAACTGGCTCCTCAGATCAAAAGATCCTTGTCCAGCCTGTGACAAGATAACACAATGCAGCAGCCAACCATGAGTGGCTCAGAAGGCTTAGCCAACAAGATGTTGCAAAAGGTCACAAAAATGCTTGGAAATGCTGGAAAAGCAAGCAATCCACCAAACAAGGCAAGGATGATGAACTGAGCTGCTGTCCTCAGGTATACAACTCATCATTACAATCCAACTTTCCCTTAAATGTCTTGAGCCTCCAGTGACATGTCAAACTCACGATGTCACGTATCGGGACAGTTTTGCCATTGCCTGCAATAGGGTGAGCATGGTTTCCGTGTGACGCATCCGGCCCACGGGCCAGCAGTTTGACACCCCTGCTCAGCCTAAATAAACACCCTGCACTGCTTCCATCCAGATACCACCTTCTAAAAGAATGCATACAAATACTGTACACACACACACACACAACCAAGAGGACATCTGAACATGGCTTATCTCTTGCCATCTTGACCCCCCCATGTAATTTAATTGATAGTAGGATGAGAAGTTTTTAAATCTCAATCATATGAGCATAGAAAAAGCATAGTAACACAACCGAGTTTCACTCATTCTTGTTGAAGTATTTACTCAAATAAGTTAATGCTTCCAGGTCCTTTTTATCAGAATGAAGTAAACAGATATTCCTCATGTTACTTATGTTCAAATAGGTAGTGTTACAAACCTGTTGAAATTAAGAAGAAAACTTACAGTTTACATTTCCTTGTCCAGACATCTGCCTTGCTTGAGAATGATAGAAATTTTTGAAAACTATTGACATCTGGCTTACACCTTTCGATTTCAGCTTTTTTTCTAGGTATAAAGGATAAGCCATGAAATTATATTAAAACACAGCATGCCTCCAATTTGTAATTTGATGCTCAACGTTCTAATCTACCGGTAAGTTAATTTCATCACATATGATATATGCAAACTGTGCCGATCCAACACTGCCCACCTCTTTTCTAATGATAGAATAAGGAGATTGTATGGACTGTTTCACTATCACAATCTGCACAGCATAAGTAAAATCTTATTCAACTTGTCACATTTTAACTTTTTTTTTGCATATAGTGTCAGTTTTGTGCTCATTCTATATAAGGTTACTTTAGTATATACACTGTCACTCTATAACATAAGGGTTTTTTGCGGGTGAGTGAGTTGCCCTTTACCTATTATCAGTTCTAACTACATTAAGATGAAGCTTTTTTTTTTCTTCTTCTGTTCAATCATGTTTGATTTTTGGAAATTGTTTTCTGCAGTTTTCTTGGCAATTTTTTCAGCAGTGATTTGCCATTGTGTCCTTC
Source organism: Vipera berus (assembly GCF_964194415.1). NCBI lineage: Eukaryota > Metazoa > Chordata > Lepidosauria > Squamata > Viperidae > Vipera > Vipera berus. Next base: position 188,282,841 of record NC_138203.1, on the reverse strand, counting down.
CTAGGGCTCAGAAAAAATGACTGGCTCAAGGTCACCCAGCTTTTTTTCAGCAAAAGAAAGAAGTACCGGTACTCTGGATCCAACCTTATCTTTTCCAAAATTACTGTTTTACTCTATATAGAAAAATGAAATCTGAGATATCTGAAATCTAATCTGAGATAACATTATAGAACAGCTCTGACAAGAACATTCAAAATTAGCATGTCACTGAATAGTACTGTACCATATACCAACTGATTGATTCTCCTGAGGTATAAATACTTAGTTTTATGTTTTTTTCTGATTGACTTGTGGGATTGTCTGTTTCCATATCTTGCCATGTTATTAGATAACTATAGCTCAGCACTTCAAATAAAATGACACTTATTAAATCACTTCTTCTGAGAACACCAGTTTTCAAATAGGCTATTTCATAGTAATGACCTTTCTGCATTTTTCTTTCTTATTACCAAGAACAACAGTTAAATAATCAACTTATTCTAAGAAAATTTGGTTAAATAGCTGCTTCCTCTAAAGTAGGAAGGGAGAAAAAAACCCTTTCCTCATGAAAATATATGACATCTTGATAGAAACCTATGTATCTATACTACATGTTAAAATAACAAATGATATGTCTAGATGTGTTCTATTTCAGCGGTATTTTCTAAAGAAATAGTGTACTCAACAGCAACACCTTTTACCTCAGAACTAAACTCTCAAACACTTATTTTCCTCCTTCCTCTCAGCTGAAGTGAAATCCCAAGAATGTAGCCATGGGCTCTTGTTTACATTCTCACTCCCCATGTTTCTTGGAAACTGGATCAGCCTGTCACATTCCACTGAGCCAATACTATATAAAACAAGAGTTCTTTTAGAATATGGCACCTGATTATCAAGCCTCCATCCCAAGAACTGATGTTACAAAATAAGCGAAATGCTTGTAGGATTAGCACTGACTGATACTATCTAGAAGGAGAGGTGCAACAATTCCATCATAGCAAAGAATGTGGGTCACTTTAAAGGATTATTGTGTCATATTTTATGAACCAGAGATTACTTTACCAAAATTGTACCCCATAAATAAATCTGTTAATCTCAAGGATTGTATAGTTTATTGTTGAGAGGGACTGGAATTCTTGCCATAGGCAATTTGCAAATATATTTTAATGAGGTACAGTGGTCCCAACAGCATTGCCCATAACATTATTTCAGCTTGATCACTGAACAAAACAGCACAATAAATACATTATATTGTAAATGGAACAGGCATTTACATATGAAATGGGGTTTTAGCTTAAGCTTCTCCAATTTCTATTCTTCAGTGTGCAAGATCTTAAAAAAGGAGGGGCAAAGGAACATTAAATCTTATAAGGGCTTTTGCCCTTATAACATGATGTGTTTTTGTTTAAATGTGTAAAGGTAATAAATATAGTAACATAAATGTTGTTTTCTGTTTCTCTACATAGGACAATAATTTAATTCAAAAAAATCTGTTTCCTTAAATTACGCTGCTGAAAAAGAATGTTTAGAAGAACTATTTTTATATGAAAGGGCTTATAAATCACAAATGCATACTCTTTGCATGTTTTCAAAGGTATCTTATTCCATAATTTTTTGAAGTATGCTTTGGGTTCATCCTGGCAGTATTTGGATAGAAGATTAGTAAGGAATTTCAGGGCTGTTAACTAAAGTGGGAATTAAAAGCAAATCCCCCAAAGACAGTGGCAAGCTATTTCTACCATCCTGCCAAGAAAATTGCATGGAACAGAAGCTGAACTCAATTCAAAAGCATCTTTTTTCCCCCACCCTCTTCTTTTGTTTTGCACAGGCTCTGAATGGTGGATGCCAGGTTTCTAGAAAGAAACAAAGTCAAGGCTCTAAATTTAAAGTCATCCCAGCTTTCTTTTATGCCTTGGCATAACAGCACTAGTAGGTTTGAGCAATGTAAAAAAAAATGAAACCCAGGAGCCAGCAATATTAGAGAGATGCGTTTGCACCTCGTAACTGAACCCTGACAACCTTGAATGAAACTAAAAATACACCAGTAAAGAAGCATCTAGTCTTACTTCCATTCAAGCATAATCTAATCTAAAATCCCCAGAGATTTTGCTTTCACAGAGAGGGAAGCCTCCAGTCACTATGGTAGCAGCAACAGCCACCAAGAGCCTTTCATCTGGCATTCACTGATGATATATTTATCAGCCTATCTAACCTGTTAGTCAACATTCAGAAATTCTATAGTATCTTGTGGATTTTCTGCCCCAATTCTCATTGGAGCCATAAGCTACCTGTGATTCTGTACCTTTGCAGTCAGAATCATCTATACAATCTATCGTGTTTTTCAGGGTAATGCTGTCAGAGCATTGTATGCACAGTTTCAGCAGTATCTCATTAGGTATTGGGTATAATTCTATCTCACCACTGATTAATCATATGCCAAAATTATCAGAAAAATGTCTGAATTTACCCCTAGATTTAAGTTTTTAGACTGAACTATTAAACAGAAAGATGTTTTAAATATATTTAAAGAACAATTTCTCTCTCTCATATATATATACTGCTCAAAAAAATAAAGGGAACACTTAAACAACACAATGTACTGTATTTAATAGTAGGATGTTTTATCTTGTGTTCCCTTTATTTTTTTGAGCAGTATATATTCACATGCATACACACACTTACAGATCCAGACATAGTGCATTCAGAAAGTATTAAGATTTTCATTTTTGTCACTTTTGTCATGCTGCAGCCTGATTCTATAATTGTTAAAATTCATTTTTTTTCTTATTAATCTAAACTCAGTACTCCATAATCAAAAAGTGAAAACAGACATTTAAGAATGTTTGTAAATTTATTAAAATGAAAAAAAAACTGAAATATCACACTGACATAAATATTCAGACCCTTTGCAACACTTGAAATTTAGCTCAGATGCCTCCCAGTTCTCTTGATAGTTGCTGACATGTTTCTACACCTTGATTGGAGTCTACCTGTAGTAAATTAAATCGATTGGACATGATTTGGAAAGGCACACACCGGTCTATAGAAGGCCTCACAGCTGACAACGCATACTATAGCAGAGCAAAAGCCATGAGATCAAGGGAACTGCCTGCAGAGCTCAGAGACAGGATTATTGCAAAGCACAGATCTGGGGAAGAGTACAGTAAAATGTCTGCTGCACTGAAGGTGCCTAAGACAACAGTAGTCTCCATAATTCTTAAATGGAAAAAGTTTGGCATAACCAGGACTCTTCCAAGAGCTGGTTGCCCTGTTGAACTGAACTCGGGGGAGAAAGGCCTTGGTGAGAGAGATGACCAAGAACCTGATGGTCACTCTGACTGAGCTCCAGAGATCCTGTGTGGAGATGGGACGGAGTTCCAGAAGGACAACCCTCACTGCAGCCCTTCACCAATCTGGGCTTTATGGCAAAGTGGTTGGACAGAAGCCTCTCCTCAGTGCAAAATACATGACTGTCCATTTGGAGCTGGAGTCTACCTGAAGGACTCGCAGACTGTGAAGAACAAGATTCTGTGGTCTGATGAAACCAAGATTCAACTGTTTGGCCTCAATTCTAAATGTTATATCTGGAGGAAACCGGGCACTGCTCATCACCTGTCCAATATCATCCCAACAGTGAGCCATGGTGGTGACAGCATCACGGTGTGGGAGTGTTTTTCAGTAGCAGGGACTGGGAAGTCAGGGTTGAGGGAAAGTTGAATGGAGCAAAGTACAGGAATATTCTCAATGAAAACTTGTTCCACAGCCCTCAGGACCTTAGACTGGACCAAAGGTTCACTTTCCAACATGACAATGATCCTAGGCACACAGACAAGACAACAAAGGAGTGGCTTAGACACAATGCTGTGAATGTTTTAGAGTGGCCCAGCCAGAGTCCTGACTTGAACCCTACTGAACATCTCTGGAGGGACCAGAAAATGGCTGTCCAATGATGGTTGCCATTCAATCTGACTGAGTTTGAAAGGATTTGCAAGGAAGAATGACAGAAAATCTCCCAATCCAGGTGTGCAAAGCTTGTTGTGTTATACCCAAAAGACTTGATGCTGTAATTGATGCCAAAGGGGCTTCAACAAAGTACTGAGTGAAGGGTTATGCCAATGTGAATTTTCAGTTTTTTCTTTTTAATAAATTTACAGATCTTTCTAACATTCTGTTTTCACTTTGCCATTATGGGGTACTGAGTGTAGATTAATGAGAAAAAAACTGTAGAATCAAGCTGTAGCATGACAAAAATGAAGGGAGTCTGAATACTTTTTGAATGTGCTGTGTGTGTGTGTGTATTGAAGCATCATGCCTGCTTTATAAATACAACTCAAAAACCCAAATTAGTAAACATCTGATTTGCTGTATAGTACTTAGAACATTTAGAAGCAGCAACATAAATGAATCTAATAGCAATTTTGAGAAACACACTCCTTACATATTTATAAGGGATTTTTCATGCTTCTTTTTAGAATTGGTGAAGTATTTTTATAGCAGTAGCATTGGTATTTGCATGCACCATCAGCCAAAAGTACTATCCCAAGGATTATAATAGACTATTTCTGGCAGAGTGAAATATTATTTATACATACAAATCTATGATCAACTCTGAAGTAACTTAGTAGGATTCTGCTTGTCTTTGAATTAGGACAACATGAACCACAAAAAAACACTAACAATTGATTTTTAAAGTCTTTAGTGCAATTCAAAAACCAGTAGATTAAGTGATGTCATTTTTAAGGCTTAGCTGCCAACATATTTTAGTTATACCTAGTATAAGAGTTCTGATGTTTATTCTTTAAAAGCAAACATCCTGGTGGACTAGTGCTTAACAAAAAATGCATGTATGGGCCAATCAACATATTTTAAAAAGTACACACTATTCTGGTTGTATCAGTATTCTCCAAACCAGCCTGGGAATGTAACCTTTTGAGGGCATGACACCCCATTTGAAACTGAAAGAATACTTCATGTTGCTATGAAGTCTTTCTTCTCAATCACAGAAGTATCCCTCATAATGTTTTGACTAGACCTGTCATTTAGTGCAAGTGAAGCTTGCTGTAGCAAAACATAAGTCCTGCATTATATAAATACCAAATATTGTTGCAAGCTACAACATCCTTCTTGAAATGCAAGATGCCCGCAATGGAAAAAAATAAAAATATAGAATGGTCAATTAGAATCAGATCGAGCTTAAATATTTCATTAACATTATTTTTTAAATTGAGGTGTCAGACTAACTGTTACAATATCCACATTTGGAATTGTTATTATTAGATTGTATTTTTATATTTTTCAATGCCTTGAGGTTGCTTACATACCTATTCATTGAAAATGACAATAAATTAAATTTATGTAACCCAAAATACTGCCTAAGAGGACTTTAAACCTTTTCAGTAAAATCTTGAACATTTTGAACATTTAACAAACATGCCACATTGAATTATCTTTGAAAAGGGAACTTTTAAAGATATATTTTCAGATATTTGACTCAAGAAATAGAAATTGCCTTAAATCTAAAACCGATAAGAAAAAGTTGCCTACAGAGCTATTGTACTAAACAGTTAATTGAAAGTTAATTCTCAATTTATGCAGAAGGGGGGAAGAAAGCAGCAAAGTGCTTTGCCAATAGAGATGCACATCCATTGCTGAAGATCAGGTACAGTCCATCTCTTCAGGCAGGAAATATTCAATTATTACAGCATCACTCCAAACAAGTGTCTCAGAAATAGCCCTGAGGGAGCTGGATTCCTTCCAATCAGACACATCATGGTGGAGTAGCCATAGATTATGCCCTCCATTATCCCTGGATTTAAAGAAAATGAAATTAAGAATGAGTAACTCTACTAGCATATTTTGTGGAAAAAATAATTCCATCTACAGTTTCTGTTCCTATCAGGACCAATGAAAATGTTGAAAATAATATACCGTAGGCTATTTTATTCCCCCATCCCTGTTTATGACTGTTCTGTTCCAAATTAAAGAAGGTATTGGTACAGATGCAAAAGACGAAATTAACATTCTGGTGATAAACAGTAGGATCACCAACAGTGAACACAATGTTATGTTTCTAGCACTTAAGGGTCAAAGAACAATAGCATACCTGTTGCCAAATAGCAACTCAAACATTTTTTGCATTCCATACAGTTACTTGTAGTCATAAATAACTAATATTTAACCATGAAGAATGTCACTTTGACCTCACATCCAATGGTTTAGTCTATTCTTTTAACAGATGATGGGCTTCTAAGAAGTTTTTTATTTTACTTCCATTCTATCAACCTTGACACATTTTAAAATGTAATGTGAACCAATTTTATTAATATCTGAATGAAACTGACTATCATATAGTGAATTGCAAAAAATAGTAAGACTGTACTCGGAAGGCAGATATGAATGAACAAAGAGGCAATATAGCTATGAGGAGAAACTTCAAGATAATTTGCATCAGAAAACATAGTCTCTCTTTGGCTAAATTCAACATTGTCTTTTACAAACTTTGGTTGAGATAGGAGAAAACATATACGGGTTTCTGTTACAATAAGGGCATTGTTAGAAAATTGTTGCATTTGCTTTTGATTGGTTAGCAGTAATGCATCAACTGATGGTTGGGTTGATTATATGAGGTAACAGGCAAATGCATCACCAGGCCATTGAAATTAATTTATACAGTGCTCTATAGATTTAAGTATATTTACAGATTTAATGAGGAATCTATGCTTTCTGTTTAGGTTTGGTTAATTTTAAATATTATCTCTTGATGAAATAAGTTATCTATAAATTATTCCATATAATATTCCTTTATCATCTTGATTAATCAGTTAAATAAGATCCCTTTGATTCATTGCAAATAACTTTTATCTCTTTTTTATTATTTGCTACCATAAGATGTGGTTGTTGGCTGTCTTCAAACATGGGTTGGGCCCATTCATGGAAGCCATGGGGATCAATGGCTATTAACCTTCTGCTGGGAGACTAATTGGTTTCCTTGTGCAGACTATTGGGCCAATGGTCTAATTCGGCAAGGTATGTCTTATGTCCTTAATACCTTAAAGTGCACATATCACTGCTGGTTTGTACTGTTGTGAATAATTACAGAGCTATATTGAATATTTCATTTTAAACTTCTAGGGAAGAAATTGAAGACCAAAGATGTCTGTGCAAAAAAACATGTTATTGATCATGGTGGAATGAAGTAGACTAGCCCTTTGTAATTCTCCAGACAAGGAGAAGACTTGAAATCACCCAAATGCTTCAAGGTCCTCATGAGGAGACTCCAAGACAATTGTCTCTGATGGATTTAGGACACTTACAGATGAGGGAAGAGCTATCTTGTTCACACTGTACTTGGTCCTTTGAAAGGACACTGGCTTCACATACTTCACTTTCTACTCAGTTATGGAAATTTCTTGTAAATTGCTTTTCAACTATTAGGAACGTTTGGATTGATAACTTTTATCACATTGGGTGAGTTTTCTTCAATCCTTAGCAAACATTTAAATACAATTTATATATATGGAATAAACAGCAAAAGAATGATTAAAACTTATAAATCGACAAAGATTCCAGATCAATTTGAATTAATATTTTGAAATTAATTATAAGAATCCTTCCTTTGGAAACATGTTTTTGTTTTCATTTTTTTAAAATGATAAGACTTTAAAAATTGGTCCTAGAGGGAACTAATTACAATTATAGGAAAAGAATACTCAAACTTGGCATACAATTACAGACTGAAGCAAGATATGTTAACACTGGAATATAGAAGGATGTTTTCAAACAATGGACCCAGACGTTAGTTTTAAGAATGTCTGCCTCTATAGCTAGATTGTGTTTAAAAGATGTTATGGAGAAGGCATATACCTGACAAGATTGAGATTGATTTGAAAACAGATTTAAAAATGAAAGACTACAAAAAATGACATAGAAAAAGTGCTATAATGAACATACAAAAAACCCAGATTGATACCTTAATAATTAAGATATATACAAATAACAAACCAAGAAAGTGAAATCAAGTTCTACAATATTATCTGAAGATACTAAAGATTAAGATTGTTAGAAGTAAAAGTAAGGAATATAAGGTTGGTTTATTTGATCAAGATTAAAATAGATGTGTTATCTTTACTAACTCTTAATGGTTTTTTGCCGACATCAGGACTGAAATGATAAAGGATTTAAGGATTTGTTTATAGATGAGTTGAGTTTTGGGAAGAAGAGATCATTTGTTGTATTTCAGGAGGTGATAATTACTAAAATTATTTATTCCTGCTGTGATGAACAGGGAAGTCATTTTTAAATATATTTCTTTACTATATCATTCATTCCTTTCTATTTTTCTTTCTAGCACCTTTTTATTTTTATTTTTTAGTTTGTATTAGTTCTATTGTAATTGTAATTTTTAATAAAATTATTATTAAAAAATGTATCACTTAAATCTATACAAAGAGTGGCTGAAAAACGTGATCTAATCTTCTGAGCCTGATTATATTGATCCAATGTAACTAAAGTTCAGACTAGATATTGTTGGATCCAATTGATGATCTCCACTAAGAGATGTAAAGTATTATTTCTTCTGGATGTCTCAGCAGTGATTATTGTTACTAAATTAGTGCAGGTTCGCATCCCACCAGGCTCAAGGTTGACTCAGCCTTCCATCCTTCCGAGGTAGGTAAAATGAGGACCCAGATTGTTGGGGGCAATTAAGCTGACTTTGTAATAATGCCGCTTGGGGGTGTGTGAAAGCCCTAATAAGCAGGCATATACATAGAATGAAGGCTACTGCTAAGCTTGTAAGCCGCCCTGAGTCTTCGGAGAAGGGCGGGATATAAATGGAATTAAAATAAATAAAATAAAAATAAATAAATATATTTCCGATGGAATAGAAATACAGGTATTATTTGGATGCATGTCAGAAAGTAGCACTGAATGACTTCACTGTTGTTATAAGTATTTTTTGAATGCCTACTTGCAGGTATTGGAAGAAAGAGTCCAGCATTTCAGAACGTTCTGTCATTAATATGCTGCTAAAGCTCTAATATTTTATTTTATCCAAACCAGATGTAGGAGACCTCTGCAGGTATTTTTTTTTAGTTAGAAATTAACAACCAAAGAAAAAGTGCTATGGTCATCTGGATTTCACTGTTCTGAACATTTTCCAGTCTATATAGAGCAGGGGTCCCCAACCTGTGGGCTGCAGCCCACTACTGGGCCGTGGCCTACTGGCCACAGAACAGACTGGCCAGCGTGCGCATGTTTGTGCGTGCACTCACCCCCACTTGAGCTAGCGTCGCTGCTACGCAAACAAGGTGCCGCACGATGAAAATGGGGTACCACACGGTGAAAATGGTATGGTGCTAGTGAAGGTCACATGGGCGCTAGCACTTCATTTGCGTCACATGTGGTCGCAGCCCTGTTTGTGTGCACGCACACATAAAATGTTTCCCCCTCCCTTTCCCTCCGGTCTGCCAACCAAGGTTGGAGACCTCTGATATAGAGAATAATCTGCATGCCCTGCTTCTTGCTGTCAATCAGTTCTCTGTTATCCTTAGATTGAAAAAAACAAGCAGCTGTGTCTCTTTGAGAATATTATAAACTTTTCTAAGTGGTTCATACAGGTACTGCTCTTCTCAATTTCAATTATTGGGAAATGTTAGAATGTACTATTGGAAAAGGACTCATAAATTTTAATGGCTAAATAAATGATATTTGTACAGTAGAAAGTGACTCTAGAATCACTCTCCAATTTGTAGAACCAGAAAATGGTAGCCAATTTCAAACCAGGTTTTTATATTTAACCTGGTTTATATTTTATATTACTGTACTAAACCAAGTACTTATTCTAAAAAAATATGGCTTCTTTTACAATAAAAGTATTACAATAAAATATTAAATAAAAATATTAAAACTTAAATACCACCAGGTGAGAATCAGCTTTGCACCTGGGAACAAAATAGTGTGAAGCCAGTTTTTCCAGCATTATTCAGCCTTAAGGCTTTTATGTGGGTGTTAAATGCAGAAATGTTTTATTTGGCTGCTGATATCTACCATCAATTGGTACTTCTACTCAAATCCAAGATTTTTTTTAATGTTGGGCATGTTTAAAAAATCAGCAATGAGGAAGGAAGGAAGGAAGGAAGGAAGGAAGGAAGGAAGGAAGGAAGGAAGGAAGGAATCCATGACTATTGTTTATGAACTATGTAAGTCTAATTATGTTCAATTAAAGACTTGCATAAAAAATAAACATATGCATGTCTAAAATCAACAGTTTTACAGTAAAAGTATGAAATTTTGACTTAATCAATATGATTGTAAGAAGATAAAAAATGTCATTTTCCTTTAGTCATAAGGGCAAATTTTGAAACTGCTTCAGTACATATTTGTTAACAATTAGATACTGGTCAAAGTCATTTTTACTTTGAAGGATCCTTCCAGTCTCTTGACCACCATGAATAGATCTTTATGCATTTTCCTAGCCATCTGCATATGCAAGACCAACTGCCTTTCCCCTTTCTTTGCAACAAGTGGTATTTATGCCACACAAGATCTATGCCTTACAAAAATATGACACAGGATCCAATATTTTATTTTGATGTAGCACACGAAGTACATTTTCTCCCTACAGGTTATTTTTGTTTCTGCATATATAAAACACTTTCTGAGGAACTGCTTCATGGAGGCCCATAGAACACTGAGTTTATAATGCCTGCAGCTTCAAACATTAGGGCTCTTTTGAGAAGGGGCACATCTTGGACATTAAGACATTAAAATATAGTCTATAAATGTTAGATGAGTTACCAATTACAACATGATTTTTTATTATTTAAACAACCTAATATACAAGTAATATTCAGTTACTGACTGCTTATTCAGTGACCGTTTAAAAGAAGCATGTGAACAATTGTTGAAGCTGTGTCCCCTGATCATGATTCATGCTCTTGGCAACTGGTGCTCATTTATAGTGATCATAGAGTCCTGCAGTCATGTGACTGTCATTAGCAAACTTCACAGCCAGCTTCCCAAGAGCAAAGTCAATGGAAAAACTGGCAGAAAGTGACAAGTCAGTCATATAACATCACACTTAATGACCCGTGGTGATTCACTTAACAACCACACTCAGAACTGCTGTCATAAGTTGGGCCCTGTGATTTCCACCTAATTAGGATGTGTAATGATTAAAAATGGTAGAACTCCAAAAATAATAATATGCTTAAAGAGGGCTTGTCCTGCCCTCTGGTGCTTTGGAAAATAAGTTGACCCCCTCATCTTTGTGGCAACCTCTCAAATACAGGAATACTGCTATATGTTTTTCACAGCTTTAGAGTTCAATGCAACAAAATCAAATGCTTAATGAACTTTTTACTGTGGAAATATATATTATAAATAACAACCGACTTTATGAAACAGAACATAAAAACATGGAATTACATTAATATATGCTATCACAGTGAAAAAAAATCATAGAATTGGTTTCAATCACTTCACTTGGTCTTTATCAAAAGGCTGAAAAGTTTTAAAAAATACATTATATCTCAAAATTGATGTGTTTTTTTTATTCCTCACAAATTTGTAATCTCTAAGGTTTATGCTTTTGCCATAACAATTTCTGAAAAATGCTATAGCATCCATGCAATAGAAAAAGAACAAATATACATAGGATAAGCGAGAAACAGAAATAATTGAAGGAATACAAAAACTAAAATCATTCTCACTTTGATAAAGGTTCCAAGAATTACTCTGGATTTTCAAACAATAACCATATTGAATTCCAGCAATGTATTAGTTGGGTCAGTGAGAAGAATAATACAATAATAAAATGTGGACAGACAGGTTTGCATTCTTTCGTAAAGGAAATACATGTGCATTATGTACCCTGAACGAAGGAATGTTTGTTGAATTAAACTTTAAGGAATAACATGTTTTACTCCTGTGAAATGAACTAACTCAAGAAGCCTGGGATGCATTATAATTCATACAATTTGGTGAATGGGCAGTTTATAGGAAGCATTCCCTTCTCCAATTTGCAGAGTTTTGAACAAAGTAAGCATGTTACTTGGAAACCGATTCAAAGACAGCTTTGCATTTGCCAACTTTTTGTAGGAGAGTGGGAACAGTTTCCACTTTACAAACCTATGCAAACTATAACCATTTCACTTGTATTTTAATATTCTTTGCTTGTATTATTGTCCCAAATGTTAGGGACAAGAGAATGTACATAAATATGGTGCCTGACTCTTTGCTGTTCCAAATAACATATATTGGTGGCTATAAGACTGGGAAAGTACATTTGTGAAAACAGATTAATGCTTATGTAAGATAAAGTTTTACTTTACTCCTGCCTACTGATAATATTCCTGCTTCTTATTTTATTCATTTACTTATTAAAAGTATATGCCACCCATCTCATGGTTTTAGGAGACTCTGATTGGCTTTTTGCCTGTCCTTTTTTGAAATATGTTTGTATCAGCTGACTTTTTAAACTGTATTATCATTTTATAGTTATTTTTTCCTGTTAAATGTACATTGCTGCAATTGATTCTATGGATAGTGGTATACATAAATAAATGGGATCAACAGTAGAAAATAAAAGGAAATAAAAATAAGGAAGACAACTCACCAGAAAATATTAGGATTGGGAAATATAGGATAAAGCAGGCCTTTAAAAATCAAGTTTAAAAAGAATAAGTCAGGGTGTCAAACTGCCAGCCTGCTGGCTGGATGTGCCATGCGGAAGCCGTGTCCACCCCATTGCTGGCAATGGCAAAACCATCCTGATACGATAAGTTTGACGTGTCTGGAATAGGTGATTTTTATATTATTGCAGGTATCATTTTGTGAAAGTAATACCTGGTTGTAAGTCATGATAGAATGAATTTAATAAATAATAATAATAATAATAATAATAATAATAATAATAATAATAATAATAATAATAATAATAATAATAATAATAATGGAAGGGACCTCGAAGGTCATCTAGTCCAACCCCCTGATCAGGCAGGAAACCCTGTAGCAGAGGCCCTCAACCTTTTGGGCACCGGTTCTGTGGCGAAAGATTTTTCCACAGACCAGAGCTGGGCATGGTTTCGTGTGCTGCCTGCATCCCATGGATGGGGCTTCACTTGTTTGTGCAGCCCGGTTGCTGGCATGCTGCAGCCCGGTGCCAGTACACAAACTGGGGGTTGGGGACCCCTGTCCTATAGCATTACAGACAAATGGCTGTCCAGTCTCTTCTTAAAAACTTCCAGTGTTGGAACAACCACAACTTCTGGAGGCAACTCGTTTCATTGATTACGGTAATTGTTCTAACTGTTAAGAACTTTCTCCTTAGTTCAAGGTTGGTTCTCTTCTTGATTAGTTTCTATCCTTTGCTTCTTGTCCTGCCTTCAGGCGCTTTGGAGAGTAGCTTGACTCCCTCTTCTTTGTCACAACCCTGAGATTTTGGAACACTGCTACTTCACACGCCAAGTGTCAATACAGAAATATATTTGTATCATTCAAAGCTTCTTGCTAAGTACTATCGAAGGTACCTGTTTGGGGCAGAAGATGCAGTCATTATAGAACTATGTGTTATTCCCAAAATTATTTTTATGAGATATATCTAATACAGTATGTTAATCTATTTGCCTCTTCAAAAACTCTTAATCTCTCCTTATCCAATCCTGTTGCACACTCTTTAAGCCAACTGTATTTCTCATGCTCCTGCTTGCCTTTCTGAAAAGAATTCCTAACCATGATGCCTACTTGCAGAGTGGGTTTTCTGACACCAGCTTGATTGAAAAAGAAAGCTAAGCGTTTTAAAATGGCTAAAAATATTTCATTATTTTAAATATGCTCTAACTTTAAATTTATCTCGTCTATTTTGTCTGTATTTGCGATTCTTTAGTTTAATTATTAGAAAACTATTATAAACCAGACTGAATTTTCTGAATATAGACTGAAGCAGGAAAAAATATTTTCCAATACTTCATATCAAAATTAATAATTTAATAGATAATGGGGCATGTAGAATGATAGTAGCACAATAAGTAGCACACTTAGATCCAATAGAAGGGAAAATGTGTAACTCAGGGCTGAACTGTGGAGCCCTTGATGCTCACTAAGCTTGTTTGCTTACAGAAGTTTCACTACCCAACTAGATAGCATCATCACTATGAGAGGGGGCTTTACTCCATTTTTATAGAGAGCAGCTACCTCTTAGTATAATGAAAGACATCTGCATTTTTAAAATATTAAGGCAAGGTAAAGCAAATTCAGTTTTTTAAAAAAAAAACTTTAAAGAAAAGCCTGAACAGACCAACTATTCTATTGGTCAACAAATGGTGGAAAGTCCAATTTACTCACCACCACCCACCTCAATCTTAAGACTTTCAACATTTTTTCTGTGGGAGCTTGTCATAGGTAAAACTATCAAAACAATGCTATTATACATATCGTTGCATTATGTATTGTGCAATGAAATAATCCTCACTCTTGTAGAATCAAATGATTAAAAAGTTGAAACCAAAGGGAAGCTGAATTCTGAAACAATGAATATTACATGTTTTAACTAAGGAACACACACACACATTGGGCGTGAGTTTTATGTAATTATCAAACTGCCATCATATACATCACTTAAAACTAAAACAAAAATAAAAATCTAGCTGTTAAATGATGCAATTAAATTTGGATAAATAAAATGAACTTTTCCAAAGAAAGAGATCCATGGGGGAAAAAAGTTCAGCGAGAAGCACAAACAACAAACAGAATAGTGCTGATTTGCAAATGAAAACCCGGAGTGTAAAGAAAAAAATCTCAGAGATGTAGGGCATCTCTCCTCAGCTTTTGTTCCTTTTCTTGACTACTCTCATTATTCTTTTTGGCAGAATTGGAGCTTATGCAGCTGCAGACCTTCCCAATCTGTTGCCCTTTCTTGATTGGTAACGAAGCAAAGGCAGCCAACTGCACTCATGTGAATCTTTTCCCCTCAGAGGCGCAATAACCAAGGATGGCAACTTCTCCAGCCTTCTGTGAAGGCCAGATTAAATTATAGCTAGCCACCAACAAAACAAGATTCACCTCAGTCACTAAACAGATTCCCACTCCCATGCACTCAAGCCTTTAAAACGGTTTGGAAATGCATTTGTCAATAAAAAGAAGACAGCCTAAAACATGTGCAAAAACTTTTGAAAATCTAGAAATGTGAAGAAAGCCATTTTAATAGGAACATACAAACGTGATTCAATTTATATTAAATCTATGCTTTGTACATTTAATGTGATTTAATGATTAAGGTATAACTTTTAAATAACTAATACTAAAATGTGACATTGAATACAACTTCATATAGAGATTGAATGCAAAAAAGAACACTTTTACTGGATGCTTATCTCAAAAAGGTCATATTTCCCTGGCAGTAATTCCCTCTGAGCTCTATTATTCCTGATAATTAATCAAACTAATCTAAAGCTGAGTAGAGGTTTTGGAGTTTCAGGAACCTTGCTAATAAGTGGAAATTTTGATGCATTTTCATCCTTGTCCCCTCCCTTCCCCCAAAAAACCTTGGCCAACTCTTAAGTTACCATTTTAAAAACTAAAAAATGTAAGGAAAACTGAGACATGCTTTAAAAATCCTTACAAGTTTTACTTAAGAGTTCTTCATCTATTGCAGCGATGTCAAACTTGCAATGTCACGTGATGTGTCACAACTTTTTTGCCATTGCCGGCAAGGGGATCGCTGCAGTTTTGCTAATCTATTGGATTTAAAGTTAGGGTTTGATTGAATCTCAAAGGAACCTGATTAGTAAATAATATGAATATTGGGATTGTAGAATTTTCATACATACCAATAATCTTCTATAAATATCTGCTGAACTAATGTTCTAAGAACTCAGAAATCAATGCTGGAACAATGTGTCACTTGTGATATATATGTATTGAGCTTAATTGGATGATATAACAGCCCCAGCCTTGGTTTACTATTAAACACACCTGTGTGTACCAATTCGCTTCAATTGGAAACAACACTTTGTGCCTTGCTTTAAGCTTACTATTTTGGACTGCCAACTAGTCTCTGAGTAGACAATGTTCCCATAGTTTGCTTCTCAGGGCACTCTCTGGTTACTGTACCAGAAAATAACTTGCAGTTATGGTAAACTTAAAATAAAGAGAGCCACAAGACAGTGCCATGCTTGTAACTTTTCATTCTCACAATTAAGCTAGGTTTACCAAAGAACTACAGCTTCTACTTTCCATCCTAATGCTCTCCAGATATTTTGAAGTACAAACCAGAATAGTCAGAAATAATGGGAACTGGAATCCAAAACATCTGGAGAATATTAAGTGGGGGACAGGCTGAATGCAGTACAAAATCCTCACTTTTTAAAGAAAACCTGGATTTTTATTGTTACAATTCGAATCTCTGCTTCCCCATTGAAACAGTATTGTTGTCATGATCACAAAAGCTGAGTAGGAATTATCACATAGATTTGGAAATACTACTGAAACAGATGAGTGTTTTCAAACACAGCTAGAAAAATCACCTCAATAGTTATTAGCCAAAAAAATAAATAAAAAATCCTGATAACTTTGTGAAAATGGTACATCATTCCATCTACACAGGATATACTTTTGCCAGGTTCAGTGCTTAAAGAAAACTAGAAGATCTTTTATGCACACACATACTACTTGCTCATATATGTCAATTATGACATTCTGACCTTGGAAGCAATATGACCCTTGGACAATGGAAGTAGCCCTTCGGTATGCAATGTAGCTGTAGCCTGGTGCCTCAATTTGTGCATTTCTAGTCAATGGCTTAATTTTCTCAAAAAGGTTTTAAGTGTTTCACATTCTAGAATAGGCACATGAATCTAAAACAAGAAAATTCTATCTGAAATATGAAATACTGACATACCGTCAATTGGATGTTCCAAGCTAGACAGTTCATCGATCTGATGTTAAAAAACTACATTCATACAGAAAAGAATCATAAAAGTTGTTGTTTTTATACAAACTCTATTTGCTTGTATTTTAAACACATTTAGCATTTGGGGATGATGCAGTCATTATAATATGTGATGTGATATATGTGATGACTTCATCCTCTCCAAATCACATAGAAAGCATTTTTAGCAATCTGGACTTCTTTCTGGACCCTAATATTTCCCTTTCCCCCCAAAAAAAGGTATAAAGGAAACAAATTTTAGCAAAAGCATGGCTCTCTGTTGACAACACATAGGTATCTTCAACTATCCCTGTGTTAAATATATAGCACACTCAATATATCAGACAATGATTTGGCTCTATTATACTTGTGCAATTTAATGCACTGTGTCTATGCAAGCACAGAAATGTAGTGCTTAGATCAGAGAACTCTAGCTAAATCCTTCAATGAACTCACTGAATAACATTGGTCAACCATGTTTTCTCAAATCAACCTTTTCCATTAGATTATGGTAGTGGGTATCTTCTTAACAATGTTGATTTAAAGGGTTAATATGTCCTTCTAAGGGGACGTGGTGCCTCAGTGGGTTAGGACGCTGAGCTTGTCGATCAGAAGGTTGGCAGTTTGGCGGGTCGAATCCCGAGTGTTGCGTAACAGTGAGCGCCTGTTACTCGTCCCAGCTTCTTGCAACCTAGCAGTTCGAAAGCACGTAAAAATGCAAGTAGAAAAATAGGGACCACTACGATGGGAAGGTAACAGCGTTCTGTGCGCCTTTGGCGTCTAGTCATGCCGGCCACATGACCACGGAGATGTCCTTGGCCAAGCGCTGGCTCTTCAGCTTTGAAACGGAGATGAGCACCGGCCCCTAGAGTTGGAAACGACTAGCATGCATGTGCGGGGGAACCTTTACCTTTATGTCCTTCTAATACTAAATTCTCAGGCCTCAAAAATGCGGACAGTTAACAATTTTACAGTAAACATGACTTTCACCCTCAAATATGACTATGTCTGAACTAATATGTTTTAGTTAATTGTCTAAAACTGCAATACAGTAAAGGGAGAATCACATAAAATATTTGATATGCGTTTTAGTTCTATCTTGATATTTTCTGGAATTACTGTAACCTACATTTCTAATACTTTCTCTGTAAAACACACACAAAACAACATCCCTTCTCTCTAATAATTTTCTGCTTTCAGCACATTTATAATACTATAAGTCAGAAACATGGGTGATCTAAATTACCTGCATTCTGATCTTATCATCTAGGAGTGTCAATTGTCAATCTTTGGGTCTGGTTGAAATATGTTCTGCAATCCAAGAATACACTCAGATTTTTATTCATTACTGAAAAATTTCCCAGAAAAGGAAAATGAGGGGATATGATATTAAAATCCAAAAATTATCATAACAAAGGATATCATAGAACAGAAGTCCCCAACCTTTTGGGCACCAGGGACCGGTTACATGGAGAGAGGTTTTTTCATGGACTGGGGAGGGAGTGGTTTTGTGTGTTGCCTGCATCCCACGGATGGGGCTTTGCTTGTTTGTGCGGACCAGTTGCTGGCATGCTGCGGCCCGGTACTGGTCCACAGACTAGGGGTTGGGGACCCCGCCATAGAATATAGTAAAGTAATAATTGTACTATATCAAAATCAGAGATGTCACAAACTTTAAGCAACCTCAAGATTTTTGGCTAGACCAGGAATTTGCAGAATATTAGAAATCTAACTCAGTACATTACAGATAGTATTATTAAACTGGACATTTAGACATTAAAAATATTATTCTTCATTTGTAGCCATATTGGTATTATGCTATAAGTTGGGTGCCTTGATTTTAGTCTGGCAACAACTTAACAGAAGTTTGAACAGTAATAGTTTCACTAGTACGGTAGATCATTTTTCATTACTAATAACTGTCATCTAGTTGTTTAACACAAGCAACATAGGCAAGGCTGTTCTACAGAATCCTTTTTTGTTTGAATATACAGGTCATGTCAGTAAATGGCATAGGAAATATTAGCAATTAATATTACCCCTGAGCCACCATTTTGCACTTTGTTCAGCTTGCTGGATTTCTATATTATAGCAAAGAAGCCATGAAATCTAGAAGTTTGCCCATTATCTCTGTTATACGTAAGGTGTGAAAAATTATTAAACCTGTCTCCCCATTTATACAAAATCAAGATGTGGTAAATCATACCAGAAAAAGAACAAATTCATTCTGACTATTTTATCATATATTTGGTGGGGAAGGAAGCAATGAAAGTTGCACAAATACTTGGTCTACACTTGAGTATCAATATACACTCAATATACCCATATATTCTACATTTGAAGATCAATACTTCTATTAATTCAAAAGTTGCTCTGGATCAAATGCCAATATTTTAGCTAAAGATGCTTTTGTATTAGTCTAACACTAAAGTATCTTATTATTTTGAATAAAATATTTTTTAAAAATATATCCCACACTAAGGGGTTAAACCTCAGTTCAATGAAAAATGTATAATGATTAAAATATAGTTGGTCTCTTTTTAAGAAGATAGCAAAGAAGCAAAAGAATACTCAGGGATGCATAAGCAACAATTTTACCCACACTGAAAGTATATCATGAATGGGACCAAAAGGGGCAAATACATACCCCACTCATTTTTGCAAGAAGCAAGGAAAAAGCATTGGTATAATGAAAGGTTACATCTTTTAATCTACATAGCAAGCAGTGAAGTTCAAGGTAGTTTAAATACTTCTACAGATATAATACTTCTCTGCTTCTAGCAACAGTGTTTAAAGAACAACAATCTATTGTAGTTATTTTAGTTAAATACCAAATGTATTTAAGTTGTACAAATGTAGCTACTTTAAAAAAACAGCTTTTTAAAAAAATAAACTGAGTTGCCTCAAGTATAACTGGGGAGTCAAACAAGTTTTATGCACCTGTTTAATTCCACCACCAGTTTCCTAAGACACACCTTTAGTTCAGCAGGTGCAATTCTATGTTCTGACAAGTCTGAAAAATGGAGGAGGAAGCTAGTCCTGACTAGCACCATTCCAGTTAGCCTTTGATTTGCATAAGTATCTGGGAGCCAATTCAAATTTCAGGATTCACCATATGAAATGAAGGAATCAATGATTTTAAAGATACTGCCTGAACAGCTACCCATATATCACTGAAGTAGGGCTCCAGGAAATAAGATAGATTACATAATGGATCACTTGAATTTCATACCTTTGCTGAATTCTAATCATGTGGTGTAATCATAACAGAAAAAAAATGCATGCAAGGAAGTTGACACTGGAATCCATTCAGATCTCCCTGGACCCTGAGCAAATACTGTTCTATAAAGTGGGATTAGAATACTGGATTTATACTGAGCTTTTGCACTCCAAAACACTCCCCCACACCCACCTTAAGTATTTCCCACCAGACCAAACACGTAATGAATCATTCAAAAAAGTAACAAAAGAAGCTGTGTGGCAAGTTGATGGCAGCTTCCATGTTCAAATTACACAGGCTTTCCACCTGAACTTTGACATGATGCCCTTTGTCTCTGTAAGCATTCCACTAATGCCATTTAAATGTATCAACCATGTGGGTCAGCATATTTAAGATATCTCTGCATGGTTTCAGGAAGCAGGTTAGATGTTGGCAATGTATAGTTCAGATCTCTGTTTAGATGTGAAACTCTGCTAAAGGGAATGGAAAGAACAGTCTGATGTCCCTACTTCTTGGAATTGTAAAAGTAGGGAATGGGAGGAGGAAAGCCTGAAGTGCTGGCTGGCCTCAGCTCTTCAGAGGCAGAGGGCTTTAAAAATAAAAATTAGTGAAAAAAAGAACATACACACCCCAACTTGGGTTTAGAATGAGAGTGTTGGATCCTATGCAGGATGCACACCGATTAAAGTATACACCAATAAGACCACAAATTAAAGATCTGACCCTTCTCCTAAATAACAGTTGAATAGGAAGCAGCCTCTGGAAGTTTCCCAGTTATAAACTGTCTGGCTTTTGGGTTATTTTAATCATGTCCATGTTCCCCAGACCCTCCCTTGTCCAGTTGATCTATGTTTACTGAAGCCAAGAAGGAAGCATCCGATGTTTTCTTTTACCAATATTGCAAGATATGTTCCTACTCAAAACAGCTTCTTCAACGGGGAAGCCAGATTCACTTAACAATCAGGTTAACCAACAGCGACTGCAACGATTCCCTTCACAGCTGTTGCAAAACAGGTCCTAAAGCGGGGCAAAAGCTCACTTAAGCAAATCTCTCCCCTAACAACAGAAACGTTGGGACTCCACTGTGGTCGTGAGATTAGATCTACCTGTACTAACACCGGGCCCCAAATCTTTCAGAGATCGCTCTCAAACCATCCCGACCTGCCAGGAACAATACGGGGGGGGCGGCGGCGGAGTGGGGGGTGGGTGAGAACGACCTGACGATCGGACAAACACGCCCACGCGTTCCCGGGCCCACGTACTTTCCGCGGCCAACTTCTTCCCTTCCTATTCCCCCCCCCCCACGGCAGAGCCTGCTCCAAGCACCTGTCGCCCTTAGAGCGCAGGCTCCTCCCCGGCCGACTGGTTCGGCCTCCTCCGGTCCGTCCTTCCTCACCTGTCCCGCGGGTCGACCCAGCTGGTGGTTTTGGTGGCGTGGTCGATGTAATAGACTTTGCCGTCGTAGTCGCGAGCTTCCTCCCAGCCTTCGGGCAAAGGCAGCTCCTGCCGGGGCATTTTTTTCCCCGGGAGCAGCAGGAGCAGCAGCAGCAGCAGCAGCGGAGAGACGGACCGAGGCCGGAGGCGGCGGACACCCCATGCAAAACAAGGCTTCAGCAACCCCCCGCCCAGCCCAGCAGCTGGCAAGGCGGGCTGGGACGAGGGGTCGCGGCGACCAAAAAACACGGAGCCAGGCAGCCGACCAGGCGGGAGTCTCGCATCGCGGCGCGTGCTGGGGAAGAAGAGCTTTTTCCAACGTTGCAGGCAACCAACCACGCGACAGCTCAGGCGAGCCGGGCTGGCCGACCGCCCGTCCTCTTCTGATAAGCGAGCCGGTCGCCTCTCCCCAGCTTCTCTCTCTTCAGCGAGAGACCCTCCGAAGCCAAGAGAAGGGGGCGGAGCTAGGCTGCCGTGGAGCCCTGGTGCCTAGAGAGGTCGAGCCCACTTCTTTTCCCGGGCTTTTGCTTCCAGCGAAGTAGGGCCGTCAGCTTAGCCAAGGCTCCGCTGCCCAGCGCTCCCCGCCAGAGAGTCTTGCAGCGCCGCTCCGCCCGCGGCTGTAGCTCCTCCTCCTCCTCCTCTCACCGCTGTCTCCTAGGTTCCTTCCTTCACTCCTCCCCTATGCCGGTGCTACTGTAATACAGGTAATAGTAGAGCCGCCTCAACTTTAAAAAAAAAATTTCTAGCGGCGGCTATTACCATAAACACGACCGTCTCGTAGGCGAGCGCCTCCTGCTGGTTGAGGCGGGGAGGGGGAAGGGAGGAGGAGGAGGAGAAGCCTCTGCAGCTTTTGACCGCTGGTTAGGCAGGAGATCCCCAACCTTGGCAACTTTAAGCCTTGTGGACTTCAACTCCCAGAATTCCTCAGCCAGCTTGGCTGGCTGAGGAATTCTGGGAGTTGAAGTCCACAAGGCTTAAAGTTACCAAGGTTGGAGACCCCTGGAAGAGAAGCCAACCTGATAGCGGAGGATGGGTGGGTTCCCACGTGCTGTTAACTCTTGTTAGCAAAATGGGAGGGTCGAGGCATTGGTCAAAGGTGCTTCAGAGGAGACGCTCATCCACAGAATACAGGTGAAGGTGAAGGTAATTGATTGTTAAGACTTGGGATCAAGCCTTAGGGCGGGGGGGGGGGAGGAGAGGGGGGCCGGAGACAAATCTGAATGGAGGAGGCAGCGCGGCGATCCCTTTCTGAAGACAGCTTTGCCCACGGTTTGTAATTAGACGAAAGATGATCGTGTGGCTGGTGTCGAACCGAATCGATAGAGCCAAGGTTAAGAATTCAAAATCGGCAGCATGAAAACCTTACAAAAAAGCTCCCCCCCCGTTCCCCCCCTGGCAAATAGATTTTTCCCCCTCCCACATTGTACCAAAATAGCAGTTCCTCAACTCTTCTTTGTTATCTACTTAAGGAAGAATATGTAGGTAAGAAAGAAAACAAAAGCTATCAATCTTGGGGGGGGGGGGGGAAACGTGAAGAAAAGTAGAAAAGAAAACCATTTGTACTACCTGGTAAACATGGAGAGTGTATCTCTAAGCCACGTGGAACCCTCATTTCCATCATTTCAAGGGAAGTATGTGGATCACTTGAACCCAGAAAGCACCATGACCTGTGTAAATGGGGAAAAAACAACAACCAACCACTAGCTGATGGTGATTTCATGGAGAGATCCAGGGCTTTTTTTGTCATAGAATGCTCAGAACGGAGCATTGGATGGAACCTTGTAGGGTAGGCAAGGCGGGTTGTATGACATGTGTGAGTTCAGGCACCTTTTTCTTTTACAAAAAAAGCACTGGAGAGATCCATGTCACCTTCTTAACAATAATGTAAAGATGGCTTGCCACTGCTTTCCTCCAAGATGTTTTTCAACTTCCTAACTACCTCTGGTGGTCTTCCATCAAAGTGCTTAACCTTATCCAATCCTACTACACTTCTGGAGATCAGCTAAATAAGTTAGGTGCTGCCATCTAGCTATATTTAAACTCAATGCACAGCCAAATTGGCACCAAGTGGCAACTTGTTTCAAACTGCAAAAAAAAATGTTGATAATAATTTAAGAGGAGAAAGAATAAAGTTGGCAAGGCAATGGATTGATATATATCAATATAGTTTTTATATGATGACAGAACACCATTTTAAAATATATACTATTTTTTGAATTTTATAATACATGTGCTTTCTTAGAAATCAGTGGGTTTTACTTCTAAAAAAACATGTATCAGATTCAGTTATGTAACAATGTATATCAGTAACCTAGAACCAAAAAATTAGGAGTAGACATCACATGATTCTAAAATGATAAAGTTTGAACGCAGAAAATAATAACTTGAAAGACAAGCCAAGGCAGACCATAGTTTGATTGCTACGTATATGCCATGAGAACCAAATGTTGTTCTCCAGACATAGCTGAAGTACATCCTTATCATACTTCTCCCTCTTGGTCACACTGACTGGAGTTGCTGAGATTAATTAATATGTATCCTGCACAACACATATAAACTTTCCTATCTGCAAAAATGATCAGTGAATTTATCCAAAGATAATGACTTTAATCCAATCACAATGAGAAAGTAGCTGCCTGTTAACAGCAAGATGTGCAACAATAAAAGAAGACAACTATGTAAGATTGTTAAAACAAATAAAATGGATCTGGAAAAGTGGGAAAACTTACACCTCTCAATGCTGGGGAGAATAGTAACAGTGAAAATGAATATTTTACCAAAAATATTCTTTTTATTTCAAACAATATAAGACTGGGAAAAACCTTTTTTGATGAACTAAATATAACAATACTGACATTTATCTGACGGGGGGGGGGGGAAAAAGCCAGAATTAGACTGAAAATGTTACAAGAAGTGAAGTGGAGGATTTGGACTGATGGACTGGATGCTATACTACCAAGCAACTATAGTAACATGGCTAAAAGAGTGGATAATGCTTAGAGATAAAAGACTATTATACCTAGAGGGGCATGACCTACAACTTGGATGGCATGCCTTTCTGTGGTATGGGAAGAATAAAATACATAGATACTTTCAAAACCACTTCATAAGAAATCCACTTCATTTAGAATGGGGAAAAATAAAAATTATATTAAAATACCTGGATGGCTTTCAACAATGGAAGCATTTGCTTACACAAATTTAATTACCGGTAACTACAACAAAGTTGTGACCTATTTTGGATAATGAAGGGATTGAAAGATAGACAAGATTTACAAGAACAAAGTATTGATTTATCATGGTGTCCATACCTGCAAATTCAAATGAGATATGAAAATGATGAGAAAACAACGGTATTTTTAAAGAACAGACAGAATTTGACCAGATACTGTTAAAAACAAATAAAAAATAGATTAAGAAACTCTATAAATATTTGTTAAGCTTAAAGATGGAAGGTAAAGAAAGGTAAAGGTTCCCCCGCACATGCCTGCTAGTTGTTTCCAACTCTAGGGCCTGGTGCTCATCTCTGTTTCAAAGCCGAAGAGCCAGCGCTTGTCCGAGGACGTCTCCGTGGTCATGTGGCCGGCATGACTAGACGCCAAAGGCGCACGGAACGCTGTTATCTTCCCACCGTAGTGGTCCCTATTTTTCTACTTGCATTTTTATGTGCTTTCAAACTGCTAGGTTGGCAGAAGCTGGGACGAGTAACAGGCACTCACTCTGTTATGCGGCACACGGGATTCGACCCGCCAAACTGCCGACCTTCTGATCGACAAGCTCAGCGTCCTAACCCACTGAGCCACCACGTCCCGGTAAAAGATGGAAGAGGACCAAGTAAAAGAAACAATGGGTAAAGAACTTTGGACATAATATAGAATTAGAAACCTGGGAAAGTTTATGTGAAAGAAACGCTAAATTAACGAAAGCGGTGGCTTATAAAGAAAACACATAAAATGTTTTACAAATGGCATTTAGCGACATTAGCGAATATTTTTAAAAATATGTTAAGCAAGTGTTGGAAATGTAAATGAAAACCAGGAACTTATTACCATATCTGGTGGTCATGCCCTAAAGCTAAAAGATTTTGGTCAAAAATACATATTTGGTTGGAGAAAATGACTAAAAAACATATAAATTTTAAGCCAGAAGTGTTTCTGTTAGGCATACTAGTAGGAAAAAGACTTCTGAGCGATTAATTAACATATTGATTATGATAATATAGAAATTATTACTTATTGTTTTTAAATACATGAACCCAGACAACATGCTGTTTGCTAAATATTAAGAATGTTATTTTAAAAAACCCTAACCCCAACCCTTACTCCAACCCTATTCCTAATCCTTATCCTATACAAATTGTGTGTGTGTGTGTGTGTGTGTGTGTGTGTGTATATATATATATATATATATATATATATATATATATATATATATATATATATATATATATATATATAGAGAGAGAGAGAGAGAGAGAGAGAGAGAGAGAGAGAGAAGCTGCCTGTTTTTGTGCTGTGTGTGGCAAACACTTTAAAAAGGACAATCACACTTTTTTGCCATGTACTGACTGGCTCTGTGCTTTGGGGCCAAATATCCTGAGCCGCTTAGTCAAGGAAGATGGGCATCTTCTTGAAACGTAGATGTTCATTAAGGTGTTGGTAGGAAAAATCTTAACAGGCATTGAGTTTGGCTAGTCTAAAGAAAAGAAGAAATAGGGGAGACATGATAGCAGTATTCCAGTATCTGAGGGGCTGCCACAAAGAAGAGGACATCAAACTATTCTCCAAAGCACCAGACAGCAGGACAAGAAACAATGGTTGGAAACTGACCAAAGAGAGAAGCAACCTGGAATTAAGGAGAAACTTCCTGACAGTGAGAACAATTAACCAGTGGAACAGCTTACCCCCAGAAATGGTGGGCACTCCATCACTGGAGATTTTTAAAAAGAGCCTAGACAGTCAATTATCTGAGATGGTATAGGTTCTCCTGCTTGAGCGGGGGGCTGGATTAGAAGACCTCCAAGGTCCCTTCCAGCTCTTTTCTATTCTTATAGGACCATATAAGATGGCAATAGGGGGATGGCTTCTCCCAATAATCTTTTTCTTTGTGTTGCTTTTTTGCCATCTTCTTGGTTTTTGGCAGGTAATTCTGGACCTCCTCACACAATGCAGAACCTATCCATAGAAGCTGTGAGGGAAGACTAGTTGAGTTGCAGCAAAGAGAATCACAACTGAAAAGTCTCAATAGCAAACAGGAACACATTTTTATACATTTTAAAAATAATAACTTGCTGCGAACTTGGAGTCTGAGTTTAAATGAACAGATCCATTTTTGTCTATACAAGCCAATCAGACAACTCAAATTATAATCATGATTTAATCCAAATGAGTTGACAAGCATTCAGTGACATTGTTGTGATGGCAGAGCCCTTGACCACAGTAGAGAAAGAATAGACATTGAAGGAAAAGGTAAAACTCATTTTCCTGAGGAAAATTATTATACTACCAACTGAACATAACAGACCATTCCCAGAAAAAGAGCAGTTGTTATATGAGTTGCCAGATACAAAAAAGTCTCTGTGAATTCATACATAAGAGAG
Source organism: Vipera berus (assembly GCF_964194415.1). NCBI lineage: Eukaryota > Metazoa > Chordata > Lepidosauria > Squamata > Viperidae > Vipera > Vipera berus. The sequence continues at coordinate 188,255,682 of NC_138203.1, read as the reverse complement.
CATTGTATATTGGTTTGAATTTTTTCAGATCGTCAGGCTGAACATTTACAGCAGACATGTCAAACACAAGGCCCGGGGGCCGGATCCGGCCCACGAAGTAGTTTCATGTGGCCCGCGAAGCCATACTGGAAACAGTGAGGGAACAGCCCCCACTGCCTTGGCCCTGGCCCAGAGATCCTCCTTCTGCCAGAGACCCTCAGATCTGTCCCACTCCTGCCCAGGCCCCCATAGGCACCCTTGATGCAAATGATGTAGAGCTGGCCATGCCCACCCAGTAGGCCATACACACTCTAGCCACACCCACCCAGTAGGCCACGCCCACCCTGGCCATACCCACCTGGCCCCCTGAGGGCAACCACAATGCTGATGCGGCCCTTAATGAAATTGAGTTTGACACCCCTGATTTACAGTGTGGAGGTTCACTGGAACAAAAATGGGGAAAAACTGAGCACACTTTAAGACAGCTTTCACATTGCCTAAGATCAGCTGTGAATGCAGAGTATGATACAGAGTAAATACTAAAAGAACTTCAAAAATAAGATACTGCAGCACATAACTCCAGATACCATGGCAACTGCACAATTGCAGCACCAATCATAATGGTGCATCAAAATATCCCTCCCACATATGTGGAAGTAGAAGGCCAAAAGAAGGCCATTAAATATGGTTAGGATGATGAATGACATTTTCCCCCTAGTCACAATGGTTGTTATACCATTATTGGGCTTATACAACATGCTAAACAATGTTTCTTGTCAATAGAGAAAGCCTTCTATCTGGCTTTCATTAATTAATAGGAACTGAAATGTTGCCCTCTCTGTCCAATCATACAAGATGGGCAGAAAGTAAAGATATTGTCCCTCAGACCGCCTGGCCCTACATCATGAAGGGCTTTATAAATTGTAACCAGAATCTTGAGTTTCACCTGGAGGCTTTCACCAGCTCATGAAGCAGAGATCCCACAGAGACAGGTTGCAGTATCATTGCTGCTGCATTCTGGACCAGCTGTAGCTTCCAAGTAGCTCTCAAGACTGATGTCAAGTGGAACATACTGCACGCTGCAATAGTCCATACCAATCATAGCTATGTCCGTACAATAGGCAAAATCAGGAAGGAGTTGTGTTGCGCAGTTCGTCTTCCCAGAGAAAACCAAAGTTAAAATACCCCTCCTATATTGTGCCCCCCTTATTTAAAGCTATGAATGGTTATTTCAGTGAACAAAGATTTTTTAGAAGTGATATCCAATTTTTACTCTGTAATTATTTCTGCATATTCCTCCTAATAGTTGATTTCTTTTAATACTCAAAAATAAGTTTAAAGAATGCTCTGCTAAAATTGAAACTTCCTGCTATTATTTTAATACTAATTTTAGAAACCTAAAAACTCATTCATAAGGGATTTTGGGAATAAATCCCCTTGCTTTTTTTTCACCACATAATTCTAAAATTAATTACTAAGAATTGGTATTAAATTAATTACTTAATGTACCAGATTCAGTTCCCATTGGTTATTTTGATGTTTTCAAATATATTTGTATTATGAAGTAGAAGACATGTGACACTTAGTTATAAAGAATCAAGAGAATAACAAAGAGAAGAGGGGATGATTCATAGGTATACTTTTGTGTGTGTGTGTAAAAGGGAGTGTTATTTACTTTCCAAACAGGGAACTTGCAATGAATTTCAAGAAACTTGACACTATGTGTAATTCTGCCTGTAATCATGGCATGGATGGCAGAAAACAGTGCCATATGTCATTGAATTGGAGCTGCCATTTTTCATTTCTACAGTTCCCAAATATTAAAAAAATACTATAGCTGATTTTCTCTAGGTTAGTACATAATATTTATCCCCCATGAGCTCATCTTTAAAGACTTTCTAGCAACATAAACAGATCTTATTTTAACTATGCTCAAAACTAATTCACTATGTCACTATTAGTCATTGTTTTATGAAAACACAGCTATTACTTCAAGATAGTGCTGTCTCATTTTCTCAAGCCAATATGGCAGGAGCATTCATCCATAAATAATAGGGGATACCTAATAAGGAAGACAGTTTAGCACAGTGATTAGTGAAGTAGGCTAGAAATCAGGAGATCGTGAGTTCTAGTTCTGTCTTAGGCACCAAGCCAATTGGGTAACTTTGGGTCAGTTCCTCTGTCTTTGAAAGCATGAAATGGCAAACAACTTCATCTAAACCTTGTCAAAACCAGGTAGTTTCCAGGAGTCAAAAAGTACCTCAAAGGTACACACCCACATAACTTGATCCAAGCCACACAAATAATAGGGAATATTTAATCCAAGCCTCAATTTGTAATTTATCAGAAGGGCTCTTCTAAGACTTAGGACCGTTAATGTCATGTAGAGAAACTAGCAATGGAAGATCTTTGTCTTGCAGGAACATGGAAGATTTTTGTTAGGCTTTGCCCTAATCAAGAGACATTGAAGTTATCTCCATTTCTATTCTTGTGAGCAGCAAGTCAGCTGGGCTCAGGATTTCCCCATTCTGCTAATACAGTCTTTTAAGAATGCCAGTTTCATGTTTTCATATGTACGTATGTTAAACTTATATTTCTCATAACTGAGGAGCTGCTTGCAGTGGATCAGTGGCTGAGCAAAGAAATTATTATTTTTTATTAAGTAGGAAAAAAGGGGAGAAATACATATACACACATATCAACAAAGGCAGAAGGCAGCAGTTTCTACTGTCTACTTTGTTATTTGAAATTGCCCTGGACGTTTTGGCCAACAAGAAGTGAAAAGATAAACAGATAATAGGGATCAAAATTCAAGGAGAGGAATGCAAGATGGTATGTTGTGCTGACAATGTAGTACTAATAATTATGCAACCGTGAAGGTCTGTGCAACAGTTGATGAAAGTAATTTTATCAACGATTTTGTCTGCTTTTCTTGATATAAAAATCAATAAAAATAAAACAAAAGATAATAAGGCATTTAACTCCTGAAGAAGAATATGTTGTGGAAAAAAGGGTCTATTTATGGAACAACAAAAGATCCAGTTAAATATTTAAGACTTTACCTGAGAGGTTGCAATAAAGATATATTTCAAAACAATTACAATGAATTATGGAAAGAAGAAAAAAAAACCAAGACCTGGAAAAGTTTTAAATTTTCCTGGCAAGTACTTATCATGACAATAAAATGAATGTGTTATCCAGTATAAATCTTGTATTTCAAATGGCAACAATTCAGATTTCAGGAAGCAAGTCATTATGTACCATGTGACCCAGGAGCTGCAGTCTCTGTAATAGAGCTTCCATGAGACCACAAGAATCTGGCTATTGGGCTGGCCCTTCCCCACCTTTGTCCTTGAATTTCATGATCTCCGTAGGGGTGGCCTAATTATCTTCAAACCAAAACAACATGGTAGCTTTTTCTTCTGTGTTTTCCCTCCTTGCTTTCCCAGATGACACACCAGTTGGTGCATTAGTACACTGCTGAATTGTCTGAAAGTGATAAAAATATATCTGATACAAGGTAATGAAAGAAACAGAATTTCTTGGGTAAATTGGGTGGCACTGACATCTGATTATTTTTTTTTAATTTGGTAAATTTATATAGCTGCCCATCTCACTTAAAAGTACAACAAATAATAAAAAAAAACCTAACAGAAAGCATTGATCTTAATTAATCTTAAAAGCAATAACACCATTAAAACAATAAAACATAAATGTGTAGGAAATGCGCAGTTGTTTTCTTTAACAAAAATAACCACCTTACAGACTTCATACTCATATTACTGGATTCTCAGGCCACATGGCAAAGCCATGGTTTCAGACTCTTCCTGAAGGCCAGCAAGATCAAAGCCAAGCTAACTTCAGGGGGAGTGATGTTCCAAAGGGCAGGTGCTATGGCGGAAAAGGCTCTCCTGGGTCCTGTCAGATGACATTTCTTCATGGATTGGACCTTTAACATGCCCTTTCTGCTAAACCCCAGAGGGATGGAGAGATATGATTGGGATGCAGTCCCTCAAATAATTATTACTAACATCCCCAAAAGTGGAGGGGGAGAACCTGTTTTGTGTATCTGTGTTGGCACTGGGCTAGAAACCCCCTAACTTCTCACCTGTAAAGGAGATGGGGGGAAATTGTACTTTCAGACTACAAAGATTCTGTTAATGTATGGCTTGCAAGTCTCATGACCTGTTCCAAAGAGAAAAAATTTAGGGGGCCCCTGCTCTCTGCTGAGCTTCTGGCAGCAGAATGGGGCAATACCAGCAACAAGTAGATGCACAGATGACCAATTTACAGAATGCCATGATAAAACTAATGCAGGGGTGTCAAACTCAATTTCATTGAGGGCCGCATCAGCATTGTGGTTGCCCTCAGAGGGCCGGGTGGGTGTGGCCTGGGTGGGTGTGGCCTACTGGGTGGGCATGGCTAGAGTGCGTATGGCCTACTGGGTGGGCGTGGCCAGCTCTACATTGTTCGCATCAAGGGTGCCTATGGGGGCCTGGGCAGGAGTGGGACAAATCTGATGGTCTCTGGCAGAAGGAGGGTTTCTGGGCCAGGGCCAAGGCAGTGGGGGCCGTTCCCTCACTGTTTCCAGGATGGCTTCGTGGGCCACATGAAACCACTTTGCAGGCCGGATCCAGCCTCCGGGCCTTGTGTTTGACATGTCTGAACTAATGCAACTGTAGGGTCAGAATTTTCTTCAACCTGCAGCAGCACAACAAATTGTGGTTCCACCAATGTGACCTTGCTGGAAAAATTATAGAGAATCCATTCTGAGCATTCTTCTCTGCCCACTATGCAGTTATGGGCTATGCCCTTTGTTATTTGCCTATTCTCCAGACAGCATCTCTCTTCTCATTTCTCAAGTTTTTTCTCACATGCCATCTGCTCAGGAAATTGTGTGTTCCATTCACTTTCAGCTCTAGGATGCAGACAATGGCAAACTACTTCCAAAAAAACCTTGTTGAGAAACCTGTAGAGACTTACTGTACAGTCTTCAGGAGTCGAGACTGACTGGTAGGGACCAAAAGAAATTAGGAAAGCAAAGGAATTAGGGTTTGTATTGCATTGACTGCAAGGATTCTTTGTGCGTTCAGGTTGAGTATCTGACTTCATACATCATTCAACATACTAACCAATAATTTATGGTTTAACCACATTATAGTTAGCCTGCCATAACAAATTAAAACAATAATTCAGTGTCTGTACCCAGTACTGACTTGAATCAGCAAAGTTAACAAGCCCTTGTTCATACTGGTTGTGAAATGTTTTAGATTGTTTTGTCCAAGAAAGACCTAGTTCTCCAGCTTCTATTATAAGGCAAATTGGCATGCTTGATAATGCTCCCTGTATTTTTTTGGGGGGAGGGGCTATTACAAAGTGATTACAAATATATCCTAAAATTTTCAAAACTTTGAAATCTTCAAAGGACTATATACTGTAACTGTGTAATATAATCCAGTGTCCTTGTTGATTTTAAGAGAGTGTAGCATCCCCAGCTAGCTAAGTTTCCTCATACGAGGGCCATGCCTGCCATAAGTTCTGCTGGAGTTAGTGAGCCTGAACCAAGTATAATGTGTTTGTCTCCTTAGAAACTATAATTTTTTGAAAAAATCTGCTGATAAGAATGTGTAACACTTTGTTTGCTGTTCACTTTGTTCAAGGGAAATGAAGAGATTCTCTGCATATTTCCATTTACAATTCCTATGTTTCGGCTTCCTCTCTTCTAACTTTTTCTGCTTTTGAATGCTATGCTCTAGGGTTTATTAGCGAACACAAGGCAGATTATTTTACATTCTAACAGCAATAATGTTCTTTTTGCATGTTAAATGATACAATGTGTTAACAAAAAGAGAGCACTGGAGAGCAAATTAAAGCAGCCTATGTAGGCAGATTTCAGCAATGCATTGGAGAGAATGGAGTAGGAAAAAGAGATAGAAAAGACAATCATTTGTGGGAAAAGAGGATATTCCAGGGGACAAAGTGCTTATTTCTGTTTGTGAAATACAGAAGGATCTACCACTTGCGTTGTAGCTTTGTTCTTGTAAGGAGGAGATGAGATTTGAATTCCTAACCCTAAACTGATCTACTTAAGACATTTAGCTGAGCTCTCCCTTGAGCAAATGTTCCTCCGCAAAAAGAGAAAGGTTTTTTTTTCCCAGGCTTGAAAGAATCAGCAAAACCTGTTTGCACATTTCTGAGCTGCCGAAACCCAAATGTTGCCAGATGGCAGCGAAGTACATCTGTATTGTTTGTATGGCTGTTTTTATTTTATTTTTTTTTAAAAGTTTTGGGTACTATTTATGTTTTAATTATAAGACACACAGAGACATAAATGTGTGAAGGGCAGCTATATACGTTCATTTTTTTTCCCCTCTTTCATTCAGTCATGTCCAATTCTCAGAAACTGCCTAGACAAGACCTTGCAGTTTTCTTGGCAAGGTTTTTGAGATGTGGTTTGCCTTCCTTTCTAGAGCAGGGCTGAGAGTCAATTACTGGCCCAAGGTCCACGAGTTGGCTTTATGCCCAAGGCAGCGCTAGAATTTACAGTCTCCCAGTTTTTAGCCCAATGTTCATATAAGCTTTACCACTCTATGGTAAATATAATATAATACTCTATGGAAGTACGAATTCATTAGCATTTGTATTTTTCTTATCTTATCCTTTTTAGCCTTTAATGAAAGTAGTAATGAAAAGTTTTAGTTGAATATGTATTGTATTTCCTGTTTCCTACACCCATTTACATGAAGAGCAAAACACTTTTAAGAAATCACCAGTTATGTTCATGACATGCATAATAGCAATAATAATAATGGACAGCGTATGGCTTAACGTGTGTGAATCAGCTCATTTGCTGCTTGGCAGTTCTTTCAATCCTTTCCCTCATTTGTCCTGGTTAGAGATTTGGCTGATTCTCCTTTTGGCTGGATCTATTCTATGGCTAAAACCAAACTCAGACTTAAATACACATAACCTTTTTCTGTCTCTTCAGGAAACAACCTGTATCAGTTTTAGCATGAATAAGGGTCCAACATGAACATCATGCATATTGTTGAACTCGCTTAGCATATTAGGCACTACAGGATGGTGTCCACAAAGCAGTAACGTCCCTAAATCATTCTAATTATTTTTCTTTTCCTTCTAATTATCTTTTCCATTCTTCTGCATGCTTGGCTGCCCCTTTTCACTCCCTTCACTCCTTCTCTAGTTTTTAAAGTAAGGACACAAATTAGCAACATCCATGCAACACAGCATACTAAAATGTGTATACGTAGATAAATAGGTAGTATAAAGTAGGCTATTGGGTTTCTTTGGTTAACCAAACTTTGCTTCTCTGTGTCTTACCACTTATGTAAGCAGAAAGGAATGCATGTTGTCTTCTAGCTTTGGCAACACTAGCTTCTATCCCTGGTACGTCATTCCATATTTTGTGCTCTTTTTGCAGCAAACAAATAAGGGGGGAGGGGTGTAATATAGCATTTGTCATAGAGGAATCCAGTCAAAATAACTCCCCCTTCTTTTTTTTAAAGTTGTTTACCGATAAATATTGCATACCTGCTAATTACTGTGCAAATACAACCTTGTGCACTTTCCCTGTGGAATGTGTGTCAGCGGGCACCTGCTCTGAGGGCATGAGTCATGTGGAATTTAAGTGGTACAGGGCTGGGCTGGTTGATTAAAAGTAACTCAGTAGTCTGTTTGTTCTACATCATATTTTTAATCTTTAGCACTTTGTACACCTGCAGTAGATTCCTGTCACTTTACAATTAGGTTTCCCACAGGAGAAGGAAGAAATTCCTCACTATCGCAATCTTATGTGCTAGTTAGAAGTCTGATGTTTGCTAAGCTGAGACTTTTAACTTTGGTTTGTTGAAGAGGTCATAGTGGCTTGTTTTAAATGGAATGCTAAACCAAAATGGATAAGTTTGCACATGCCCAAAACAAACAACCCATCTTATGGTTGAATATTACATGGGAAGCAGCATCTGAGTTTATGTTTGGTATGTAATCTTGAAAATCCATAAATAAAAATATGGATTCAAATATCAGCACCAAGCAGCTATATCTTTCACATTAAGTGAAATACACATTTCCAAAATGTCCTCCTTGGAACTGCCTAGTTGTGTGTGTGTGTGTGTGTGTGTGTGTGTGTTTGTGTATAAATGGGAACAACAACATGATCTATTGTGACAAAGCAGTTAAAGCAGGGGTCCGCAACCCCCAGTCCGTGGACCAGTACTGTGCCATGGCATGCCTGCAAATGGTCCACACAAACAAGCAAAGTCCCATCTGTGGGAGGCAGGCAGCACACAAAACCACGCAACCTTCGGTCCGTGGAAAAATCTTTCTCCATGGAACCAATTCCTGGTGCCCAAAAGGTTGGGGACCTCTGAGTTAAAGTTTGAAAATCCTAGGGATCTTATAGCCTGTAGTCCTCAATCACCCTCCATCTTGTTTGCAAGGCTTCCGCTGGCAGGAAGTTGCAAGTCATAGTCACTTGAGATCCTCGCTTAAGCATCCACAGCTCCAACTTAATGATAGAAACTGGGACTACTGGGATTGCTGTTGCTAAGCAATCATTTCACATTGCACACTTTTGACCACATGCTTAATGACAGAAATTCTGGTCGCAATTGCTGTCATAAGTCAAGGACTACTTGTAGTAAATGATTGGTCTGCTTAAGTTGCAATTGATCAAATCTATGCAGGACAATGAGGTAATCTCATTACAGCATTCATACTTGAAGACAAATTTATCTGTTTTATCATTTTTATTAGCAGTGTGGTGTAATGATTAACAGATGGGACTATGGCTGGAAAAATCTAGGTTCATCAAGTGCGCCCTCGGCTATAAAAGCACATTGGGTGACTTTGGACTTTGAGTTGGACTCTCAGTCCAATCTGCATTGCACAGGATGTCTTGTGGGAAAAATGGAGGAAGGTATATTCTGGATATATTGCTTGAGTTTGTGGAAGAAAGGAAATAAACCCAACAACAAGCGTCTTCTATTTTTCACTTTGTGACCCCTTGTTTTGTCTTTCCTACTTGGTTAACAAAGAGAGAGACTGTAGTTGTACAAAATTTTTCAATGTTACACATTCATCCAAAAGTGATTGCATATGTCAAGTGCTTTGTTTCAGCTATCCTGTAAACGACTCTTAAGTGGAGGGAAATTGCCCTAGCCTACTCCCAGATCCCTTTCAATTAAATTGGGGTTTGTGCAAATCACTCTGTCAAGCTCTCCATAATATGGAGATTGCCGTTATTGTTCTATAAAGTTGCAATTTTAAAGGTGTGGAAGCAATGAAAAGCAGAATAGAGCATGTAATACAAAATGACCAGTTTCAAAAGAGCACAGTTTTATATTTCAGTCTTTATGCTGAATTATATTTCATTTGGAGTTGAGGATAGAAAAAAGTACATATGATGAAATGTAGTTATCATACATAGAGAAGCCCTATCTTCTTTTGTATGACATTAAGGACCATAATCATCTGCATTCCTGCAGTTGCCATAAAAATATTCTGTCATAATTTCTATTACCCTGATGGCTAAGCAATAATCTGCTTCAGAAGCTTTAGTGAGGGATAAGTTAAGAAAATAAATTTATTCTGTATCTATCAATTACATTCTCTTATGTGGGGTGGAGCTGGAGCAAAAGAAAGCAATGATAATGCAAATAATAACAGTTGTCTTGGGTGCAATCATGAAACAACTGGAGCAGCATTTGAACACCACCAATGGGAAAGTTAATTAGTCTGATACTTATTTGCATCTTATAGTATGCAATGCTATTCTCTTTTTTCCTTTTTAAAACATTATTAAAATATTAAAGCTTCTTTAACCACTCTGAATTTAAAAAAAAACACATGATAAGAGCTAAAAGAAATACTTGGCTCTGGTTGAGGGGATATGTTGACACTTAATCTGTGCACATCAGTTGTCGTATTTTAAATTTGTGTATGTGTATATGGATGGTCCATATTTCAGTTAGGCCTTTGTATGCTCACAGATGAATAAATGTAGATTGTTTTCAATAATCTCCCCTTCCAAGTTAGTTCTAAGATTACAATTATAAAGATAAGAGTCACATTCTTTTATATGGGTGACCATATAAATTTGAATAATAAATAAAATTATTCTGACAATGAACATTGTACAAAATGTTTATTAAAAATGAAATGAAAAGTTATGAAAAAGAATAGATTGAATTATGTTTTGTTTAATTACATATGTGATGCTTTATAATTTTGTAAATTGCCAGACTCAGATTTTCTTTTGTTTTCTCACTGTAACAACAAACCTATCTTACTTTGGGTTTTACCATCCTAGATACTGTTCTAGCAATCATTTGGAATTAATAGTATTTAATAGTTTCTTTAAAAATCCCTTTGTAGGAATATGCCACTGTATTTTACTGAAATGCTCTTTGATTTGCCTTTATTTGCATTATTTGCTGGTTCATTCTATTTGCTCAGAGATTTTTGTCAGTAGGGTTTCTTTTTTATACTTTTGGACACTTTCTCAGTATTTTTAATTAGGAGAACATGTGTATTGCATTAAATATGCTTGCACAGCAGTGATAATTTCTCTGTCAGTATCTCATATCCTCTATTTATGTATGTGTGAGTGAGTAAGCAGTGTACATAAGCCTAGGTAGATGGTTTAAGTTTTACTAAGAAATCTTGAATCCAAAAATGTCTAGAGTGCTTCTGTAAAAGTGCTGATTTCCTCCATTTACATGTTCTACTACACAGTACTTATCTCCCCCACAACTCTACATAGTTTCAGACAATTTAATTAATATGTGGAAATGCTCTGGGGACTTGTGTCTGTCTGAAAGCTGAAGGAGGAAGCTCAGGAACCATGGAAACCAAGCAAACTGAGATGAGTTCTTCATCATTTCTGGATTACTACCTCTTCCTACAGATTTTTAAATTAGATCAAAGATAAAGATGTCTTCAAGTCAAGCTTGACTCCTGGTGCCTCCATCAATGCAATTTTCTTGGCAGCACTACAGAAGTAGTTTGCTGTTGTTTTCTTCCAAGCTAGTTTTTTGTTGTTATTTGGCTTTCCAGATTGACCAACAGAGAAATGATTAAATAAAATATTTTCCTTCCATAAATAATTTATTATAGCTAAAGAGTCCTTGATGGTCTCTGACCTTGGTTGTTTGCTTGCAGGCGTTTCATTACCTGACTAGGTAACATCTTCAGCATGTTTGGAAGCAAATAGGTAAGCTCAGAGACCACCAAGGTTTCCATAGTTCTGAGCTACATATATTCTGTTCTATTGATGTTAGTGGCTAATAAAGAAATTACAATTAAATGGCTAAAACAAATGTTTGTTTCCTTATAGTACTGATTACAGACACATTTTAAAATAGTTTTAACTTGTAATACAATGCATTATCTTCCTCCAATCCATTGAGTCTATAGAAAATGCAAATTACACATAAGAAATTTGTATGTCAAAAATTCATAAAAGAAATATGGTTTGCGTGCAAAAAAAAATACCCATTGTTTAAAGTATGGATTGTTGAAAACCATTGACGGTGTAGCAGCATGGAGAGTGATGATAGATGCCTATTGACTTTTGTGTTCATAGTAAGTAATGTTACGTAGCTGCCTGCATAGTGAAAACAAAGCTTGCAATCTGCAGTTTGAAAATTAAATTGTATTCCGTCTTTTTCCTATCATCAAATTAAGAGAGCTGTCAATGTTTGGCTTTCTGTTTCCTGAAAGAGGTGTATTGGCTTATTTGGCAACATTGTAATAATACATATTAAGGGGCATCATCATAAACAGCAAAAATATAGAAATGACAGTGTTATGAAAACAAACTGCCTCCAGCCTAGCATACTAGATAGTGAGTTCACATCCCCATGTAGTAAAGATGCTTTAGGTCAATAGGAAAGACAAAATGTCAGGGTAGTGGACATGGCAGTGCCTAGAGACTACAGAGTAGAAGAGAAAGAACTGGAAAAGATGACGAGGCAGCTTCAATCAGGGGTCCCCCAACCCCAGGCATGGCTCACTACCAGGCTGTGGCCTATTCGGAACTGGGCTATGCAAGTGGCGGGCTGATGTGCACATGTGCACACAGCTCAGCTTGCGTGAGCAATAAGCTGGTGCGTGTGCACATGCATGAGTATCTCAACTTGCACAGGTCAAGCTTGCACAGCCTGTTTCCCCTTTCCCGCCGTGCTACCAAGCTGCAAATGTTGGGCACCGCTGCCTTAGATGACTAAAAAAGACCTGCAAATAGAAATAGAGTGACTGTGACAAAAGAAAGCAATGATAGTGCCAATAATAACAGTTGTCTTGGGTGCAATTGTGAAACAACTGGAGCAGCATTTGAACACCACCAGCATTGACAAATTCACCATCAGTTAATTGCAAAAGGCAGCTTTACTCAAAACAGCTTGGTCTAATGGTGTTAGACACCTCTAGTACCATCAGACATCAACATCTATCTATCACAGGTGCTTGGGAAGGACTTATAGGTGGATAAAAATGCCAAATCCAGTTTGAACATCTGTCTGGCTGTGTAACAAACCACAATAATAATAACTTTCTCTAGTATCCATCAAGAGATTGTGAGAGAGCTCTGCATTTGTTGCAGATCAGGTGCCCTTTGTGGTCTGTCCAGATCATTATAGTTTGCCTTTTCTTCTTTTTATTAGCTGATTAGGATCTGGGAAACTTTGTAGTAACCAATTTTCTTGAAAAAGATATTTTCTTTCCTTCATTTAGTGTTTGATTTTGTACATGTCTTATGAGATTGGTTTATTTACCTCCAAAAATAATACATAATTTTGCTATCATCCCTGTATACCAGTTGGTAGAATTATTTAACTTACCGTAGTTTGATTTTTCACCTTTTAATTACCAGAAGATCATCACAGGCTGTGAGATCTCCCACTTTCTCCCATACCAGAGTAAGGTTGACACAGAATGTGGGATTGAGAAGCCTATGCGGTGCACCATAAAGGGTAGATGGTGAACAGGGAGTACCAACCTGCTACCCCAGCACAGAAGCTGGCGTCAGGCTACAAAGATCCTTAGGGCATCTAGTAGGATAGGTTGATTCAGCCTTAAATCCCACAGGGATCAACAATCCAGGATCGAAGTAGCTTTGGCTCCATGCAAATAATGTAAATTAGTTCCATTCTAAAAATGCAATAGGAAATGAAGAGAAAATCCTTTTCTGTTGGATAAACTATTTACAGCTGGGTGAATCCTTTTAATTTTTTCTCTCTCAAGGACAATGTTTCCTCATAAATACCTGTGAATTATAAGGGGTATGGGTCTATGTAAAGTAAACAGTAATAGAGAGAAAGAGAGAGAGCGCCAAAAGAGTGGATATACCACTTTGTTCCTGATCTACATTTTCTCTTTTTATTGTTCATTTTCCAACACTCTGTTCTTTGTGTCCCAAGCTGTCACTTTATCTGAATGGATTTTTTTGCAAAGCAGGTTTAAGATCAACCCAAAAATCTATGTGAAATTAGAATGTGGTTCATAAGCTGCCTAAATCTGCTCAAAATGTATTTTTCTAATCTGGGGCCCTGCATTATGGATTTATGGATCTCTATAATCCAACAGGAAGGAAGGAAGGAAGGAAGGAAGGAAGGAAGGAAGGAAGGAAGGAAGGAAGGAAAGAAGGAAGACTTTTAGAGAGTACCACTTTGGATAAGAGTATTCTAAATATGGAGGAATTGAAACTAAGGGGGAATCCGTCATCACTCCATTTCCAATTCTGGTGTTCCTCACTTAATAAATAACTGTCTCTGTTTCCTGCAGGCCAAGTACTTACATAACACATCTCCTTTGACTGAATCTTTGGCACAAGCTGAATTACAAAAGTATATCAAAATATAACATATAAAGACAAATGTCCTGTCTTTTGCTGATGTTGCATAGCTATGTTTTAAATAAACCTTAGGCAATGTAAGCAATGAAAACTTAATTACTATACGTTTTGGCTACAGAAATATCCATATTTTGGGTTGTCATTTTCTTTATGGCATGTTTCTTTTAAAACCTGGGCTTTGTACTGTTTTTTTACTTGTACATTCTTCATGTTGTGGTTGTTGTTGGTTGCGAAGTTGTGTCCGACCCATCGTGACCCCATGGACAACATTCCTCCAGGGCTTCCTGTCCTTTACCATCTTCTAGAGTCCATTTTGGCTCATGCCTACTGCTTCAATGACTCCATCCAGCCACTTGATTCTCTGTCGTCCCCTTCTTCTCTTGCCCTCAACCTTTCCCAGCATTAGGCTCTTCTCCAGTGAGTCCTTCCTTCTCATTAGGTGGCCAAAGTATCTGGGTTTTAGCTTCAGGATCTGGCCTTCTAAAGGGCAGTCAGGGTTCATCTCCTCTAGGACTGACCGGTTTGATCCCTTTTACAGTCCAAGGGACTCGCAGGAGTTTTCTCCAGCACCATAGTTCAAAGGCCTCAGTTCTTTGGCGCTCAGCCTTTCTTATGGTCCACATTCTTCATACCTGTGATATAATGTCATTCTGGTATCTTTTCCTATCATGTAACTTGCAGTTCCAGAAAGCTCTGTGCATATTATTTTTTAAAAAGAAACAGCCAGTGAAAAGAAAAGGTCTGTGATATTCTTTGAAGTTCAAAAGAGCTAAAGGGTAGGTAAAATAAGATAACTGATGGCAGTCTTTCAGCCTGAAATGAAACTCTAATTTTAAGAACCTAGAGCAGGGGTAGGCAACCTCGGCTCTTTTATGACTCATGGACTTCAACTCCCAGAATTCTGGGAGTTGAAGTCCATGAGTCATAAAAGAGCCGAGGTTGCCTACCCCTGACCTAGAGCATATTGTATATACTTATGCAGCATTTCTAGTTAAGTTTAAAGCAAGAAGTTCAGTCTCAGGATAGCGGCCTATCACATTCCTTCCTGAATGCTCACTCATTCCATGGTGTATTGTGTAAGGAAGTGAAGTAGAGGGTGAGCGGGCAGTTAAATATGAAAAGGCAAAGCCTTTTAGCAGGCTATCATTGCTGTGGTATTCTAATCAACTGATGTTTAGAAAACTTCTTTGCTACATAAAACCCATGGCATAAGAATAGGCATAAATGTGTTTCCTTTGCAAAAGCATCCATACTGATAGTGCCTGGAATTCTCTTTTTTTTTTAGCTTGTAGAGCTTTTTAATGAAACTTCACTGTAAGTGAAATTCCAACTGTTTGGGTAAATATGACAAACCAATTGAAAGAACCCATTAGTAGTCACGTACCTGCCAATTCAAGCAGACTGAGAGAGACATAAAACTATATGGTGCCCCAATCTTCAGTTAGCATGGATTAATTGCTAACACTTGTTTGCATCTATCGATGCAGTTGAATATTGTTGAAATAAAAGTCTTCATCGTGGTTCATCCAAGCTGGGAATGAACATGGCAACTGCTTTAGAAAGAAGCTTGTAGTTTATTGAAGAGGTGAGCCAGACAGGAAGATGGTCTGGCAGAAAAAAAAGGACTAACCACATGTAGGGAGTGGGTTTTTATACCCTGTGGAGCCTTTTGTTTGGAGCTGTTTCTTGTTCCTCTTTGAGGCTATTTCTTGTGTCATGAACTTTTGACCTGAGTCTGAGTGTGCCTTTCTGGTATTCTGATGGTGACGGATTAATCCTATTATGTCCAAAGGTCATGTCCTGCTTCCCTGGGGATGTGGTATGTAGATTTTAGGTGTCTTTGTCTTAATCTCCCAGCTGAGGGGGTGCAACCTTCCTGGATTTACATCTGCATTTGTACAGAACTGGTTTCTGCTTGGGGGAGGGAGACCTGGGGCTATCAAGAAAAACGGCCTGCATTCCTGCTTCTTCAAGATCCCTGGAGGAAGTATATTTTTTCTGCCCTTTTAATATTTCCTTCTCTGGGGAGCTGACTTCCCACAATACCAAAAGCTGATCAGTGTGAAATTTAGTATGTGATTCAGGCTTCCAGCACTAAATAACATTTTATTTTCCTTAAAGCTATGATCTACAGCAAATAGCCTGAAATAATACTGTACTAGGTCATATATTAAGCAAGATACGTTTTCAACATTGTTGATCCCAGAGCCAATAATGAATACTTCATTTGTTGATAAGTCTTGAAGAAAATATTAAAATCAAACCAAAGTCCTAATCCTCTCTCCACATTTTATTTCACATATTGCTTAATAGCTAATTTATAACCTAAGAAAATAACAAAGGCTGGGAAAGTTCTCCAGATTGTTCTTGAATTGTTCAGTGATCATTAAGTGACAGACTAACATATTACTTGGGCAATGGCAGAACTTTAGGATACAACATGTTCTTGAAAATATTACAATAAAAATACCCCCCTTTTATGACTCTGTAATTCCTTAGTTCAGGGTAGACTTGAGGCAACTGGATTGAGCTGAGTGTTTTACTGGCTGGATGTCCTTCCTGACGCCATGTGAAGTTCACAGCAGATATTTTTTTCCTTCCGCCCTAGAAGAGAAACATCTGCTGCTATCTAGGATTGAATTCTCAACCTTCTGACTAAGAGGTGAGCATCTTCACCACTAGGCCACCATGGTACTCCTTTAAAAAAATTACAATGAATAGGCAAAAGCAACCTGAGTTAGAATTTTGTAATCTGTCATTACAAAATTTACAAATTTCACGAAGGGAATCTTTCACGAAGGGAATCTTTGAAGCATCTTGGATGACTAACTAATTTACTGTGTCATATAATAATAATAATAGTAGTAGTAGTAGTAGTAGTAGTAGTAGTAGTAGTAATTTCTTAGAACAGGTAACATACTGCAACAATGCCTTTAAAACTATCAAACAACATCTGCCTCGAGATCTGCCTACTCCAGGTCTTTGGGAAAGACTTGATAGGGGGATAAAAAATGTCAAATCCAGTCTAAACATCTGGCTTAATTATGTGATCAACCATAATAATAATAATTTAAAGAACACTCAATATTTGGAAATTTTGAATTTACCCTAATTTTACCAAACTCTCTCTTTCTCTCTCTCTCTTTCACACACACACATGCACACTGAAATCTTGCTTGGAATTGCCTATATCTTTAGGCACTACATTAATAATTTTTCAGTCCTTGGTTAGACCTTGAATTATTAAGTTTTCACCTGTCTTAGACTGTGAATCCATCATCACCATCATCATCACCACAAATTATACTGCATAACTCCAAGCAACTGCCTGAGTTTTGATGGGTTGTAGTGCATGTTACAGCTGTTATCTATTATAGTTAATTTTAAAATCAATACTTTAGTCCTGTGCTATAAGGTGCTTCATACTTTGCTGGTAATGAATGGGCTATCTATATGTAACAGATATCTATAATTTGAGATCAAAGTGAATATACATTTTGAGAAATTGTTTAAAATCATTTGTGTATTCTTGGAGTGGATCAGCTAGTAACATATTTCTCAAATGATCTAATTCAAGGATATTCATTCTTCTATATTTGTTAGATATTGTGATTAATTTTCTTTGCTGGACTATTTAAGAGAGAGCAGGGTAATATATAGATTCTTCTTGTTTTTCTTTAAAAGACTGGATAAGAAAAAAAAAGTGCAGAATTTTGGATGGGTTAAGCCTTTTTTAAATAGCTTTGTCTCATTGTTATATTCAACTGTATAATTTATAAACACATGAATATTTCTTTGACATCCCACAAATGAAAAATGATCCCTATTAGCTCTAGATTGAGATGTTGTTGAGCTTAGTCTCTGAAGATTTTGACAAGACTGCCACCCTGTGGTTTCATGGTTAAATACTGACATTTCTTTTTCTATCTCTAGCTGTAGACTACAAAACATCATCACGAAGTTAATTAGAAATGCAAAAGAACTACTGGCATTTTTTTTTAAAAAACCCTAATATAGTATATGTCTTAGTATGTCTAAATTAATTATGTAGTAATAATTATAAACAAAAAGTATTTCAAAAGCAAACTGAAAAGCATTTGAATTTTTCTCTCTCTCTGGTTTTCTGTGGACATTTAGTGATTTGGTTTTCGTTTCATTCTTTCAACAAAGTGCACTTCCCCACTAAAAAAAATTGTTTTAATACCCCTTTTCCTACACATTTAAGAGTAATGGTTTAACAGAGGCAATGGTGAATCATTTTCATTTTCATTTCAAGTAAACAAGAATTAAACTTTACTTGAAGGACTCCATTTTGGTGTTAATGAAATTTAGGATAGCGCTACACTTTGCTTTTCTCTGCCTACTTCTGTGTTCAAATGTGATTTTATATTTGATAACATTTGACTATCTTAAGTAGATTGATTGACTAGGCTTGCTTGCAATGGGGAAAAATAATATATTCTACAATATAGGCTCTACATCAGTACCCTTCTCAAGTCAACATTATTCTGTATGACACAAAAAACCCTCCACTAAAACTTACTAACTACTCGATTCAAAAGCATGAAATAGTGCATAATAGACAGACTGTAAAGGTAGTAATTGAACCTGCATGAAGGTTTTTTTTTCTGAATAAATGTTTATTTAAAACAAGAAAACAGAAATACCAGTTTTCTTTTTTGTTGTTAGTGGGCTACTTATTTGTAAAATAAAATGTTTATACTATTCTTCACAACACTTTTTCTGAGTTGTACTTTGAAGAATTTTGCAACCAGCTGTCTCCCCTTATTCTTACCTGTACAAGAACACAAGTTATTGGTGGCATCTGAACCAAACATCAGCATGAAGTCTGATCCTACAGAGAACAATTCATAAGCAATTTTGAGGCAGTGAAGCGAATACATCCATCCCACTCCAGTGTGTGTTTTGCTGACTTGTATTACTCTGCTCCAGTCTGATAGAAATATTGCTGTTCTGTTGGAAGCAAGCACTAGTACCAGGTCGTCCTCAACTTACGACCACAATTGAGCCCAAAGTTTCTGTTGCTGAGTGGGATACTTGTTGAGTGAGTTTTTCCCCATTTTACAACCTTTCTTGCCACAGTTGTTAAGTGAATCACTACCAGTTGTTAAGTTAGTAACACGGTTGTTAAACGAATCTGGCTTCCTCACTGACTGTGTTGTCAGAAGGTCACAAAAGGGACACTGCAGCCATCATAAATATGAGTCAGTTGCCAAATGTCTGAATTTTGATCACATGATGATGGGGAATGCTGTAACGGTCGCAAGTGTGAAAAATGGTCATAAATCGCTTTTTCCAGTGCTGTTGTAATTTTTAATGGTCGCCAAACTGTTGTAAGTTGAGGAGTAACTGCGTTTGTTTGGTTCATACTGGTATACCAGTGGCAAGCACAGAGGTCTACCATTCATTGCTGCTTTCAGAAATGAACTTCAGGTACAGATAGTCCTCAATTTACAACCACAAGGGTTTGAAATTTCCATCGCTAATTGATGCAGTCGCAATGCACAACTCTTATCGCTTAGCAACAGCAAACTGCAGTCTCAGTTGCAGTGGTTAACTGAAGCCAATGGAGGCTGGGCGAGGCAAATGTCTGCTGGCTTCCCATAACCAAAAGCAGTTTGGAAATGTCAAGAAGTTGCAAGTTCCAGGCAGGCAGGCAGGCAGGTAAGTGGCTGCTGCAAGATGGAGGAGGGAGAGGGCCTGCGGGGTGTGGAGGGACTCGGGATGAGACGCAGGGGTGTTTAGCAATGTGTGAGAGGAACCCTGTAAGTCAGGGAGGGTATCTGGTAAACAAAGGTCTATGTGGTTTGATGTGGATGTGTGTGGGGTGCACAGCAAGGAGAAGTGTTTTGTGGGACAGGGAGGGTCTGCAGTGGTGCACAAGAGGTACTATGAAGATCTGGGAGGGTGTGTATCAGTGCATGACTATGTGCAAGAGGTACCATGTGGGTTGGGGCATGTTCACACTGGTGCAAGGCAAGGCATTAGAGCAGAGCTTTTCAACCTTTTCACTGATTGTACCACTTTTAGGATATGGCAATATTCGAGTACCACCAGTCACCTAGCAAGGTATCAAAAACTTGATGACCAAAAAAAAAGGTGATAAAGTACAGTAGTCCTCGACTTACAACGGTTTGCTTAGTGACTGTTCAAAGTTACAACGGGATTGAAAAAAGTGACTTATGACCATTTTTCACACTTATGACTGTTGCAGCATCCCCAGAGTCATGTGATTTACATTCAGATGCTTGGCAACTGATTCATACTTATGATGGTCAGTGTCCCAGGATCATGTGATCACCTTTTGCAACTTTTTGACAAGCGAAGGCAATGGCCGGGGGGGGGGGAATGTAGCCAGCTCAACATCACTCAGGTTGCGGCGTGCCTGTGGGCTGAGTGGGAGATCTGGGGGTCTCCAGTGGAGGAGGTGGAGCCTTGCCGTCCCTCTTGGGCTGCATGGGGGACTTCTGGACAGTAGCGTGGACTGCCTGGAGTCCTGGGCAGTGGAGGGCAAGTGCCCAGCCCAGCCCTCAGGGCACCAGAGGGAGGCCCCTTTCCATGTGAGGAGACCTGGTTTTGTAACCAAAGCATCCCTAGCAATAGGATGGGAGAACATCAGGATAGGCCAGGAGGAGGGGGCAAAAGGATGGTGCAAGGGCAGCAGGGCTGCTGGTGGCCAAGTACTAAGGCAGGACTTCCCTCAGACCCTCCCTCTCATTCCAATCTCCTTCCTTCCTTCCTCGCTCCCTCTTTCTCTGCCTCCCTGCTTCTCATTCCGATCTTCCTTCCTTCCTTCCCTCTCATTGTCCCATCCTTCCTTCCTTCCCTCCCCATTGTCCCTTCCTTCCTTCTCTCCCTCCGTTCCTTCCTTCCCTCCCTCCATCCCTTCCTTCCTTCCCTCCCTCTCATTGTCCCTTCCCTCCCTCACATTGTTCCTTCCTTCCCTCCCTCTCTCTCATTGTCCCTTCCTTCCTTCTCTTCCTTCCTCCCATTATCTCTTCCTTCTTTTCCTCCCTTCCTCATTGTTCCTCCCTCCCTCCCTTCTTTCCTTCCTTCCTTCATGCCAAAGAAGGGACAAGGGGAGGGGGAGAGGCTGCAAGCGCATCTGGTGGCCTTGCTGCCGGTGGCCATGGCTTGAAAGGCCACTGTAAATTCCTGGACAAGAGCCGCACAGCCTTAAGAGCAGAGTGGCGGGAAGATATTTGCAATGAGGGAGGTAGGGGTGTGTGGGGTGCACAAGTGGTGCTATGTGGGTCAAGGCAGTGTTCAAGAAGTGCCACATGGGTTGGAGAGGGTATGCATGTGTATGGCATAGGTTGGGGACTGTGCATGAGGATGTGTGAATGGTTAGCAAAGTGTAAGCAGAGAGCAATTGGGAAAGAGTGTGTAGGTGGAAGAGACTTACCCCAATGACCTTTGACCTTCCCTGCCAGCCACTGAAGTCAGAAAAGAAAGTTGCAAATAACAATCATATGCAGGGTGCTTAGCAGCTGTAATTGCAAATAGGTTGACTGGTGTCCAGATCAAGATCACATGACCATGGGGTAGGGGCTGGATCTGCTGTAACTCTTGACTCAGAACCACTATTCATTCAGCTCCGTTGTAACTTTGAACAGTTGAACGGTTGTAAGTCAAGGCTTCTCTGTAAGCAGTAACGGCATTGTAATCGTTCTCACTTTTTATATAGTTTTACTTATCTCACACATTTGGGCTACTAATGAGTAATAGTGTTTGACAGGTGGCTTGACACTGTGCTTGCAATGGTACTGCCTTTAAAGGAAATGCAGTCGAAACAATGGAATGGTTGCTTAGTATTTGGGTCGGTGCATTTTGAAATCCCACATTCATTTTAGCATAATAGAACTGAAAATTTGGAGCCAGAATATAGTTGCTTGCGTGCTTTTTTATATTCATCAGCATTCATCTCTTAAGTTAAAGAGTTCACTGTTGTTTCTATGGTGTGGAGAAAAGAAATGTATTCATTAAAGCACAATATTCAGAATTGGTTTTTAAATCATGAATAATACTTGAATTTAATTCCACATTAGTCAGATGCCATTTTAATTATTGCATCAGTTCTAGGAACCCTGCTTTTTAAAGTACATTTCAGAGGGGCTGTGCCAGGTTTAGAGAAGGTGATGAGGATGATCAGTGTACTAGCAATCAAGAGAGATGGAAGGAACTGGGAATGTTTAGCTTTGAGAAGACTTAAAGAATGACTCAGCATTCTTCAAATACCTGAAAAGATGCCATACAGAAGAAAAATCCAGACTTGTTCTCCATAATTGCGGGATGTCAGGACATGGGACAATTGTTTTACATTACAGAAAGGCAGATTCCATATTGTATATTGACATTCTTTAGAATTTAGTAGTTCTATAGTCAATTACTTAGAAGTGAGTTGGGCTTTCTTTCATGGAATGCATCTGGCATAAATTAGATAATAATCTGCTGGGGATACTTTAATTTGAATTCCTGCAGACTAAAGGGTTAAAATTAATGACCTTAATGTGTGTGTGTGTGTGTGTGTGTGTGTATTTTGTGTATATACACCCACATCCCTTATAGCTGCAGTATATTGTTCTCTGTTGCATCTATGCAACATTCAGCATTTTAATGTAATTATCAGGATATTATAGATGTTTTTTCTATTATGCTTCTCGTTTGCTTCTAAAACAGAAGACATTAAATTTACAGGGGTTTTAGAGACTTTATTTATGTATAAACAATTTAAACACTTTGCCATAAATTATCTTTGCCTGTCTCTATTCTTTGCTTAGCAGCAAATTAAAATTAATATAAAAACTCAATGAACAATTCATACATGTATAATACAAAAAAGTTTTGTACCAAAGTTCTTATTAGACTTGTTTTTTTTATTTTTTTTATTTATTTTTCTTAGTGACCATAATGTGATTGTCTCAGTTTCTTGACCAAACAAACACACTAATATTTTTTTTTCTTTTTAAAATCTGAAACAGTGATTGTGCCTTCTGGCGGATGTATGTACAGGGTGATCTGAATTGGTGCCCATTTGCAACAGTGTTAACACAATGCCCACAGCTCTACCAGAACTGACCAACAAACTACTGAATCTAAACAGACTACACCCTGCAACTGTGTTACTGTCCACAATGGAATCTTCAAAGACAAACAGAGTATGAAATTTATCAGTAGTGATTTATAGCCACAATTTCAAATTGAACTTTACACTTTGCCCTCTTTGAATAAGTTAACCTTAGGCCAGACATAAGCAGGGTCAGAGTGCAAGTTCAGATTTATATTCCTTAGTATATTTCTGTTCCTATTTCCAGTGCTCTGTTGCTCCTGTTCTCCTTTCTTCCAGTTGCTACACACAAATCACCCCAGAAGTCATGTATTAAATGCACCTGTATTTTGCTTTTAAATGAAAAAAACCTCAAGAATGTTTATCAAACAAGCAGCCTGAAGAATCTTTCTCATCAGCTGACTTAGTGGATGGTGGGTGGCCCTCTTAGATTTCTTGAACAAATTTGCTCACATGTGAATGGAGTGAGGTAATATAAGATGAGGCCTTCTTTTTCAAACTTTTTTTGTTGTGAAATTATTATTTTTTCTTTAGACCCACAACAAGTGGGTAATATTTATGGGGTACTTTTGAACTTAAGTGACTTAAAAGTGTTCAGTCTGGCTTTAGTCCACTTCAGGATGTAGTTCTTAATCCTTCCAACAGCAGCATTTGACTCAAAAAATGTGAGCTCGCTTGCCACTCCTTATCCTAAAGCAGCTCAGCCGAGTGCCCCCGATGGTCTTCATCTCCTTAGGAGAGGAGATAACAGTTGTAACTACTGATTCATCCAGGCAAGGATGACAGCAGATTGATTGGTTACCTCTTTCCCATTTCATTCTGTCTTAAGAACTGGATGTTGCTGCTACTGTCTGCCAGCTCTGGATACTGCTCTACTGGGAGCACATAGTATCCTTCATACCCTTGGACTCTCCCTGTGCTCAAAAGCTGCTGCTTCTCTCCTTCCGTCCACAGGCGGCTCCCCTCTTTGCCATCCCGTGCCTTCTGTTGCTCTTTGGCCCAGGCTGACCCCAAAGCCCGCTGCCGAGCTTGGTCCAGAACTCTAGCCTTTTCTTCATCCTGAGTGTCTGGGGTCAGACCGTAACGTATGTTAATCAATAAAGTAGAATATTGGAATTCAACATTGGTAAACCTTCGAGTCCTTCCATTGATTAGGAGGGTTGGCTGGGACACTGTAACATTGACTCCACTGTCCAATACTTTGCGTCCACTTGTCATGGCTAGGGTGACAAGATCACCATCAGAGGAGCCAATCTTGACAAAATAATGGGTGTCTTTCCCCTCAATGCTATAGTGCATTTTGTCCAAGTAGTAAGCATTGTTAAGCACCGAAGCAATTTTTCGGCTGTCTTCCGTTGCAGTGCTTGAAATGCCGGTGGTTACCTTGCCTTCTTTCACAGCAAACATGATCCCTTTACCTATAATTGGAGTAGTGGTTGCAAACCAGTGACCTGCTTTCTCTCTACGATTGGCATGTAACCTTTTTGATATGACTTGTCCCTCAAGGGCCATGAAAGCTTGGTTGTGCCTCTCTGTTGTTTGCTGCATGCCGGTAATTAACTAAAAAATAAATAAAATACAAGGGAAAAGACATTATTGATAAATACAGACTGAAATTCTAATTTATTTAATTATGTCCAAAAATTATACTCACATACAGCAATCCGGTCAAATAAAAATGTTCTGAAAAAGTACTGAAATATAGCTTACCTTGAGTAGCCTTTAAAGGGAGTTTGCAAAATTCCGCTAATATAAAAACAATCATTGCTTTGCTTGCTTTCAAACCATTGTGAATGGTTTGAATGATGGGATGTAGTTGCATTGATCATTTGTGTTCAGTTTCTAGTTCAATTTAAATTTTAAAGCTACGTTTTAAAGAAGCACACCAGGCACCAAACTGATGCCCTGATAGAGTTGTACAATGCAAATCTGAGCATTAATCTGATCAGAGTTTTTCAAATAGCTTCATATTTAGAACACTCTTCCCAAAGACATCCTCGTGCTTGTTTCAATCTGTATTTTATTCAAATTATTACATGACGTGCTTTGAACAATACTGATTTGCTGTTTTTAGTTTTTGTAATTAGATCATTTCATTTGAAAAAAAGTATATTTTATAAGTTGCCTTAGAGACAGCTTTGTTTTGTTCAAATTTAATGTTATCAAATTAAAGCATAGTTGTATAGTTGTACTTGCAAAATCTCCAAAATAATATTATAGATGTAGAAAAATGAAAACAAAAGAACATTTTAATTGGAACACTTACAAACAAACACTGCAACTCAGCTGTGTATTAGTTTAGCCTAAAAAAGAAAAAATGATAGTATATAATGTAGGGGTGGGTAATTAATTTTCCCAAAGGCTACATGAAAAAGTGGAACTCTTGTGCTCCCCTCACTTCCACCATGGGCTGGATAGAGGCAGTCAAAGGGCTGGATGTGATCCACAGGTTGTAAAATTACTTCGCTGCCCTCATCGCGTCCGCAGATAATCGCCCGGCGATTTAGTTTAGGGTGACTTGCTCCCTCCTTAATCAGGAGGCGAGGGAGGAGCCCTTACAGGGGCGGGCCGAGGAGTTTAGTCATTATCTGGCGGACAAAATCGCTCAGATTCGGGCTGGTTTGGACTCTGACTGGGCAGAGTCTGACGTGGAAGAAGCAAGCGGTCTTGAGAGTGTTATCTGGACTGAGTTCGATCCTGTGACCCCTGATGACGTGGACAGGATTATGAAGAGGCTGAGCTCTACCACCTGTTTATTGGACCCGTGCCCCTCCTGGCTGGTTTATTCAGCTCGGGAGGAGACACAAGGCTGGTTCCAGGCAGTAATATCTGCTTCTTTGAGGGAGGGTGTTTTCTCCGCCGCCTTGAAGGAGGCGGTGGTGAGACCCCTTCTCAAGAAGCCTGCCCTGGATCCAGCGATTTTGAATAACTATTGTCCAGTCTCCAACCTTCGCTTTTTAGCGAAGGTTGTTGAGAGTGTGGTAGCGCATCAGCTCCCTCTGTTCCTGGAGGAAACTGATTATCTTGAACCGTACCAATCGGGCTTCAGGCCCGGGTACAGCACGGAGACGGCATTGGTCGTGCTGGTAAATGATCTCTGGCGGGCTCGGGACAGGGGTTGTTCCTCTGTCCTAGTCCTATTAGACCTCTCAGCGGCTTTTGATACCATCGACCATGGTATCTTACTGTGATGTCTCAGGGGACTGGGAGTGGGGGGCACTGTTCTACAGTGGTTCTCCTCCTACATCCTGGGCCGTTCGCAGTCGGTGTTGACGGGAGGGCAGAGATCTGCCCTGAGGCCTCTTGTTTGTGGAGTTCCTCAGGGGTCGATCCTCTCTCCCCTCCTGTTCAACATCTATATGAAGCCGCTGGGTGAGATCATTCGTGGTTTCGGGGTGGGGTATCATCAGTACACTGATGATACCCAGCTTTTTCTTTCCACTCCGAACCAAGCCAGTGATGCCCTCGTCGTGATGTCCCGTTGCCTGGAGGCGGTTCGGGTTTGGATGGGGAGAAACAGGCTTCGACTCAATCCTGCCAAGACTGAGTGGCTGTGCATACCGGCATCTCGGGTGAACCATTTTTGTCCATCATTAACGATGGGGGGTGAGGTGTTACCCCCTGCTGATAGGGCTTGTAACTTGGGTGTCCTCCTGGATTCACGGCTCAGTTTGGAAGATCATATTGGAGCCGTGACCAGGGGGGCTTTTGCCCAGGTTCGCCTGGTGCGCCAGTTGCGACCCTATTTGGACCGAGATGCCCTATGCACAGTCACTCATGCGCTCATGACCTCCCGGTTAGACTACTGCAATGCTCTCTACATGGGGCTGCCCTTGAGGACCACTTGGAGGCTTCAGCTGGTGCAGAATGCAGCCGCACGAGTAGTAATGGGAGTTTCCCGATACTCTCATGTAACACCTCTTCTCCGCGAGCTACATTGGCTTCCGGTTGCCCTCCGGGTGAGATTCAAGGTGCTGGCGATGACCTATAAAGCCCTAAATGGCATGGGTTCAGATTATCTCAGGGAGCACCTGCTGCCAGCATCAGCCTCCCATCGTCCTGTGCGCTCCCACAGGGAGGGCCTCCTTAGGGTTCCGCCGGTTAGGGAATGCCGGCGGGTCATTCCAAGGGGGAGAGCATTCTCTGTGGGCGTGCCTGCACTATGGAATAAACTGCTGGTGGAACTTCGGACTGCCCCGGACCTTCGCTCGTTTCGCCGGGACCTGAAAACTTGGTTATTTGATCTTTCTGGCCTGGACTGAGGGGGTTTTAATTTAACATTAAATTTTAAATTTTAATTTGTTTTAATTGTGGGCTAGTCTTAATTTAATTCTATTTTAATTGTATTTATTTGTATTGTTTTAATTCGCCCTGTAAACCGCCCTGAGTCCTTCGGGAATAGGGTGGTATATAAAATCAATCAATCAATCAATCAATCAATCAATCAAAGAAAGAAAGAAAGAAAGAAAGAAAGAAAGAAAGAAAGAAAGAAAGAAAGAAAGAAAGAAAGAAAAAGCAAGCAAGCCCAGGTCTAGTACAATGCATAGAATTATGGACAATGTGAAAAAAAGTATTTTTCACAACAGTTCTAGTGAAATTATTGATAAGAGTAGTAGCTAAGATTTTTGTGTACTACGTAATTAACAGATAGAATTTGTTTCACAAGATGTAACTATGCCTAGTTTAAAAATTGTATGGACATTTTATGGAAGTTAAGATTATCAATACTATTAATAAAAACCAGTGTTGTACAGACCAATTAATGAGACAAGCATCTCATGAAATAATCTGCACAGACTTCGTAAAAACTAATGTATGATCATGTCAGATCAAAGATCTCATAGAATTCACTTAACAGTAAAGCCATTTTAGCTATTGTTTGCTTGGTAAGCTATAATGATTTTTTTTTAACATACAACATTCAGCCATGATAATTCGGCAGCACTGGTTATTGCCTCTTATTGTTCTGACAGAGCTGAGATATAAAGATACAAACGTTGTCTGCTATTACAAGATCATTGGGGGAGAGGAGCTCTTTAATCATAGCTAATGTAATATTTCAAATATAAATATCAAAAGATCTTATGCTGGAATTCTATATCAGCTGTGCTTGTTATTGTTAACTTTACAGAACCATAGGGCCAGGAAAAGCATTCCAATCTCCCTTTCACAAAAAGCATTGGCATGACCAGTGCTTTCTTCTCATTCTCCTGATGTTAAGGAATGGATACAAGACGTGTTTGTTGTCATATCTTGAAATGTCTTTAGGAGCCTTGGTGGAGCAGTGGGCTAATGCCTCCTTAAGTAACACCAGCTGCCTGCAATTAGTGCAGGTTCGCATCCCACCAGGCTCAAGGTTGACTCAGCCTTCCATCCTTCCGAGGTAGGTAAAATGAGGACCCAGATTGTTGGGGGCAATTAAGCTGACTTTGTAATAATGCCGCTTGGGGTGTGTGTGAAAGCCCTAATAAGCAGGCATATACATAGAATGAAGGCTACTGCTAAGCTTGTAAGCGGCCCTGAGTATTCGGAGAAGGGCGGGATATACCGTATATACTTGAGTATAAGCCGACTCGAGTATAAGCCGAGACCCCCAATTTCACCCCCAAAAACTGGAAAAAGTTATTGACTCGAGTATAAGCCGATCCGCCGTTCTGCAAGCCTGAATACACAGGAATACCCTGTGTGGCCGCGGCTCGTCGGCAGGTCTCCGTTCCTCCTGCCGACCTTTGGGGAGGTTTGGGCGCCTCCCCAAACCTCCCCAAACCTCGGCAGGTCTCCGTTCCTCCTGCCGACCTTTGGGGAGGTTTGGGCGCCTCCCCAAACCTCCCCAAACCTCGGCAGGTCTCCGTTCCTCCTGCCGACCTTTGGGGAGGTTTGGGCGCCTCCCCAAACCTCGGCAGGTCTCCGTTCCTCCTGCCGACCTTTGGGGAGGTTTGGGCGCCTCCCCAAACCTCGGCAGGTCTCCGTTCCTCCTGCCGACCTTTGGGGAGGTTTGGGCGCCTCCCCAAACCTCTGCAGGTCTCCGTTCCTCCGCGCAGACCTGCCGACCTTTGGGGAGGTTTGGGCGCCTCCCCAAACCTCGGCAGGTCTCCGTTCCTCCTGCCGACCTTTGGGGAGGTTTGGGCGCCTCCCCAAACCTCCCCAAACCTCGGCAGGTCTCCGTTCCTCCTGCCGACCTTTGGGGAAGTTTGGGCGCCTCCCCAAACCTCGGCAGGTCTCCGTTCCTCCTGCCGACCTTTGGGGAGGTTTGGGCGCCTCCCCAAACCTCGGCAGGTCTCCGTTCCTCCTGCCGACCTTTGGGGAGGTTTGGGCGCCTCCCCAAACCTCCCCAAACCTCGGCAGGTCTCCGTTCCTCCGCGCAGACCTGCCGACCTTTGGGGAGGTTTGGGCGCCTCCCCAAACGTCCCCAAACCTCGGCAGGTCTCCGTTCCTGTTTGGGGAGGTTTGGGCGCCTCCCCAAACCTCCCCAAACCTCGGCAGGTCTCCGTTCCTCCGCGCAGACCTGCCGACCTTTGGGGAGGTTTGGGCGCCTCCCCAAACCTCCCCAAACCTCGGCAGGTCTCCGTTCCTGTTTGGGGAGGTTTGGGCGCCTCCCCAAACCTCGGCAGGTCTCCGTTCCTCCGCGCAGACCTGCCGACGTTTGGGGAGGTTTGGGGAGGCGCCCAAACCTCCCCAAAGGTCGGCAGGTCTGCGCGGAGGAACGGAGACCTGCCGAGGTTTGGGGAGGTTTGGGGAGGCGCCCAAACCTCCCCAAACAGGAACGGAGACCTGCCGAGGTTTGGGGAGGTTTGGGGAGGCGCCCAAACCTCCCCAAAGGTCGGCAGGTCTGCGCGGAGGAACGGAGACCTGCCGAGGTTTGGGGACGTTTGGGGAGGCGCCCAAACCTCCCCAAACGTCGGCAGGTCTGCGCGGAGGAACGGAGACCTGCCGAGGTTTGGGGACGTTTGGGGAGGCGCCCAAACCTCCCCAAACAGGAACGGAGACCTGCCGAGGTTTGGGGACGTTTGGGGAGGCGCCCAAACCTCCCCAAAGGTCGGCAGGTCTGCGCGGAGGAACGGAGACCTGCCGAGGTTTGGGGAGGTTTGGGGAGGCGCCCAAACCTCCCCAAACAGGAACGGAGACCTGCCGAGGTTTGGGGACGTTTGGGGAGGCGCCCAAACCTCCCCAAAGGTCGGCAGGTCTGCGCGGAGGAACGGAGACCTGCCGAGGTTTGGGGAGGTTTGGGGAGGCGCCCAAACCTCCCCAAACAGGAACGGAGACCTGCCGAGGTTTGGGGACGTTTGGGGAGGCGCCCAAACCTCCCCAAAGGTCGGCAGGTCTGCGCGGAGGAACGGAGACCTGCCGAGGTTTGGGGAGGCGCCCAAACCTCCCCAAACAGGAACGGAGACCTGCCGAGGTTTGGGGAGGTTTGGGGAGGCGCCCAAACCTCCCCAAAGGTCGGCAGGTCTGCGCGGAGGAACGGAGACCTGCCGAGGTTTGGGGAGGCGCCCAAACCTCCCCAAACAGGAACGGAGACCTGCCGAGGTTTGGGGACGTTTGGGGAGGCGCCCAAACCTCCCCAAAGGTCGGCAGGTCTGCGCGGAGGAACGGAGACCTGCCGAGGTTTGGGGAGGTTTGGGGAGGCGCCCAAACCTCCCCAAACAGGAACGGAGACCTGCCGAGGTTTGGGGACGTTTGGGGAGGCGCCCAAACCTCCCCAAAGGTCGGCAGGTCTGCGCGGAGGAACGGAGACCTGCCGAGGTTTGGGGAGGTTTGGGGAGGCGCCCAAACCTCCCCAAACAGGAACGGAGACCTGCCGAGGTTTGGGGAGGTTTGGGGAGGCGCCCAAACCTCCCCAAAGTTCGGCAGGAGGAACGGAGACCTGCCGAGGTTTGGGGAGGCGCCCAAACCTCCCCAAAGGTCGGCAGGAGGAACGGAGACCTGCCGAGGTTTGGGGAGGCGCCCAAACCTCCCCAAAGGTCGGCAGGAGGAACGGAGACCTGGGGAGGTTTGGGGAGGCGCCCAAACCTCCCCAAAGGTCGGCAGGAGGAACGGAGACCTGCCGAGGTTTGGGGAGGCGCCCAAACCTCCCCAAAGGTCGGCAGGAGGAACGGAGACCTGGGGAGGTTTGGGGAGGCGCCCAAACCTCCCCAAAGGTCGGCAGGAGGAACGGAGACCTGCCGAGGTTTGGGGAGGCGCCCAAACCTCCCCAAAGGTCGGCAGGAGGAACGGAGACCTGCCGAGGTTTGGGGAGGTTTGGGGAGGCGCCCAAACCTCCCCAAAGGTCGGCAGGTCTGCGCGGAGGAACGGAGACCTGCCGAGGTTTGGGGAGGCGCCCAAACCTCCCCAAACAGGAACGGAGACCTGCCGAGGTTTGGGGACGTTTGGGGAGGCGCCCAAACCTCCCCAAAGGTCGGCAGGTCTGCGCGGAGGAACGGAGACCTGCCGACCTTTGGGGAGGTTTGGGGAGGCGCCCAAACCTCCCCAAACAGGAACGGAGACCTGCCGAGGTTTGGGGACGTTTGGGGAGGCGCCCAAACCTCCCCAAAGGTCGGCAGGTCTGCGCGGAGGAACGGAGACCTGCCGAGGTTTGGGGAGGTTTGGGGAGGCGCCCAAACCTCCCCAAACAGGAACGGAGACCTGCCGAGGTTTGGGGAGGTTTGGGGAGGCGCCCAAACCTCCCCAAAGGTCGGCAGGAGGAACGGAGACCTGCCGAGGTTTGGGGAGGCGCCCAAACCTCCCCAAAGGTCGGCAGGAGGAACGGAGACCTGCCGAGGTTTGGGGAGGCGCCCAAACCTCCCCAAAGGTCGGCAGGAGGAACGGAGACCTGGGGAGGTTTGGGGAGGCGCCCAAACCTCCCCAAAGGTCGGCAGGAGGAACGGAGACCTGCCGAGGTTTGGGGAGGCGCCCAAACCTCCCCAAAGGTCCGCAGGAGGAACGGAGACCTGGGGAGGTTTGGGGAGGCGCCCAAACCTCCCCAAAGGTCGGCAGGAGGAACGGAGACCTGCCGAGGTTTGGGGAGGCGCCCAAACCTCCCCAAAGGTCGGCAGGAGGAACGGAGACCTGCCGAGGTTTGGGGAGGTTTGGGGAGGCGCCCAAACCTCCCCAAAGGTCGGCAGGAGGAACGGAGACCTGCCGAGGTTTGGGGAGGTTTGGGGAGGCGCCCAAACCTCCCCAAACGTCGGCAGGTCTGCGCGGAGGAACGGAGACCTGCCGAGGTTTGGGGAGGCGCCCAAACCTCCCCAAACGTCGGCAAGTCTCCGTTCCTCCGCGCCCTGCCTGCCTGCTTCTTTCCGCTGCGGAAAGAAGCAGGCAGGCAAGGCGCGGAGTTTGGGGAGGTGCGCGCGCACCTCCCCAAACCTCCCCAAACTTCGGCAGGTCTCGGACGGCGGTGGCTTGGGAGAGGTGCGGGCGATCCCGGAAGCACCAAAGCCTCGGCCGCGCACAAGTCCTCGGTAAGTTTTTTTTGTTGACTGGAGTATAAGCCGAAGTGGAATTTTTCAGCCCAAAAAGTGGGCTGAAAAATTCGGCTTATACTCAAGTATATACGGTAAATGCAATTAAAATAAAAAAAAATAAAAAATAAATAAAATTCTACAAAATTAAAAAATGCCTATGACATTCACAGAGCACCCCTAGATTGCAAACCCAAAATGTAGCTACAGAAAGTCACTGCTTACCTGACCGTGTTCACATGCCTGCGATTCCGACAGTTCATAAGGAGGTGGTACGAAGTACATTTTTGCTCTTGGGAAACCAGGTATAATGTTGCTGAGTTGAAAGCCAAACATCACTAGCCAGCTTTTCACATCTAAGAATCAAATAAGCACATTTATGAAAGGTGAATATGGCTAGTAAACAGTAGTAGAATTGAGTCCGGGCCTACTTATAAAGCCAGGATGAGATCCGAAGCATTTTTCTCGACAATTTTGATGATAAAATGGTTCCAAAAAGTAAAACGATAGATAGTGCATCATTGCTACAAAGAAGCAGATCATTGATAGGAGAGGTTTTTCTGAGTTTTGGCAAGTAAAATGCTTAGAATGATTTTTAAATAGAAAGTCATCATAAAGAAAAGAAAAAAGTATGCTATAGCTATCACCCCCATCAATCAATATGTAAAACATTATTTATTGCATTCTAGTATCTGTGGTACAGTGCAGGTAGTCCTTGACTTGTGACCACAATTGAGCCCAAAATTTATGTTGCTAAGTGAAATATTTGTTAACTGAGATTTGCCCCATTTTACAACCAGTATTGCCACAGCTGTTAAGTGAATCACTGCAGTTATTAAGCTAGTAACACGGTTGTTAAGTGAATCTGGCTTCCCTATTGACTTTGTCAGAAGTTTGCAAAAGGGGACCACATGTCCCTGGGACACTGCAGCCGTCATAAATATGAATCAGTTGCCAAGTGTCTGAATTTTGATCATGTGACTTTGGTGATGCTGCAACAATCGTAAAGGTGAAAAACGGGCATAAATCACTTTTTCAGTTCTGTTGTAACTGATCACTAAACAAACTGCTGTAAGTCGAGGACTATGTATTAGCTTTCAGGGTTTTTTTTCAATTTCAGCTAATCTAATAGGAAATAAAAGGAAGGAAGGAGAATAGCAGAGCCTTTTTCAGGATTCATGTTCTGCTTTGCATAAGAAAAGGAAGAGCTTCTTTTCTTGGTAAATGGGTGTCAGATGTCACCATGGGTTGGGTATGGAAGGCCATGGCAAAAGAAGAGGAAAAAGCAGTAAGGCAAGATTAATAATTTGGGGTCGAGGAAACAATAATTTTATGGAAAGCTATAAGAAGTATTAGTTAAGAAAACATGATGACCAACTAACTATCCAAGCCTGATTCCCTCTAGATGTGTTGGACGATTTCCATATTTTTCAGCCAGGATGGCCAAAATGGATGTTAAATGTAGATTGTTCTTCTTTGGAGAAGCACCAAAAAACATTTGTTGGATAGATTTCTTAATCTTTTTCATTCCATCTATTTTCACACATTGCTTCGGTAGCAGCTGCATCATAGGCTGGTAGAATCTGACTCAAGATTTTTGGGATATGTAAGTGTGAGTGTGTATGTATGCATGTATGTATACATATATATATATATATATATATATATATATATATATATATATATATATATATATATATATATACATTATATATATATATATATATATATATATATATATATATATATACATTATATATATATATATATATATATATATATATATATATATATATATATATATATATATATATATATATATATATATATATATATATATATATGTATATATGTGTAATTCTTTGTTAGCAATTTGCACAAATATGTATATATATATGTAGTCTCTTAGACTATTAGACTATATCCTAGACACCATGGAGGATACAATTCTTATTAAAGATTTCCCCAACTCTGATAATTTATGTTTTAACTTTTTTGAAATATAATTCATTTTGCTTAGTTTTTTGTAAATTACAGTAGCTGCATGAATGGGAATACTTCTTTTTCTTCAAAAAAAATTAAGACATGTACCACATACTGTTCTGAAAAAAGTTTTATTGAATAGCTGTTAATTTCTTTTCTTTGGAAGCACTCCTAAATAACTTAGCACTAAGTGGCAAATTAATACCAACAGAGTAGAATATTTACATGACATGTAGAAGGAATCATTATTTTAAATTTTAAGAAAGCTTTCCCCATTTTAGCACGACAGCTGGCACTGGGAAATTAGTGTCCATATGTACTCAAATTAAAATAAAAGTGTATTATCTATTTATAAATAAATAACATGGAAACTATTTCAATAAATTATTCACTCTTGCAAGATTTCGGATGAAAATATGTGAGATCTCAGATGTGAGCTTGTAAAAAAATAGCCCATTTTAAATTTGTTTAATTTGTTTAAATTTGTTTGGGGGACTGGAGGTTAAAACTTATGAAGAAGAGTTGCAAGAATTGGGTATGTCTAGTTTAATGAAAAGAGGGACTAGAGGTGACGTGATATCAGAGTTCCAATACCTCAAGGGTTGCCACAAAGAAGAAGGAGTCAAGCTATTCTCCAAAGCACCTGAAGACAAGACAAGAAGCAACAGATGGAAACTAACCAAAGAGAGAAGCAACCTAGAACTAAGGAGAATTTTTCTGAAAGTTAGAACAATTAATCAGTGGAAGGACTTGCCTGTGGGTGCTCCAAGACTGCAGATTTTTTTTAGAAGCGATTAAACAACCATTTGTCTGAAATGATATAGGGTTTCCTGCTTGAGCAGAGGTTTGGAGTAGAAGAGCTCCAAGCTCCCTCCCAACTCTGTGATTCTGTGAATGAGTTTTTGGGTAAGGAGATGTCCATGCCTAAAAACATTTCTAGTCTCTGGACTATGCAATAGCTATACTAGCCTTGAGTGAATTTCAGTGCAGATCAAAGGCACTTTACCCTACCAATACAGATTCTTACCAGCTTGATTTGATCCCTGATCTGCTTTAGGATGTGGATAAATTTCATTTTCATTATAGTCACTCTGTTATTAGAAGCCTACTTAATTTCTCTTTCTTTCATCATTTTAGAAGGATGGACTCACTGGAGAAGAGCCTAATGCTGGGAAAGGTTGAGGGCAAGAGAAGAAGGAGACGACAGAGAATGAGGTGGCTGGATGGAGTCACTGAAGCAGTAGGCGTGAGCTTAAATGGACTCCAGAAGATGGTAGAGGACAGGAAGGCCTGGAGGAATGTTGTCCATAAGGTCACGATGGGTCGGACACAACTTCGCAACTAACAACAACAAAAGTCCCAACAACCACTCTAACAAGGACTTGGAACTTTATCAACATGGTAGCATAAAAACTCATTCTTTTTCCTGAGAGGACATATCTGTTTACAGGACTTCTGTAAACATACATTATTTATCAGGTTTGCTAATTTGAAGACCACTGAAATGGGCAAAGTGTTTCTCTTGTTGGATACATCATCTCTGTCCAAACAAATTCTTTTCTTCATAGTGCAGAATAAAGGAGGTTTCAATTGGTGTCTTACTTTATTCTGCTTCTATGTACCTAAAAGGGGCTACGGCTGAAATGAACAAAGGCCATTTCCTTTGAGACGCTCCATGCTTATTACCAGTATTGTTTCCAGCGGCCCTGAAAAATTGTGTGCCTTTTAATAGAAATATAGATGGTTGATATTAAGTCCTTTGCCCTTTTTTTTACCTCTTGCCCATTGTTTATTTTTCTGTTCCTTCTCTGCCTGCCTTTTATTCTGTTTTGCCAGTAAATTATTTTGATGTTTACTAATATTTAATAAATAAATATCAAGTTATACTTTTGCAGGGTGAACTGAATAGTATGTTTGCTTGCTGTGACCTGAGTATAGAGATTAGAGTTTGAGTTTGATTAAAAACTAAACTGGAAATTACCCACAGTTATTTTCAGAGTCTAAATCCAAACCAAAAAATGTTTCCAAGTAATAGAGAAAACACATCATTTCATTTTATTTTTGTTATTGAATTCAAATCTTTGAGATTAGGATTAGGACCCAGAGATTAGGATTTCCTTTTGCTTCTGCACCTTCAATAAGAGCTGTCAGCTCTGACCACTTTCCCTGCTCTCTTCTTTCTCAGTTGGGGAAGGCAAATCAACTCCTACCCAGAACACTGCAACCTATCACTACTGGTATACAAACCACTGGCTGACAAACATTAAACCATATGCTAACTCTTTACAACACAATTTATCTCAAAGCACTGCTAAATCCCCCTGAATTAAATGGCTATACATAACAGAAGAAGCAACAGGATTGCATGTGCAAATTGGTGCAAAGTATGTTTATAAAACCTCCTAACCTTTAGCATTTTACGTTGCTAAGGTTAATTCACATACATGAAATGTGATTCTTCTGCTCAATCCAGAAGATAATCCCATGTAATTCTACCTGATTACATGGGAATATCTTGATGCGTATCTAATCCTTGTGTCTTACTTTTAAAAAAAAATACATATAATCATGTGTGCTTAAGTCCAACTGTTTTTAGCTGATCTTAAACCCACAGGACCAAATGCAGGATTACATTATCATTGTTCGAAAACAAAGGAGTTGGTTTATTAAGCAGTGCAATCTTCTTCCTAATCTGCTCAAAATGAAGAATTTTGAGTCTGTACTTGATATTAAATGAGTTTCCTAAGAGCAAAATAGCATTCTTACATCTTTTTTACAACGTTCCTTAGATTTCCAGACTATTAATTATTTCTCACCTGTCACATAGTTCTTTAAATCCAGTTCATTGCTGAGAGGATTGTTGCTCTTGAACATATACAAGTTGAATGGGGCAGGTTCCTTACCAACATTTTTCCACATAGTATAATCAGGAGAGGTCCAACGTCCAGCCAAAACATCATAATCTCTTTGAGTAAAATGGACCAGTTTTGTTAAGGGATCATATAGCCCTCCATGAAATCCAATGACTATTTGGAAGTCAGGATTAGAATCATGATAGATCTCCCCATAGGCTGTGTATTGCAGTTGCTTGATCATTAGACCGTTGATACTGAAAACTGCCAGTGGTGTACCCGTATTATCCGAGGCAACATAATATTCTTCTCCACTGCTGCTTTCCATTGCAAAAAGATGACCTTGCAGATCATAGTACAGAGAGGTAATTTCTGAATTTGAGTGGTTATACACATGTGTTATCCTAGTTGGGTTGTGAAGGTCAGCATAAAAATATTGAAGGTGATGTCCCAAGTTATTTTTGTAAGAAGCTCGTCTTCCTAATCCATCGTAACGGTATTGAACACTCCATCCATTTGCTTTATTATAAGCTCTTGTTAAGAGGCCCTTGGAATTGTACTCAAATACGTCGGAACCTCTTTGACACAGAAAACCATCATCATCAATTTTATACTGCATATCACCTAGACGCGTAATTCTATCTCTTAGATCATAGCGCAGTGGCATCAATCGGATACTGTTCCCAGGATTCAAGAGATGCAAGTTGCCATTTAGATCATAACTGTAACGCCAGTTTGGTCTGTCATTGACTGCCACACTCTGGAGCTGTCCGTCTCCATCATAATCATATGTATATTTAGTTGTATTGGCATAAGGCCCAAGCTTTAATTCTCTCTTAGTTACCCTTCCCATGCTGTCATATTGCACTGTCATCCAGTACATAAGTGATCGGAACATTTCATACTGAACTTCTTTAATCCGTCCGTGTGTATCAAAATGTTTGCTCAGTGTCATTACAGCCGTAGTGATTATTTGATTTATATCATAATAGATTACCCCAAATTTGCCAAAGTGCTCTACTTTGCCTGAGATTTCATCATAACGATAGAGGTCAACTGGAAGAGGGATCTCACTTATTATAGGCTTGATGCTAGCTATTCGAAAACTATTATCATGATAGGTATAATCAAACCTAGCATTGACCATACCTTCTTCAGAGAATCTGTAAATCTGTTTGTCAACCAGAGGGCCAATTTTACGATAGCGGATGGTGCAAGAAAAGCCCCCACTCTGTAGGTTGACCATCTTCAGAACTCCAGTAGTTTCATCATATCCAAAAGTCACTGCTGTGCTGTCATACACAATCTCCGACAACTTGGATAACTTCCCGTATTTGTAGAAAACTTGCCGACCAGTTCCTAAAAAAGATGTTTTCAAAATCCTTCCATCATCGCTGTAATCAAAAATCACTGAAGCATTACTTTCAGGTGGGTTATAAATATTTCGAATATAGCCGATTGAGGTGTGAGTGCTCATGCTGTGTCGAGCTATACTTGGCATAGTGACAGCATGCAGCCGATCTGAAGAGTCATATTCAAAGATGTACTGCCGCTGACTTTGAAGGAGTAGCACCATAGACTATTGAAAAAAAAAACAAAATCATATTTTATGGGTTTTTTAATCAAAAATATATAAGATGGGTATCACAATACAACACAAATCATTAAGGATTCCTTCTTATACATGACAGTTACAGCCATTGCTGCTATAAACATTTTAATGTATATGGCTATTAATTAATTTGGGAGTGAACCCCCCCAAATTGATACACAACTATAAAATAAATAATAGTGCATCCTCTTCTCTTCTATATCACTAGGCTTATAAAGAAATGTTAAACTTCATATTGACTTCATTTTCACTAATTGGTTTGCTTGCTAGGATAATTGTATGCAGGCACTATACTATGTTGTACACTATGCTGATATCACACTAAAGAATGCCACAATATTAAGCACACCTGTAAGAGTGCATTGGCTTTACTGTGATTTTTTAGCATAAAAAGACTTGCAGTTCATTGCAAAGGCACACATAGAACCTGGAAAGTTTGATCACACAATGAGTTACCTCATTGAAATTTAATTAGCAAAGTTCATATGTAAGGGTTACTCACTGCCTGTTGGCTCAAAAAAATCTGATTGTGGCAAACTATTCTTAAAATAGGATTTCTTCCAGTTCTTAAAAAGAAGCTGGTTCTTGTAAGAACTGACCTCACTTCATTTTAAACCATAATCAAAGGATTTGTATTTTAAGGTTTCCAAACAGAGTATTTTACCTTATATAATTATTTGATGTTGTCTATTTCATAACATTGCAGAGATATTAAAAGTTACAGTTTTAAACATCTTCATTAAACATTAAACTCCATTGGATTAATCAGTCTGCATGTCTATCTAAAAGAATCTATAATCAAACAATCTTTTTTTTTTACCAGCAAACCAATCAAAAGAATGTGCAGCTGAGTTCTTCAGAACTAGGCAAAAAGGAGAAGCAAATAATTCAGAAATAGGATGGGCACAAATTATTTAAATTTAGTCCTAAGATTGAAGGTACAGTGCATTGATCAGTAGTTGTGTTAGCATTAGCTTATATCTAGCATTTAGGAATGAATACTTTGCTTAAATTCTTAAAATTACAAAGGCATCTCAATTACGATTTTTGAATTGTTTGACGTATAGATATGTATGCCGGCATCAGTAAATCCCAAACTTCAGCTAATGCAGGACTGTAGGTCATACCAACAATTACCTACTTTTTCTAAGTATGTATAACTCCACACTTTTCCATCAGCAAACATGCGTGCAATAATCCTGCCTTGTTTGTCAATCTCTGTTCTTTCACTCATGGCACCACGCTGAAGCCCAGCCAATCGTCCATTTGAAAAATAAGAGACATTCACAGCAGCAAGTCCACTGCTGGGTAGCCAGAGAAAAGGGCGTCCAAGCTGATCGTAAATAATACGAAGTGTAAACTTCCGGTGATCATCATATATTTTCTCTGTACGAATGTTCCGATCATAATCAATCGACAGCAAATTTCTTCCATGGACCTAATTAAAGCAAAATTATTAACATTAATATACTGCTACACAATATATATATATATATATAGGTAAAGGTTCCCCCGCACATGTGTGCTAGTCGTTTCCGACTCTAGGGGCCGGTGCTCATCTCCGTTTCAAAGCCGAAGAGCCAGCGCTTGTCCGAGGACATCTCCGTGGTCATGTGGCCGGCATGACTAGACGCCAAAGGCACACGGAACACTGTTACCTTCCCACCGGAGTGGTCCCTATTTTTCTACTTGCATTTTTACGTGCTTTCGAACTGCTAGGTTGGCAGAAGCTGGGACGAGTAACAGGCGCTCACTCTGTTACGCGGCACCCAGGATTCGACCCGCCAAACTGCCGACCTTCTGATCGACAAGCTCAGCGTCCTAACCCACTGAGCCACCGCGTCCCTTACATATAATTTTTTTAACAAAGAATAAAGGGAGACCTTGTTAGCAAGCCAAAAAAAATTACACAAATATGAGCTGCCACTGCTGTGGCTACTGCCTGTAGATGGCCTTGGGCTAGGTTAAAACAGGAAATAACATTTGTCCCGTGTTTGGGACGTAAGCAAGTGCATTCTAAATACTTAACAAACATTTAAAACATATATATACATATACACACACATATCATAGAAGAAGCATTTGGTAGGTTTGATTAAATTGTGCTAGGTTCTGCAGAAAGCTACTCTTATTTTTTTCACTGTAGAAAAATTCAGTCACACATTAAAATTGTGCCTACCAACATATTAGCCTTTTCTGCAAACTAATTCTTTCCATAAAGGTA
This sequence comes from Vipera berus, assembly GCF_964194415.1. NCBI lineage: Eukaryota > Metazoa > Chordata > Lepidosauria > Squamata > Viperidae > Vipera > Vipera berus. Next base: position 188,214,634 of record NC_138203.1, on the reverse strand, counting down.
AAGGTAAAGGTTCCCCCGCACATGCGTGCTAGTCGTTTCTGACTCTAGGGGCCGGTGCTCATCTCCGTTTCAAAGCCAAAGAGCCAGCGCTTGTCCGAGGACGTCTCCGTGGTCATGTGGCCTGCATGACTAGATGCCAAAGGCGCACAGAACACTGTTAACATCCCACCGTAGTGGTCCCTATTTTTCTACTTGTATTTTTACGTGCTTTCGAACTGCTAGGTTGGCAGAAGGTGGGATGAGTAACAGGTGCTCACTCTGTTATGCGGCACTCGGGATTTGACCCGTCAAACTGCCGACCTTCTGATCGACAAGCTCAGCGTCCTAACCCACTGAGCCACCGCGTCCATACATACAAGAGTGCAATAAATATTTTTATCTTAGAAGTAGGTCCCACTGTATTCAGTTCCCAGTGACTTTAAGGCTGTTATTTTCATCTCAATATGCTGTACAATGCAACAAAGCAAGCAATTAATGCTGAATAATTTGTATTCAGTGCAAATTTGAGAATACAGTTTTTAACATAAGTTAATAACTAGTAGATAAATGCACTAATATAAATAAACATATCTATTTAAAGATAAAACTTTAGCTCAGTACAATAAAGTTTAAAAAACTGAGTAAAATCAGATCACAGAAATATTAGAACATAATACAAATAGAGATTAAACAGTCAGCAATCAGGATGAACAAGATAGTCCTTGAATTCTAGTTATAAATCCTGTGGAACTACTGCTAAAAATGTTTTGCAGAATTAATAATCTGTGTGAAAAGCCTTAACTACCAACTTTAAAAAACTTTAAAAAAGCCTTAACTACCAACTTTAAAGGTGGGTGAATGATTTGACAAAGACAAATTAAAGATTTCTTCCTAGTGAGGCTGCTAATTTTTAAAAAAATATGCATTATGGTACACATATTAGTAAAAGATAACTTACATTTATAAACCAATAAAACTTTTTTTCTGGCCTAGGCAGAAAATAAACTCAAAAGATTTAAATACAATTGAATTCTCAACAACTTTTCAGAATTAGGCCTCAATATAGAACAAACTAGTGAGTAAAGGCAATTAGCTGTCAATATGCAAAAGAAAAGGACTTCATAACCACCTCAGTAGTTGACGATTTTTCAGAATCATATCTTGCTCTTAAATAACCAGTTATTTAAAAGATGAGATAATGGAAGTAAATTCCTATTTGGAATTTCTGACAACTAAACATTTTGAAGTTTAGGTGCTGAAGAAAGGGGACTGGGTAGAACTTATCTCTTTGTAGGAAAGGTGAAAGCTAAAATTAAATGTTTCACAAGTGAAACCCAAGAGAACAATGTTATATCCAATTTGAAGTGTCATGTGTCATACTGATAAGGAACCGATGTATGTTTTCTAGTGAATTAATAGTCTGGGGAATAATTTCCTCACCAATTTTATCTGTGATGATTCTGTACATACTGTAACAAGCTTGGCTTCCTCCATGGATGCTACCAATGTTTTTTTTCTATTTTAATGAGTAATTCCATTTCCTATTGGAAGGAAATGAGGTTCTCTCCATTCAAATATGATTTTGCTTTCATATTTAAATTAATTTGAACACTTTTATCCATGACCAAAGAGATCTATTTTTAAAAGATTATTTTTTGCTGCTTGACTTGTTTAATGAAGTACAGCTGTTGAAATCACTGTTACATGAAGTCTTCAGCATTTTAAAAGAAATTATTTAAATGGCGAACATCCTGATTCTAAACATTGCTTAGAGTACATTAGGCAACATAGTACTGAATTTACATTTATATTGTAACTATTGTTAACCGTAATAATCCCAAATCTATAGTTTCTGTATCCAGGGGACTGTATATCATGCATATTTCATCTGAATTTCCCGCCTTACAGTGATATCCACACATCCATCTGAAATAAGTGATTTCATAGTATAAGAGAATTAAATGTTAATCAAAAAAATTATATAATTTAAATGTAACAATTCATAAAATATATTGATAGAAATAGAAATAGAAGATGTGCCCTCAATAATAATATCCCCCAAAGAGATCCAGCTGGTTCCCACTCTCATGATATTCACAAAGCTAGTGAAGACTTGGCTATTCTCCCAGCCCTTGGGCAGGGTAAGGACTGAAACGTTATTAAATGTTTTTCCCCTGGTGGTCTTGTCTTTGGCTACTCAGGATTTCTCTCTTTTGTTTTACTGTTTCTATTTTTTAAATTGTAAGCCATCCAGAGTCATTAGGAGTCTGTACAGCTTCTAAACTGTACAAGCAAGCAAACAAATAAGCTTCTCTTTCCTGTACTGCCTTTTATTAATTGTCCTCCACCTAACCTCTATCTAGAGTGCCAGTTTTATTCACTACTGCTAGTTAATTGGTAGAAATCTCCCTTGAATCTTAATGTGAGCACTTTAATTGCTGAAAATATGTTTATCCTGCTTACTTGGAATGGACTTTTCCTGACATCCTTCCCACAAACTTAACAGAGGATATTGCACCTTAAGATGACTGCAACTCTTCCCTACCCTTAATTCTGGAGGCCATTTTTTTAGCAGATCAAATCTGTTTACAAAACAAATTAAATCTACACTGATCCCAGTCAGCTGACCACCTAAAATTTCCAGTGCATAAAAAGCTATAAAATATTTTTTTTTAAAAAATGGACACGTTCACCAGGATGCCATGTCTCACCCTGCTAGTGACTATTAAGAAATTACTATCTTCACATGGTTAGAAACAGCACACGAATACACCTAAAACAAAACCAAAAGCATGCCCCCGATGCACCAAAAACTAAACAGCCAGTTTTGTATAGTGGTTAATACATCAGGCTAGAACAGGGGTCTTCAAACTTGGCCCTTTTATGACTTGTGGACTTCAACTCCCAGAATTCCTCAGCCAGCGTGCCTGGCTGAGGAATTCTGGGAGTTGAAATCCACAAGTCATAAAAGGGCCAAGTTTGAAGACCCCTGAGCTAGAAACTGAGAGAACTTTGAGCCTTAGGCTTCTGCTGGATGATCTTGGGTTAGTCAGTCTCTCAGCCCTATGAATGAGGCAATGGCAGAGCACTTCCCAAATCTTGCCAAGAAAATCAGGAGTCCAGAGTGGCTTAAAGGTGGGCACACACAAAGAGTACACCAACCAATGCTCATATTTGTCATATTTGAATTGGATTAATTAATTGCTTCTATACCAAATAGATATGAGGCTTTCCCCCCCTTGTATATGAATGAAGCTATCATTCTTAAGAGATTTTTTTTTAAAAAAAATATATGCATGTAAACCTCTGAGCAATTATATCTGGTCTGGGAAGCTATAGAATTAGCCTTGGTTAGTGCTTAGATGTGACACCATCTAAGCACTAACCAATGGAATGTAAGGGTTGCAGGTTATGCTAGAAAGTGTAAAAAATATAATCTTAGAGGAATGCAATGGAATTCTTGACAAAAACCAACATAGGAATATATTCCTAAGGCTACTAGGAATTAAGCTCATCTCAAAAGAAACCTGATTTTAAAGAGATGGTGACTCTAGGATTGTTAAAAAGTCAGAACAAAACATCATGCTCATCTTGAATTTAACATACATTGCAGCAAGTGTTCTAATATAGCAGAGACATAGCTGCATTTACTTGTGACAGACCAAGGAATCCAGGTCAACCCTGTATTATCCAACTCCTATTTGGATAGGCATCTATTTGTGAATGAGACATTAATAAAGTAGACATGTTTAAATTAAATATCTTTTGACACCTGTGATTAAAGTGTTTTTCACTTTCTGGGAACTTTTTCTTCAGCGTATATTTTACAGTAGCTTTGGTTGAAAGGTACTGAAAATTGTTTCTCATATCAAAATTTAAACAGTATATCAAAAGGTATGGAAATGGATCATAACCTTTATTTTTAGGACTTGAAAGTGATTCTGAATTACTTTCATAGCAAAAGCAAGCCCAGTCCTCACCCTGAGTCCCTTTGAGGAAATTCAGTTACAGAATAAATCAATTACACGAATCTGGATTTGTAAAGAATTAATTTTTAATTATCATTCATTTTCTTCATTCTCATTTTTACTACTTAGAGAAATTAAGCTAAATGTCTCTAAAGTAAATTATCTCTGAAAAGAAATTTTCTTATCCCAGATGTCAGAGTTCCCACAAAGAATTGTCTTGAAACTTCTTGCATTTGGTGTTTAACTAGAGAACAAAAAAGATTTTCAGAACAGCTGTTCCCTTGATGTACTTTTGCAAAAGGAATTGAAAATTAGCCTATTTATATTGGCATTATTGATAAAAGGCCTCGCTTCATATTAGTGTGGGACTGTGAAGGAATCATATTACATTTATGGAGTATATGATATAATTTCTAAGTCAGATTTCTTGTGATAGTTATGAAGGAATCTATTGGCCATATATTGGGACTCATTGCTTTCTTTATGTGTTTAATGAAAGTTAAATTGTATCATCATTAAGTTAGATATATCTTTGACTGTTCTCAATGATTCATCTACAGGTAACTTTGTACCTATTTTATCATTTTTCATGTGAGTTTTATACTGAAAAAAATAGTACTTGATATAAATTAAGCTCTGGCTAATTTGTCCACAAGACAGATTCACCCTCTTGTCTGATTAATTTATGCAATCATGCAAGGAGGAATATTTTAAAAAGTGTGCAATGGGAGTTTCTACTATTATTTCCAGTTGCATTTTTCTCTTGGGGGGCATTCTACAGTCACACTGCAGGAAATAAAAAAGAATAAAAAATGCTTTATCTTCTCAAAAAAATATCCTACTGATACTGAATTTTTAATCCTCATGGTTCCTGAAACAACTGCAATATGGCCATTTCTTATTAATTACATGGAAATCCAAAGTCCTATTCTCTTTGGGAGCACACATCACACTATTATAAATACCATTACTTAAATTAATCTAATAAGCCACTTTGTTTCTCTTTTGGGGAGGTTTGTTATCTATACATTAATCTTTCTTATTTGTGCAAGGTGCAATAGGCAGATCCTAAGAGTACTTCAGTGAATCTTTTACATACCCAAAAGAGAGACTACTTCATAGAGGCTTGCACTATATAGTACTCATTTTGTGATAATTTACTTTTGCTAATAGATATTAATACTTGTCTATGTAATAACATTGTAGTGTAGATCTATTCAGCAGGCTTACTTTTACTTTTTATAATGAAGGAGAAGCAGAACTTTATATGGTTTAGCAAAGCAGGCAAACTAATTCTACATAAACACTGAAGAGGAATCCTCAGCAAAGACACACTATGAACTGTTTCACATGTAAGCATTAAGTTATGGATTGGTTAACCAGAGTTTGCCGAATAAATAATAATTGGTTAGGTTCATATAAAAGGAGAGGTTCAACCTGGAAGTAAGGAGAAATTTTGTGACAGTGAGAACAATCAACCAGATTGTATGGTGTTGTGGTTTGGTATGTTGGTCTGACAGCCGCGGATAGGAAAGTATTACAGAGGGTGGTGAGCACAGCACAAGATATTGTGGCTGTCCCCTGTCACCACTGGATGACATCGCCAGGGTTCACTGCCTTGGAAGAGTGAGGAAAATTCTCAGGGATGACTCACACCCTGGACGGTATCTCTTTACTCTCCTACCATCAGGTAGGAGATATAGGAGTATAGCCAGCTGCACCAACAGGCTGAAAAACAACTTTTATCCATGGGCTGTTAGGCTTTTGAACGGGAAATAATTTTTATAAATTTTATGCATAATTGACTTGCGAGGCCGGTGTGTTGTGCAATTAGTTCACATGGTGTAATAAGATGGAGAGTTTGTGTCACTGTAAGTTGGGGGGTGGGAGCATGAAGGGAGGCTCAGTCAATTTCAGTGTATACATGGTTGTACTTTGACAATAAAGGTTCATTCATTCATTCAGATTGCCTTCAGATGTTGTTGGTGCTTTATCACTGGAGGGTTTCAAGAAGAGACTGGACTGCCATCTGTCAGAAATGGTGTAGGTCCTCCTGCTTGGGCAGGGGTTGGACAAGGTCCCTTCCAACTTATTCTGTTCTATTCTAAAGTATTATATGAATATCAGGAAGCTGAACCTGAAGTGTGAATCCTTTAAAATATGGTGGTTATCTAGCTTACAGGTCTGCACTTTAACCAAACCACCAATTCCTTACTGTTTTTCTCCTATTGCTAGTGTTTTTTCACACCTCACTATCACTGCAGAAAAATAAAAATTAGTTCATCAAACTGAGTGCCGTGTAATATAGCCTTCTTCTTACAGCGAAGCTGGCTATCCTTGAAAATTGACCTTCAATCATAGCAAACAAATATTGTGAGTCATTTCCTAATTCTTTGTAATGGCCTTTGAAACAAGGATTTTGTTGTTCCTTATAAATTTCTATTGGGAGGCCGTCAGGACCCGATGCTTTGTTATTTTTTTGTTTGTTAATGCCCATTATCACCTCTGACATCCTAATTTCTTCATTCAACATATTTTTAATTTCCTCTGTAACTTTTGGTAGTGTTGCTTTTTTGAAACATTCCTCTGCTTTCTCCTCATTTTCCTGGCTATCTTCCTTATATAATTTCTTGTAAAATTCCTGGGCTTTAATTTTTTTCTCCTCTTCTTGATAGTGTATTCTCCCTTTGTCATCTCGTAATTTACTAATCCAACTTTTCTCCTTTTGTTTTTTTCAATTTGTGTGCAAGCCATCGACCAGGTTTGTTTGCATTTTCGAAAAAGTTCTGTTTTATACATCTTATCTGTTGTGCTAATTTTTCTTTTGCTAAGATGTTAAGTTTATGTTTAATTAAGTCCATTTGTTGTTTTACATTCTTTTTTGTGGTTCTTGTTGGAGTATTGTTTCTAATCTTTTGTATTTCCCTTCTAACATTTTCTGTTGGTTTTTTCCCCCTCCTTATTCTTTTTCACCATATATGCTATAGCAACTCCTCTCATAATAGCCTTAGCTGTGTCCCAATGATTTTGGACAGAGGTGTCTTCAGCTTTATTTTCTTTAAAAAAAGACGTCCAATTCTTTCTCCATCTTTAATCTGAAGTCATCTTCTTTTAATATTGATCTTTGTATAGTCAATCTAGATGTTTTTTTGGACCCTTTCCAGCTAAATTTCACAGGGTTGTGGTCTGCCCAGGTGCTTGTCTCTATGCACACGTCTTCGGCTTCAGAGTTAATTTCCCTTGACATCCACACCATGTCAATCCTAGACCACGAACTATGTCAATTGGAATAATATGTATACTGTCTAGCCTCACGATTCCGTTCTCTCCATATGTCCTGGATATTTAGATCTTTGGCCAATTTGAAAAAGAATCTTGGTAGTCTTCTTCTTTTCCTTTTCCTGGTCTTATGACCCTTGTAGTCCAAATTATTATCAATAATAGCACTGAAGTCTCCTAGCACACAGATCTCATCGTACTCTATATCACATATCTTATTATGTAACATTTTTAAAAACTGTTCTTGGTTTCCATTCGGGGCATGTATTTCTACAATCACTACTTTCCTATGGTTTATTTCTACCTCAACTATCAATATTCTACCTTCTCTATCTTTATAAATTTGTTTAGCTACCAATTTCTCATTCACATATAATACCACCCCCCTCTTTTTTTGTTGATCTAATGATACAAATATATTTCCTAATTTTGGTTGATCTAACAGGTATTTCTGTTGTTCTTTTATATGAACTTCCTGAATTGCAATTATATCTAATTTTTGACGAATAAGTTTATTAAAGATTTTCCGTCTTTTCATTGGCGAGTTTAAACCATTAATATTCAGTGACAAAATCCTGCATTCATCTCCCTTTATTTTACTTATATCTGGGTCTTGTGCTTCTCGTTGTGCGGATCTCTCTCGTTTCTTTGTCTCTGCCTTCATATTTCTCTGTAGTCTCTCCAGATTTATTTCCTCTAACCTCTGTTCCTAGTACCTCCCCTACTATAGCCATCTGTCTTGCATCCCTTTCTCTTATGTCGCCTCCATCTTGGTCTTCTACTTCATCTTCATTGTTAAAGTGGAGCTTATAAAAATCTTCTGCCTTGTCTATCTATACCTTCTATCTATCTATCTTGCCACATGACTAGAATGCCTTCTGGAGTTAGCCATCTAAAGTTCACATGATATCTAATCAGTTTCGATGTCAAAAATTGGTAGCCTCGTCTCAAATCCCTCATTCTTTTAGGTATTTGTTTGAGAATTGTTATTTGTTGTCCTCCATAGTCTAGCGGCTCCTCTCTTGATCTATGTAGTCATTCATCCCAGGTCGATTTTTTTAACCAATCTCACATGTACTTCTTTCGGAAGATTATGTCTCCTCGCATAGTTAATAATAATAATAATATAAAGTTGGAAGGGACCTTGGAGGTCATCTAGTCCAGCCCCCTGCTCAGGCAGGAAACCCTATACCATTTCAGACAAATGACTATCTAGTCTCTTCTTAAAAACTTCCAGTGTTGGAGTATTCACAGCTTCTGGAGACAGGTTGTTCCACTGGTTAATTGTTCCAACTGTTAGGAAGTTTCTCCTTAGTTCTAGGTTGCTTCTCTCCTTGATTAGTTTCCATCTGTTGCTTCTTGTCCTGCCTTCGGGCACTTTGGAGAATAGCTTGACTCCCTGTTCTTTGTGGCAGCCCCTGAGATATTGGAACACTGCTATCATGTCACCCCTAGTCCTTCTCTTCATTAAACTACACATACCCAATTCCAGCAATCATTCCTTATATGTTTTAGCCTCCAGACCTCTAATCATCTTTGTTGTTTTTCTCTGTACTCTTTCCAGAGTCTCGCCATCTTTTTTACATCGTGGTGACCAAAACTGGATGCAGTATTCCAGGTGTGGCCTTACCAAAGCATTGTAAAGTGGTATTAGTACTTCACTTGATCTTGATTCTATCCCTCTGTTAATGCAGCCTAGCACTGTGTTGGCTTTTTTGGCAGCTGCAGCACACTGCTGGCTCATATTGAAGTGATTGTCTACTAAGACTCCGAGATCCCTCTCACAGTTACTACTATTGAGCAAGGTACCACCTATACTATACCTATGCATTTGATTTTTCCTGCCTAAATGTAGAACCTTACTTTTTTCACCATTGAATTTCATTTTGTTAGATAGTGCCCAGTGTTCGAGTCTGTCCAGATCCTTCTGTATCTTAAGCCTATCTTCTGGAGTATTGGCTATTCCTGCCAGCTTGGTGTCGTCTGCAAATTTGATGAGTTCCCCATCTATCCCCTCATCCAAATCATTAATGAAGATATTGAAGAGCACTGGGCCCAGAACAGAGCCCTGGGGCACCCCACTACACACTTCCTTCCATGTAGATGCGGTTCCATTGAGGACCACACGCTGAGTACGGCCTGTCAGCCAGCTACGAATCCATCTGGTGGTAATGCTATCTAACCCACATTTTTCTATCTTATCAAGTAGTAGGTTGTGATCTACTTTATCAAATGCCTTACTGAAGTCCAAGTAAATTATATCTACAGCGTTCCTCTGGTCCACTAATTTTGTCACTTGGTCAAAGAATGTAATAAGATTTGTCTGGCATGATCTGTTTTTGACAAACCCATGTTGACTTTTAGTGATGACTTTGTTTGCATCAAGGTGTTCGCTGATTTGTTGTTTGATTATCTTTTCCAGTTAGTTTGTACTCTATATATCTCATCAATTTCCACCAACATTTCATCTTTTCCTACCCCTAATGCCTTCGCCATTAAGTCCGCCATTATGTCCAGAAGGTCTTCACCTTTTTTTCCCTTAACGTTTTGAAAGCGCAGATAGTGGGCAGCTTTCTCTGCTTCCAGGAAGATCACTGTTGTTTCAAGCTCTCTGTTCGCCCGGATTAGTGTTTCACTTATGTCCTCTACTTTCTTCTCCTCCTTCTCCATTCTTACTTCCATTTCCTGTAATCTTTGCTCATTTTTTATTAATTGTTAAATCCCCTCAAATTTACCATCAATCACTTTTATTTTTTACTTGAGCTCACCAGTATCATTTCTCACTTGGCCTATCTCTTTATTCATCTCTTCATGATTCTTAGTCATTGCTTCTTGCATATTTTGCAGAAGGGCTTGTAAATTTTTAAAGGAATTTGACCTTTCTCTTTGTAGCATGTCATCAATGGACTTCTGACTAGAAGGGCTTGAAGACATCCCTAACCCCTGTGGTGCTGCCCTCTTTCCTGTACTAATCTTTGTTAAGTTCGGTATGCTTGTCATATTTAACCAGATTGTTATAAAAATACTCTTTATGGGGTATTTCCACCTTCTTTTCTCCCCTCTATCTCCCTCCACCACTACCTCCTTTTCTATTTCCTAATTTGGGGGAGATATATCAAAATCAACAGCCACCCTGTCCTCTATCTCTAATCTGTTGTGGCTCTTATGATATTAATAAATCTGACCAAACCCCTAAGACATTACTCAATTAATACCACTCTTTACAAATACTTAATTCCTTTAACCTTAAATAAACATTTATCAATATATCAATCAAATTGTATATATATATCTTTAACAATCAAGTGATTAATTCCTTAGGTAATTGATTATTTCAATTCTATCCAATTCTAGCAATCAACAATTGCAGCAATATAGTTATTTCACGAATATAGCAAGCAATCAGTCTATATATTTATATTTATGTGTGTCTTTTTATCTATATTTATACTGTATATCACCTTTATCTTCCTGTCCCATCAAAGTCACTTTCCTTTCAATTATAAATTTCCAACTCCGAATTTGTGGCACCTTTTATATCTTTTTCTTCAGCCAATAGCCAGTAATTGTCTCACTATCAAAACTGCAGTCCTAAGGTTGCTGTGTCACTTTCTCCATCTTGGATTCATTATACTCCCGAGGCTTATAAATCAAAACTTCAAAGTCTGTCCAAACTATTCACTTTCCTTCTACTTATAGTCCACACTCATTTTCTCAAGAGTTCAGTCTCCAGGACTCAAAAACCTATCTTTTCCCGTTACCTTTCTATCAGTTCACCTGATCTCATGGCTAGTTTACGATCTTCTAACTTCCTGGCTCCTTCTTCTTGTCGCTCTCACCTATCGCCTTATCTCTTGTCGCTTCTCTCGCCGCTCGCTCCCCTCTCGGTAAGGCTCCCTCTTCTAGCCAGTGTCTCTTTCAAAAGCACTCCCTTTCACTTTTTAAATGTAAAAATCTTGGAATTCCTTTTCGTAAGCTCCGTTCCACTGTTGTTCCACTACGTTGATGCTAGTTCTGCCCCTCTGTCAGATCTTCATGTCAGCCATTACTGGCCTCCTTCTCCCTGGTCCGCTTGTATCGGGTTTTTCTCCGGTATCCAACACGGGCCGCCGCTCATGTAGGTTCTCCGGGACGCCCACAACTTCAGCTGTCCCTCCAGGACCTCCTATGGCTCTGAGGAGCCCCTGCAGACACTGGGTGAGAGGTTGTGTGATATAGAGAAGCCCATTCACACAGCCGCCCGCTCTGACTGCTGATATGGGCGAAAAATTTGGGATATGGCATAGATTTTGATATCTGGCAAACTCTCTGGGATAGAAATAAGATAACACTGGCTTCAGCTTATAAAGAAAATTTATATAAAATGTTTTATCGGTGGCATCTTCCCCCAGCACGATTAGCCAAAATGTACAAGACAATATACCCTAGCTGTTGGAAGTGTTCCAAAGAATTTTCATGTTTGGTGGTCCTGTGTTGTTGTTGTTGTTAGCTGCGAAGTCGTGTCCGACCCATCGCGACCCTATGGACAACATTCCTCCAGGCCTTCCTGTCCTCTACCATCTTCTGGAGTCCATTTAAGCTCACGCCTACTGCTTCAGTGACTCCATCCAGCCACCTCATTCTCTGTCGTCCCCTTCTTCTATTGCCCTCGATCTTTCCCAGCATTAGGCTCTTCTCCAGTGAGTCCTTCCTTCTCATTAGGTGGCCAAAGTACTTGAGTTTTAGCTTCAGGATCTGGCCTTCTAAAGAGCAGTCAGGATTGATCTCCTCTAGGACTGACCGGTTTGATCGCCTTGAGGTCCAAGGGACTCGCAGGAGTCTTCTCCAGCACCACAGTTCAAAGGCCTCAATTCTTTGGCGCTCAGCCTTTCTTATGGTCCAACTTTCACTGCCATACGTTGCAACTGGGAAGACCATAGCCTTGACTATACGCACTTTTGTTGACAGGGTGATGTCTCTGCTTTTTAGTGTGCTGTCTAGATTTGCCATGGCTTTCCTCCCCAGGAGCAAGCGTCTTTTAATTTCTTGGCTACAGTCCCCATCTGCAGTGATCTTGGAGCCCAGGAAAATAAAATCTGTCACTACCTCCATTTCTTCCCCATCTATTTGCCAGGAATTGAGAGGGCCAGATGCCATGATCTTGGTTTTCTTAATGTTAAGTTTCAACCCAAGTTTTGCACTCTCCTTCTTCACCTGCAACAAGAGGCTCTTTAGTTCTTCTTCACTTTCTGCCATTAGAGTGGTATCATCTGCGTATCTTAGGTTGTTGATATTTCTTCCGGCAATCTTAATTCCAACTTTTGATTCATCTAGCCCTGCCTTTCTCATGATGTGCTCTGCATATAAGTTAAATAGGCAGGGCGACAGTATACAGCCTTGGTGGTCCTGTAATAAGACGCAAAAGTATTGGCAAAGGATTCGGACATGGATAGAGGAAATATTAGGATGGAGAGTTGAATGTAGACCAGAATTTTTCCTGCTTGGCATAACAAAAGATAAACATAGCAAAGAAGAGTTATATTTAATGATACATATCATCACAGCAGCGAGAATGATGTTCGCCCAGAAATGGAAAAACAGTGAAATACCAGAAGAGAGTGAAGTGATAAGTAAAATTTGGGCGTGCGCAGAAATGGAGAAGTTAACTTTGGAAATTAAAAATAAAGACCAGTCAGATTGCTACAAAATTTGGAATAAGTTTTACTCATGGTGGGAACAGAAAGGAAGGTCACAACAGAAACACACAGAATGCTGATTTCACATATTACTAGAATAAGGTGGTTGATAAGATTGAATATTCTATAACTGTATATAAATGATATGTACATAAAGTGTATGTTGTTGTTAGTTGCGAAGTCGTGTCCGACCCATCGCGACCCTATGGACAATGTTCCTCCAGGCTTTCCTGTCCTCTGCCATCTTCTGGAGTCCATTTAAGCTCATGCCTACTGCTTCAGTGACTCCATCCAGCCACCTCATTCTCTGTCGTCCCCTTCTTCTATTGCCCTCAATCTTTCCCAGCATTAGGCTCTTCTCCAGTGAGTCCTTCCTCCTCATTAGGTGGCCAAAGTATTTGAATTTTAGCTTCAGGATCTGGCCTTCTAAAGAGCAGTCAGGGTTGATCTCCTCTAGGACTGACCGGTTTGATCGCTTTGCAGTCCAAGGGACTCGCAGGAGTCTTCTCCAGCACCAGAGTTCAAAGGCCTCAATTCTTTTGCGCTCAGCCTTTCTTATGGTCCAACTTTCACTGCCATACATTGCAACTGGGAAGACCATAGCCTTGACTATACGCACTTTTGTTGACAGGGTGATGTCTCTGCTTTTTAGTGTGCTGTCTAGATTTGCCATGGCTTTCCTCCCGAGGAGCAAGCGTCTTTTAATTTCTTGACTACAGTCCCCATCTGCAGTGATCTTGGAGCCCAGGAAAATAAAATCTGTCACTACCTCCATTTCTTCCCCATCTATTTGCCAGGAATTGAGAGGGCTGGATGCCATGATCTTGGTTTTCTTAATGTTTAGTTTCAACCCAACTTTTGCACTCTCCTTCTTCACTCGCAACAAGAGACTCTTCAGTTCCTCTTCACTTTCTGCCATTAGAGTGGTATCATCTGCATATCTTAGGTTGTTGATATTTCTTCCAGCAATCTTAATTCCAACTTTTGATTCATCTAGCCCTGCCTTTCTCATGATGTGCTCTGCATATAAGTTAAATAGGCAAGGCGACAGTATACAGCCTTGCCGGACTCCTTTCCCAATTTGGAACCAATCAGTGGTTCCGTGTCCAGTTCTCACTGTTGCTTCTTGGCCCGCATATAGGTTTCTCAAGAGACAAATAAGATGTTCTGGTACTCCCATCTCTTTAAGAACTTGCCACAGTTTGTTATGATCCACACAATCAAAGGCTTTAGCATAGTCAATGAAGCAGAAGTAGATGTTTTTCTGGAACTCTCTAGCTTTCTCCATGATCCAGCGTATGTTGGCTATTTGATCTCTAGTTCCTCTGCCTCTTCGAAATCCTGCCTGTACTTCTGGTAGTTCTCGATCCACATACTGCTGGAGTCTAGCTTGTAGGATTTTAAGCATAACTTTACTAGCTTGAGAAATGAGTGCAATGGTGCGATAGTTTGAACATTCTTTGGCACTGCCTTTCTTTGGAATTGGAATGTAAACTGATCTTTTCCAATCCTGTGGCCACTGTTGAGTTTTCCAAATTTGCTGGCAAATTGAGTGTAGCACTTTTACTGCATCGTCTTTTAAGATTTTGAATAGCTCAGCTGGAATACTGTCACCTCCACTAGCTTTGTTGTTGCTCAGCTTTTCTAAGGCCCACTTCACTTCACATTCTAGGATGTCTGGCTCGAGGTCAGTGACCACCTCATTGTGATTATCAGGGACATTAAGCTCATTCTTGTATAGTTCTGTGTAATTTTGCCATCTCTTCTTAATCTCTTCTGCCTCTGTTAGATCCCTGCCATTTTGGTCCTTTATCATGCCCATTTTTGCATTGAAAGTTCCCTTCATCTCTCCAATTTTCTTGAAAAGATCTCTGGTCCTCCCTATTCTATTGTTTTCTTCTATTTCTTTGCACTGTTCATTTAAGAAGGCATTCTTATCTCTTCTAGCTATTCTCTGGAATTCTGCATTCAATTGGGCGTATCTTTCTTTTTCTCCCTTGCCTTTTGCTTCCCTCCTTTCCTCAGCTATTTGCAAAGCTTCCTCAGAGAGCCATTTTGCTTTCTTGCATTTCTTTTTCTTTGGGATGGTTTTGGTTGCTACCTCTTGTACAATGTTGTGAACCTCTGTCCATAGTTCTTCAGGCACCCTGTCTATCAGATCTAATTCCTTAAATCTATTTGTCACCTCTACTGTATATTCAACGGGGATATGATTTAATTCATACCTGACTGGCCTGGTGCTTTTCCTTACTTTCTTCAGTTTAAGCCTAAACTTTGCAACAAGAAGCTCATGGTCTGAGCCACAGTCAGCTCCTGGTCTTGTTTTTACTGACCGTATAGAGCTTCTCCATCTTTGGCTGCAGAGCATATAGTCAATCTGATTTCTGTGTTGACCGTCTGGTGATGTCCATGTGTAGAGCCGTCTCTTGGGTTGTTGGAAAAGAGTGTTTGCTATGACCATCGTATTCTCTTGACAAAATTCTATCAGCCTGTGCCCTGCTTCATTTTGTACTCCAAGGCCAAACTTGCCTGTTATTCCGGTTATCTTTTGGCTTCCTACTTTAGCATTCCAATCCCCCATGATGATAAGGACATCATTTTTTGGTGTTAGTTCTATAAGGTGCTGTAGGGCTTCATAGAACCGGTCAATTTCATCCTCTTCAGCACCGGTGGTTGGGGCATAGACTTGGACTACTGTGATATTGAATGGTTTGCCTTGGATTCGAACTGAGATCATTCTGTCATTTTGAGGATTGTATCCCAGTATTGCTTTTCCTACTCTTTTATTGACTATGAAGGCTACTCCATTTCTTCTGAGGGATTCTTGCCCGCAGTAGTATACCTGATGGTCATCTGAATTAAATTCACCCATTCCTGTCCATTTTAGTTCGCTGATACCTAAGATGTCGATGTTCAGTCTTGTCATCTCTTGTTTGACCACGTCCAGCTTGCCTTGATTCATGGATCTTACATTCCAGGTTCCTATGGAGAAAAAATCTTTACAGCATCGGACTTTCCTTTCACCACCAGACATATCCACAGCTGAGCGTCCTTTCGGCTTTGGCCCAGTCGCTTCATTCTTTCTGGCGCTACTAGTACTAGCCCTCTGCTCTTCCCCAGTAGCATATTGGACGCCTTCCGACCTGAGGGGCTCATCTTCCAGCGTCATATCGTTTTGCCTTTTGGTACTGTCCATAGGGTTTTCATGGCAAAGATACTGGAGTGGGTTGCCATTTCCTTCTCCAGTGGATCACGTTTTGTCAGAACTCTCGGCTATGACCTGTCCGTCTTGGGTGGCCCTGCACGGCATAGCTCATAGCTTCATTGAATTACGCAAGCCCCTTCGCCACGACAAGGCAGTAATCCATGAAGGGGACATAAAGTGTATATATGTATATAAAACACAGAAATGATGTAATGACAAGAAGGATTGTCAGACCATTAACACCTTGTCCAAAGTTTTAAATAATAAAATTTGTTACAAAATTAAAATAAAAAAAAACAAGGATTTTGGAATTCAGTCAATTCTACATGTCAGCTGTGTTCTGCAAAGAAATTGTTTGTTTTTTAAAAAATCATCCTTAGCTTAATTTCATTTTCTCAGAAATAAGTCACCAGGCCCCCAGTCCAATCCAATAAATTAACCTTATTTATGCTCTCTGAAGGCAATGTTTGTGAAGTGAATCCTGAAACCAGAGAAGCTGGATGCTTAATTTTCTCTCTCTCTCTCAGAATAGTAGGGAAAGAAGACACAGTTTGCCATTTCCTTTTAGTCACATCCCTGCTAGTGTTTCCTTCAGATATGCAAGACAGTTTGACAGGAAAAGATTACCTTTGTTCTTCCTAACTTGAAACCCACACAAGGCAAACTCTGTCACTGACTGTCCTTTTCCTCAAGCACCACCTGTGTATATGAACTGCTTTCCCTTAGTACATGTCTTTGCAGCTGACACTTTTAACACCTGATTAAACAGCATAAAGCATAGCAAAATGCCCATCTTTAACAATCTATTTGCTTGTGTGTGCAACTTAATATATAAATGCAACTATATCAGTGAAAGGTTAGGTATAGGATTTTGTTTATTCCAGATATTTAATGCTTTGCTCCATTATTGCCCCCTCGGTACGCATTTAGATTAGATTTCTATTCACTTCACCACTTACGTCATCACTCTATTGCCAAGGCCGCATTTTGTTTTGGTATAGAATATGGACAGGAAAAGCAAAAGGTTGACCAATACGGTACTCCTTGACTCATGACCACAACAGAGCCCCAAATTTATTTTGCTAAGTGAGACATTTGTTAAGTGAATTTTGCCCCATTTTACGATCTTTCTTGTCACAGTTGTTAGATGAATCACTGCAGTTGTTAAGTTAGTGACATGGCTGTTAAGTGAATCTGGCTTCCCCAGTGACTTTGCTTGTCAGAAAGTCGCAAAAAGGTGATCACATGACCCTGGGGATGCTGCAACAGTTATAAGGGTGAAAAATGGTCATAACTCACATTTTTCAGGGTCGTTGTAACTTTGAATGGTTATTGAATGAACTGTTGTAAGTCAAGGGTTGCTTATGTTTGATCAACACTAATTAGAAATGTAGTTAGCTGTTTTCCTAGTGCCAAGCAAGGTGTTGGCCAGGAGCAGGTAACTTCAAGAAGAAAATGAAAAATGAATACAGTTCATTGCAAGTGAGCCACTTGTAAGATAGATGCTCAAAGGATCATCTCTCTGAGGATGAGAATGACAATTTTCCTCTGGTTTGACTGCAAACCATGGCAATTTTGTCCAAGAATGTCATTGCTAGATATGATGCCAAGCATTATACTAAAAATCCATCATCCCAACTTTCTGAAATTTATATTAACATTTTATTGGTAATTACAAGTACATATTGAGACCATTAGCAGCAAGGGAGGGAAATAACCCTATAAACTTCAGAATCTAATCAAATGCGTTGATTGCGAATAACAACAATCTGCACTTCTGATACTTGAGCAAACTAGACCAGTGTATAATTTAATATAGATATAAATAATTTTGAAAGTATGCTTGTTTACTCTTACCATCTAAAAATTCTGTACATCAAGGTTCAGAAGCAAGAACTTCCAATTCAAAAGATAGTAAAACTATAGGAAGCTTGAGAATTCTTTTTCTTTTTTAATTCTGCAAATGTTATAAGCCTCTAGGTAAGGTAAAGGTAAAGGTTCCCCCGCACATGCGTGCTAGTCGTTTCCGACTCTAGGGGCCGGTGCTCATCTCTGTTTCAAAGCCGAAGAGCCAGCGCTTGTCCGAGGATGTCTCCGTGGTCATGTGGCCGGCATGACTAGATGCCAAAGGCGCACGGAACGCTGTTACCTTCCCACTGTAGTGGTCCCTATTTTTCTACTTGCATTTTTTACGTGCTTTCGAACTGCTAGGTTGGCAGAAGCTGGGATGAGTAACAGGCGCTCACTCTGTTACGCAGCACTCGGGATTCGACCCGCCAAACTGCCGACCTTCTGATCGACAAGCTCAGCGTCCTAACCCACTGAGCCACCGCGTCCCTTATAAGCCTCTACACTTATTTAATTAGTTCACATCCAACCTATCTATCCATTAAAAATCTGGCAAAAATTAAAATAAGCAAATGCTACTTTTTAAGCATGGAATTTTGCAAACTCTGCTTTTATTTATTAGTTAGCATTCGTTTCCTGAAATTCATCTTACAATGTTTATACGAATACAGTGACATCTCCTGCCATTGTAAGGCCTCAACAGCATTTTCCATTTGGGGATTAGTACAGATATGCATGTGAGAAACTAGAATGGTAGTACAATCCCCATCTTCTCATGTACTGTGATCTCAATACATTTGCCTTCATTTCATCCACTTTTTTATATAAACAAACCTGAGTTAACAGAAATCAGATGCAAATACATTCAGTGCTTTCCCTCTTGTTTTCAAATTGTACTTTTAGTCCATTCAACCTGTTATAATCTCGCAGTGATTTTCATTTAAAAGAGCTAAATGCATATGTGATTACTGTAATAGGAACTAACACAAAACAATTAAATACTGAGGTGTTGAAAGATGAAGTTGAATTGGATTTACATGTGCAAAAAAGGAAAAAAGAAAGTGAAAAAAAGAGAGAAAAAAAGAAAGAGAAAAATTGGAAACCTTAAGCCTGGGAAGAAATCAGCTGTAAGACAAATACATTTAACTTTGCTAATTACTGCAAGTGACTCTATTAAGATTTTACTACTTTGTGCCAGGACATTTATTTAAGGCTTTCACTTGTTATTTGAGAATAGCTGATTTCATGGATGAAAAAAACCCCCAGCATAAAGTGGCTTCTCTTAATAATTAGCTTCTCAAGTGCAGCATTTTACACCCATCAGTTATATGCTTGAAATGAAGACATTTATGATTGAATCCCAAATGTCTTCATAGTTTCACTTCTACTGCTACAAACTGTAAGAATTATATGACCTTCAATTTAGCCATGACTAAACATTCACAGAAGGCCTTTGCACAGCTCCATTTCAGGTGCCAGCTGTGTCCCTTCCTGGAATGGACAGCCCTCCAAACTTACCCACATCACCTCATACCTTAACTATTGCATTACATAGGGTTGCCTTTGAAGGTCACTCAGAAACTTTAATTGGTCCAGAATGTAACAGAGTGGGCAGTGGTAGGCTGGGTTTGGTAGGCCATTTAATCCCACTGCCTTGCAAACCACACTGGTTGCCAGTATGCTTTTTGGTACAAGTGAAGGTGCTGATTATCACCTATAGAATCCTACCTAGCATAGGGCCTGGATAGTTGAAGGACCGCTTACCTTGTTGCATAGGCAGTCTTCAATTTACAACAGTTCATTTAGTGATGGTTCAAAGTTACAATAGTATTGAAAAAAGTGACTTAAAACAGTTTTTCACACTTACAACTGTTGCAGCATCCCCAGGGTCCCGTGATCAAAATTGACATGCTTGGCAACTGACTCATATTTAGGATGGCTGCAGTGTCCCACAGTTAATGTGTCAGAAGGTTATTGTGACCTTCTGACAAGCAAGTCAATGGAGAAGCGAAGATTCACTTAACAACCATGTTGACTAAGTTAACAACTGCAGTGATTCACTTAACAAATGTGGCAAGAAAGATCACATAAGGGGAAAACTCACTTAACAAATGTCTCACTTAGCAACACAAATTTTGGGTACAATTGTGGTCTTAAGTCGAGGACTATCTGAATTTTATCCTATTTTCTTTGTCTTGTATGTCACCCAGAGTTAGTTTGGACTCAGTCAACACCAAAACAAACATGACAATAATGAGACTTGTACTACCACCAACATTCTTGTGTGCCAGTAAACATAAAAAAGGCTTTTGGAGTATACTTTGAAACATATCTTAATAAAGTACACAAATATTTCTTAGAAAACACAACTTAGGAAAACTGGAACAGTTGCTTATTTTTTTTAAAGGTAATGCTGGGCATCACTCAATGAAATTTGAAAAGCAACATATATGATGCTTTGAATTCTACATTGGTAAGTAGCAGAGAAATTTGTCGCCACATTTTATTCTTATTCCATCTCTGATTATTGGATTTCTTTGGACGACAGATATTCAGAGAATATAAATATATATACCTTATTGTGTGAGAGCCATTCTCCATTTGTCATTTACAACATTACTGGCGATCTGATTTGACTCCTGCTTTATTTTCATTGCTCCAAGTCTAAACTCTGGCAATGCACAATCAAATATGGCAATCAGCTTTCAAAGTCATGCTTCCACTTTATATCTTGGTTACTGCATTATCATATACCACAACCAGATCTTTTTCTTTATGCAATTCCTTTTCTTTGGAAATTCAGATCAACCAAAGGCAAGTCATATGGTCACAATTGCAATATTATATAACATCGTACCAATATAGATCCTGAACTAATACCAGCATGATTGAACTAATATGTACAAGTGACACCGGTTTCTTTGACTGCTCTTTCAGGAATGCACCTCCAATCATTAAGCAAGAGCCCACATACTGGAAACTGTAATTAGCTAGTAAGGAAAAGTGAAATGAGTATTCAAACAGTGAACACCCCAATAGGAATTGTTATAGTAGCTGGCCAAAGTTGCAACAGTTTTATTGGCTGTCTGCTATGAAGGCAGCAACAATGTCAGATGTGGGCAAAAGTCGACTTGGAGTCTGGATGTATTTTAGGATAGAATCTTAGAGTGAACACTTTTTTAAATTTAATTTAATTTTATTAAATTTATATACCGCCCTTTCCCAAAGGACTCAGGGCGGTTTACAGGGTATTTAAAATCAAACAGTACAAAATACAAAAGTTAAAAAACAATTAAAAAAGATTAAATTATCCCTTAACTAAAATCCTCAGTTAAAAATTCTCAGCCTGGGCCGGAGAGCTCAAAGAGCCAGGTCTTCAGGTCCCGGCAGAATGAACGAAGGTCAGGGGCGGTCCTAAGCTCCACGGGCAGCTGGTTCCAGAGGGCAGGCGCACCCACAGAGAAGGCCCTCCCCCTGGGTGCTATCCGCCGGCAATCTTTTACCGGCGGCACCCTGAGAAGACCCTCCCTGTGCGAGCGCACTGGACGAAGGGAGTTTGATGCTGGCAGGAGGTGTTCCCTCAAATAAATTTTCAACTTTTTTTTTTGAGATTTAACTGCTAGATGTCCTTCGTTACACCGTTTTTATTTTTATTGATACTGTATCATTTCACAATTGTGAAGTCGCTTTGGAAGTCAGTATATCTGAAAAACAGTATAGAACCAGCTGCCGGTTGAGCTCCGGATGGCACCGGATCTCCGCTCCTTCCGGCGCGGGTTAAAGACCCATTTATTTGAACAAGCTGGCCTGGCCTGATGGGGAATCACTTAGGGTTTTAATATTTATATATATTTTTTATTGTTTTTATTGTGGGCAATAATTTAATTCTTTTTT
>NC_138203.1:187537648-187592586 GCF_964194415.1 Vipera berus | reverse complement strand
CACCAAATACACAAACTAAAAATGATATGCATGCTAATCTCTTGCAAACAAAACTGCTTTCTTCACATGCAACTGGAGGCTATGAGGAAATAAAAATAACCTTTGAAGGTAACAGGCAGAAATAACTTTTCCCAAGGACAGAATATGAGATGTTCTATTTACACCCCATATATCCTGCTGTTTCTTCATCTGATTATACAACTGAAAGAAAAAATCCATTTTTTTCTTCCTCACCTATTGTCCTTAAATGAAACAATTCCACATTCTGATGTGTTTATTTCTGATAAGTTGTTTGATCTTTCTTTGTCCTTGAAGCCAAAGAAATACTAATTGACTTTTCTCCTTTCTGAACCAATTCATCAAGCCAATTAAACTAAGAAAAAGCTTAGCTCTTCATATTTACATGATACATTCTTTAAATTACTTCCAAATACAGTTGGCCTGAAGTAGGATCCAGAATTATCTGTTCCTTTATATACAATTCACACAATCAAGATGCTTTTAATTACACATGTTCATGTTTTAACAATCATTGCAGAATAGTCAATGTAATTATAATTTATAACACTGAAGTGTAGTGTTGTAGCATTTATTTACATATTTGTTAGTATGTTGCAATTTATTTAATATTTACTTGTGAAAATCCTATTTTCTCCTTTTTTCCTCCTTTTTCTAATGCAGAAAAGAAATTAGAACTATGAAAGAAAAGATGCTTTACCTTTAATATTGATTAAACAACAACAATTAAAAAACACAAATACTTTCAAGTACTTCCCCAAAATTGTTGATGCCTCATTGCCCACAGGATTCAAGTGGACCATGGAACCAATTCAGAGTGGTAGAACTTATGGTATAGAGTACCTTTTTCATTTTCCTGGGTTCCACAAGCTCAGAAGTATCCCAGTTCACAATGCAAGATGTTACCACTTGGTTTGCTCTGTTATACATCCAGATCTGAGTAAATCAATGTTACTTTGCATAGAAAGAACCCTGGAAAATCATCAGGATAGCCTTCTTATTTAACATATCTTTTTCTTAAAATTGTCTGCATCATCCTGAACCAGAGGTCTATGGACATGACAAGTATGAATAAGAGTAGATTATGCTATGTTGACCATCTGTAGGCCCAAACACCCAACAATTTTCTTTTGATCCTATGTCAACAAAACTCCAAGTATCTTTTTTTTTTAATTTCTTCATCCCCTACACTATATCTGAGAACCAGGAGCTGCAAGGCAAAGGCATACAGGCATAATGAGGACCCAGATTGTTGGGGGCAATTAAGCTGACTTTGTAATAATGCCGCTTGGGGTGTGTGTGAAAGCCCTAATAAGCAGGCATATACATAGAATGAAGGCTACTGCTAAGCTTGTAAGCCGCCCTGAGTCTTCGGAGAAGGGCGGGATATAAATGGAAATAAAATAAAAATAAAAATAAATAATTTAATATACTGTCTTGCTGTCTCCGAACTCCAAGAAGTCACCCAGTGCAAGACAGAGCTGCTTACCAAATCATCTGGAAAGTCCCCAGGTAGCCTCAGAAAACAGGCTAAGAGGCCATTTCAATGGGTCCTTTGTTCTCAATATAATCTAAACACAGTAAAGTTCAGATGCCAGCATACTCCATATTCAGTTCAGGTTTCACTTCTTCAAAGTAAAAACCAGATCTAGAGTGGTGTTCACCTATGTTAAGTCAAAACTGTGATTATTTGAGCAAAGTTGATCATTTCCATGAAATCATACATCAAGATGCAGAGATTAGTATGACCCAAGAGCAAAATCCCAGCCTCAAGCTGACATCCACCTTCAGCCCATGTATCTATATAATTCACAGCAATGTTTGGCTATATAAAAAAAACAACCCTGAAACAATCTCACATTAAAAATAGATTACCCAGAACTAAAATTAGGAATTTGGATATTTAATTTCCCATGAGCAAGTGGTTCACAAAACACAAGGTAAGAGATATGGGTGATGTTAGTGCAATTATCTATTATATAATAAGCCTTAAGTGTCCCCCCCCACAATTTAACATTTAACCAGTGTTTCATTATTTAAAAAGATACTTGCACTAGAGAAATGTCATGGAATATTCTTAGAACTCTTATCGCTATAGTTCAGATTGCTACAACAGCATGGAATATCATCTGTGGCTGTATATAGCATTCAGAAGGGGCACCTCAGAAAGCATGTTATTGGCAATTAAAAAAAAAACCCTCTTCTTCAAAGCTGCAAAGCAACCTCCAGCATACAACTGCTTCACTAGCAGACCCAGCCGAAGTGACCCCTATGTATGCCCAAACACATTGGGGCTAGTCTTCAAAGCAATCACTGAAATTATCCAAAGGGTGTATGCAGCTGCTTTAACTTTTCATACAGAAATGTTTTGCTTGCATGTATGCTACGTAAATGCTCTGCCTTTAAAAAAACAACAACTTAACACAACCCTAAAACCAGATAGCTCTGCTAGAATGGAATTCATTTTAGATAAACATGAGGATTTTTGCTAAAATTGCTAGAAAAAAAGATTTTACATTTTTTTGGATAAAGACATAGGAAGTGGGGGGAAAAACCCAAATTCCATTAAAATATCTCTGCATGGGCTCTAATCTATTCTATTTAACTTATAACTTGAACAAATAATTATGGTAAACAGCTGTAATTTCTTCAATAAAATTATCCATAAAATTTGTATCTTATCAAGAGGTTGTTGATCCTTTACTTAATATGGTTCCACATGGTTGCAGAATCCACTGACTTAGGTCTTACAGCAAAGCTATTAATGCAAAAAGGGAGGGGTAATTATCAGCTGATTTGTTGCTAAGGGGACATGACTGGCCCAAGGTCACCCATCTGAGTTCCATTCCTAAAAGAAGACTATAAAATCGGTCTCTCTGCTACTAGTCCACAACCTTAACCACAACATCATGCTGGCTTACTTTTGTTTTGTCAATAAAGTTGTATTTGCACTGTATTCTTCAATATTATTATGGTTTCCTTTTCCAAAAGGATTATGGGATAGTTGAGCTGGAGAACAATATATATTAGAATATATGTAATAATTAGTTCCTATACAGTTAGAGTGAGAGAGAGAAATATAATTTCTAATATAGGTCTTATTTTTGTGTGTGATGAATCTCCATATTTTGAGAAGACTGGATTAAGCAGTTCAGTTCTATAAAATACCTTCCATGCAGGCATACAAATATACATTTCATATTCTGTATATAAAGAAACATACAAGTATGATATAATTTCATTAATTCTTGCCAGGAATGTGTGGCATCATCCAACCTTTTGTTACTTTCCTTAAGGAATCACTCCACATATCTTAACTATTTGTTGTGCTACCTTCAATTTTTAGCAATCGTTAAACTTAAAATGAAGCTATAGCAGGTACATGGAAGGTGTGGATCAAGGGGGGAAAAAGCAATGCAATAGCATGTTCTGCTTTTTCATTTACTATCTGAAATGGAAAAGCTGCCCATTTTCAATGAATAGGCCATAGCACTGTCCCAGTGGAACATACAGAAAAGCATTTAAAGCAAGAGGTATCAGTAAGCAGTGAAGTAGAATTCATCTGCCAAATATCATTCTATTTCGCTTTTGGTGAGGGGAGGAATAAAAACAGAGCTAGGAATTTCTTGATCAGATTGCTATTGCTTTAACTGAAAAATAATGTCAGTAGGGAAAAAAAGGAGCATTTCTCTTGAATCCAGCCTAAATGTTGAGACATTCAGAGAAAATAGCAGAATCTGTATCCCAGTCCAGTCAAAAGAGTCAGATTTGCTCATATCCTAACTGTGATGAACAGTTGTGCTTGAAAGAGAGAAGAGAGATTTTTAAAAGCTCTAGAAAAATGAAAAAAAGGCAAAAAGAAAAAGAAAAACAGAACAAAAAAACACCACCTGAAAACTATCCATTACCAGACTGTTGATGAGACTCCAAGCCGAATGTCACAATGATATAAAGTTATGATTTGCAAGGTCTTTGGGTCATACTATAAAATATTCAAAGTTTTTTCTGCTATCACATAAAATATTTTGCAAGTACTGTTATCCCTGAACTCAACAGACAACTACTACACATTTTTGTTCCAAGGGGCCACATTTTATCTATTCAAAATACTTCTAGATTGTCTTTTTTACAGAAAAATGTTCTCAAAGTGATTTAAATAGAAATAATAAGACAATAAGATTTAAATTAAGATGCTACATGCCTTCACCCATGTTAAAATCTATCAGAAAAACCTAGACAAAAAAAATCCTCATACATATACCATGTTTCCTTGAAAGTTAAGACCCTGTCTTACTTTCTTTTGGGCTCTGAAATAAACAGATGATCTTACTTTTGGGGAGGTCTTACTTTTTGCCGGTACCAGCACCAGTAGGCCGTAAGTACACAGGGATGAGGTGGGGCCTGTGCATGGGGTGGAGAAGCAATGCGGTGGCAAGAGAGTGGTGGCGGACCAGGTTCGGTACTGGTGTGGTCGTGGTGGGTGGTGGCAGAAAGGGTGCCAAGCCTGCCACTGGGCGAGTTGGCCCAGATCTTCCATGAGACCATTGGAGCAACAACCCCCCCACTGCCAGCTTACTAGGCCCCTTCGCCGGCAGCAACTGGTGGAACAAGTTACCACCGGCCCCACCCTCTCCATCTCACTGCCTGCTTGCTTGCAGCCACAATGAACCAAACCCTCGGCAAGCCCCGCCCTCCGCCCTCCTTGCCTGCTGGCCCTACTGCTGCTGGGACATTTCCTGGTCATATCGGGTGCTGTACGACCACCAAGTGGCTGCCCGTGCTGATGGTCTCACATGGCTCGTTGCCCTCCTGGCCTTGCTGCTCTGGGCTGCCATGCTGGGCTGCTCCTGCACGGTGCAGGGCAAGTCGGCCCAGATCTTCCTGCAACCACTGGAGCACCCCATCCCTGCTGGCCTCCCAAGGCCCTTTGTCAATGGCTGCCGGTAAAACTGCACCACCCATGCCTCTGCCTTTGGGCTAGTGAGTGCCACCATCCTGCACGCCTACTTGGTGCTGCAGGCGCCAGGCTAAGGGCTGAACCTGGTGCTTTTGTGAGATCTCACGAGAAGTTAGAATGTCTGACTGAACTTTTCTTTTTTTTGTCCCACAAACATGTGGTGAAAGCTGAGAAATGAACAGAGAAATGTAATACAGTTGAAAGGCAGGTTAATAAAAAAATGCTTGCGAGGGCATCTGGGTGGGGGGCATGGCAACCTTACCCTGTGTGATTTCGGCAGGTGTTTAGCAGGCAGAGGGAAGCAACTCCACTGCCCCGCCACCTGATTTGCCACCTTATCTTATGGTAGTGGTGGCAGCCATCGGCCGGGCAGAAGGCAATCCAGTAGGAGCAGCTGGTAAAGGCCGAAAGTGTCCAGCTGGTATGAGAGGTGCAGCACCCACCAGGGCCTGAAGAGCACCAGGTTCAGCCCTTAGCCTGGGGTTTGCCAAGGGTTTGGTTCATTGTGGCCGCAGGCAAGCAGACAGTGGGACAGACACAGTGGGGCCGGCAGTAGCCGGTTCCACTGGCGGCCGCTGGCAAAGGGTCCTAGCAGGCCAGTAGGGGGGTGCTCTGGTAGCTGCAAAGAAGATCTGGGCTGACTTGCTCCACCCCGTGCTAGAGCTTACTTTCAGGGGAGTGTTTATATTAAGCCCACCCTGCAAAAATCAGCTGGGACTTACTTTTTGAGTAGGGTTTACTTTCGGGGAAACACAGTACACTTAAAGTATGTTAGTAAATAGAAGATTCTTTCAGCTGAGGCCACCATGAAATATTTTGCTAAAAAAAATCCCACTTATTCATGGTATTCCTTTACTTTGGAATACTCTGTACCAGGGGTTCCCAAACCCCAGTCCGTGGACCGGTATTGGAAAACAAAATGCCAGCAACCGATCCGCACAAACAAGCAACACCCCATCTGTGGGATGCAGACAGCATGCAAAACCATGCACTCTCCGGTCCGTGGAAAAAACTTTCTCCATTGAACTGGTCCCTGGTGCCCAAAAGGTTGGGGACTTCTGCTCTATACTATGTATATACTACAGCTGTGGTAATTCACTTAACTCCAATATGCGTCCCTAGAATATCCCAAACCACATTACTGAAATTAGGATAATAAAGGTCCAAATAAATGTGATAAGTCATCAAAACCTTCCCTTATAATCTAAAATGAAAATGTTCAGATAGATTCACCTAATGACATCAATGGATCAGTAAGCATGCTTACTGAATTTTCCCCATCCAAATCTAGAAATAATCATGTAATTATGCCTATCAGCTAAATGCAGGGATTTTATCTGACAAAATGGGCTGATGTATGTTCATTTTCCACTTGGATAAGCATAGCTGGCTATTATTGATATATTAAATAGCATTTCATTTTAATATATTACCTATTGGTTTACTGACATACTGTATATTTGGTGATATACTCATATAATGATACTGATAATGGTGTCTGTAGGGGACCAAGTGAAAATATAATGGAAAGAACATTAAAGTAAAGACAGACGATGTGGCTGCAAGACGATATAAAGAATGCTGTTTGAGGACATGACTATATATTAACAAATATGAGAAAGGAGATATAAGCCAAACCAGCAGCCACCAAGAAGTTATAGAAACATGTTTACTTAACCAAATTTGCAATTATGTATTCTGTCTTCTCTGTATGTTAATATAATGTGAAGACTAAGAACATATGGTGATAGATAAGAATAAAGCACACTGCAATTTTACACTCCCTATGTTTCTCTCAGCTGCTTGTGTTGTCATTGAATCTATGGCTGTCAACTTTTATCCTGCCTCATGTGTCAGAAAAAAACAAGAGGTTTTTGTTAACCACTAATGGTACGCAGAAACTGTCTAAGTAGGACAGGCAAGTCTCATAACACATGTGATCAAAGATACATACACTCTCTAGTTTGCCACAGTTTCAGATCTCAGAGGAGCCACACTTGTGATCTTTCCTAAATTGAAAGGCTTCCCAACACTAACTCATGCTCTAGCCACCTCCCAATTCAATTTTTGCAATGTTCCTTCCTTAAGACACTTGGAAGTTTCAACTAGAATGTAGCTGCACAAGCAGTGATGGATATGCCCATGGGATACCCCTGCTTTGTAGTTGCATTAGTTGCCTTTCTGCTTTTGAATGCAATCCAGAATGCTGGTCATAAGATATGCAATCCTACATGGGATAGGGTCTAGTGACAGTTATTTATTACTATTATTGGATCATCCCATAGCCAGCCAGATGTTCAGACTGGATTTGTCATTCTTATCCATATATCGGGTCCTTCCCAAGGCCCAGGAATAGGCAGATATTTTTGTATAATAGTATGAAATATGAAATACTATTATAAAAAAATATCTGCCAATCCTAGGGTCTTGGGAAGGACCTGATATAAGGATAAAAATGCCAAATCCAGTCTAAATATCTGGATGACTGTGCAACCAACCGTTATAAATATTATTACATCATTGAAGGATGTAAGCTGTTCCATGTAAAGCTGCCTTTTGCAATTAACTGATGGTGGCTTTGTCAATGTGAATTATTATTATTTATTTATTAATGGTTATTATTTATGTTTCCAGGAGTCTCTACCCAGGGTGGACACACTCTGGATCCTTTCAGTTAAACAGCATTATCTGGAATAAGATAAAAAAGGAGTCCCTGTGGATTTTAAGTTGCTAACAATAGAGAGCAGTGCTCATCTCCATTTCAAGGCCATTGAGCCAGCATTGTTTGAAAACATTTCTGCAGGCATATGGTAAGCATAACATCACTAAGCACTGTTACTTTACCACAGAAGTGGTAGCTACTGTATTATCTACTTGCTCACCCCATTGTGTGGCACTCAGGTCTTGAACCTGGGCTGCCAGGCTTCCAGCTGACAATCCCGCCTTCTTAACTGCTGAGCCACTACACCTGCCCTCTGGAATAAGGTTCCCCTTGAAATCCAAGTGGTTTTCCCTTGATGGCATTCTGAAGGCTCTTAAAGACTTGGCTGTTCTCCAAGGTGCTGAGCCAGAATGACTAGATCCCCTACTGCATGGATGTCTCTGTTATGTGTTGACCATCTGTTTTATGTAGATCATTATTTTCACATTGCTTTGAACTGTGAACTGTCCAAATTCATTTTGAAGTCAGGCAGCCCATACACTGAATGAATGTATGAATGGATGCAAAATCTCAAGCACTATCTTGTCTACAACAAACAGTTATCCTATCCTTCATGACAAATGGAGTCTTAAGCTGTGGGAAGAATGTGAAAATACAGTAGGTATAAGAAGGGACCATATCTTAATGTCGATGAAAGGCAATTGTTTTTTTTTAAAAAAATCCATCCTAGAATGCAGAAAAGACACTTACCAAGCAAGGCTGTGTCCTATATCCCCAGAGTCTACAGCTGATTTTGAGTCTAAGAGCTTTAGCAAACCATGCCTAGTCAAACATCTGGGAACTACTTTGAAGTTCTCAATAGTGGGAATAATAATAATAATAATAATAATAATAATAATAATAATAATAATAATAATAATAATAATAATAATAATAATAATAATAATAATAATAATAATGATGATGTTGGAAGGGACCTTGGAGGTCATCTAGTCCAACCCCCTGCTCTTGCTAGCTCTATGACAGTCCCCTCTCCCCAGTTCAAGTGTTAGTTGGTATAACTTTACAGGTAGCCATGAACATTTTTAGGATCACAGAAGGATCTAAGTGAACCCTCCCATTTCTGGTTCTGAGAGCTTCTCTCCTCACTATTGTTTTCTCTTATTGGAACAATAATATTAATTTGGTATATTTGCTATTCCTCTGTTACTGAATTCTGTTATCCAGAATTGTGTTTAGAATCTGTATTTACAATTGTTCTGGTCTTTATTCTAGAAATGTGAGGGGAGGGGGAGGAGAGGGAGTGATTCAATCACTTTGGAAGATTTCCATAACAATTGCAGTTTTGGTGTGAGACATTTGAACAACCTGTTAAAAAACCTCATTAAATATCAATAATAAGACTGTTGTGACACCTGAAATATCTTTTAATCTAAATACGGTAGTACTGCACATTTTTTTTAAAAAAAGTCATTAGTATAGTTCTAGATACTTTAAATATTCATGAAGAATTTAAGTACATTTCCTTTAAATCTAATACATATTTTGTAATATTTGCTACTAACATTTTCACATAAATCATGACAACTCCACTCTCACTTCATTTACAACCTTCCTGATGTATAACTTAATTATGAATAAATGTAAAAAATGTTTAAAATATAATACTTTCAGGTTTTGCTGTAATTTTAGATATGACGAGGCAATTTGAAAACAAGTTCCCTAACTGCTAATGAGGAATACAGATATTATCTCAAATGTTAAATGTGTACAGAAGTAAAAATTAATGCAACTTTCTTGATTATAAGCTGTAATATCAATTATTTTTCCACTCATTTGATTAATCCACATCAAGTTTCTCTTCTTTCCACCTGAAGTTTTAGCACCTCAAGTGATTTGTGACAGGCCTGTGTAGTTAAACTGTTATTCTAATTTTAGACCGTTTCTCCATGAATCTTGATTTCAGCTTCAAGCTACAGCTCTATAGTGTTTTGTCAATCACAGTTTATCAAATGTATTCTGCTGAGGCAGCTGCCAAGACAAGGTTTGGCACTGACAAGCCATTTTCGCTCCTGTTTATTCCTTTCTTAAGTCACCAGCTCATTTTATCTGGAAGAATAAGAAATGCACTGGATAACTCCTACAGCATATGGGAAGTTACATGCTAAACAGGCAAGACAGCTACTCAGATGGCAAGACTTTTGATCATGGGAATGTGGCATACTGATAAATTCACAGCAGTCCATTCATGTTTGCTTCTTCCTTATCTTTGAGTGCTATTCTGAAAATACTACTGGCATGCAATGAATAGAAGTGATTGAGTAAAAAGATACAGTGCAAGCTGTCAACCTATCCTGAAATAGCTACAGTGGATGGATAGGAAGTTACTTCAGTCTGATTCTGTATAGTTCTGTTGTGAAGAAACACCTGAAGGCATATTTCCACACATAAATGTATGTATGTATATAAGAGCAGTGCTGAAAATCTGTATAAATATAGGAGGGTATAGAGGTGTACATGATTAGATAATCAAGTGCCTAGAAGTTGCAGGAGTCAGTTGCAATATCAGAAGCTTTATGCAAAGATTGATGGCACAATGGAAGACAAAGGCTGGTCAATGGTGATAGATTGGGACAGGTTAATCTTTCAAGGTTATTCACTCTCACCACTAATATTTCTCACTGCACTGATCCATCTGACAATAATACCGAACAAGTCAGGTCATGGCTATCAAACATCAAAAACATCTGTCAGGCTATCACATTTCCTTTACATGGATGATTTGAAGCTGCATGGAAAAACACCATCAGACTTGCTGCTAAACACTTTCCATTACACACAGTCAAGATATTGAAATGAAGTTTGGACTGGATAAATGTGACGCCCTTATCATCAATAGGAGAAGAATAGTAAAAACTGAAGGAATCAAGATGCCCTATGGAAATAACATCAAGAATCTAGATGAAGACCATCACTACAAATATCTTGACATCCTTCAAGTTGACATCATCAAGGACACTGAAGTCAAGAAGAAAGTTAAAAGTGAATACATTGAGAGACTAAAGAAGATCTTAAAGTCCAAACTCAGCAGAGGAAATATTATCTACACAATTACACATAGACAATTCAGTAATTAGATACACAGATGGAATAGTGGACTGGACTCAAGCAGAACTGGAAACCTATAAAAGCCTATAAAATATAATGGCAATGAATCATGCCCTTCATTCATGCAGCCATACTGACAGACTCTACTTAGGAAGGAAAATTGGTGGATGTTGAAGTTCCAAGTACACCAGTCTGTTGATGAAGAAAAAAGAATACCTGAAGTATAGTGAAGAAAATGCACTGAAGCTAGTATACCAGGAAGGCTTACTGAGTACTGGAAAGATCAAACTGGCCTACAAGAAAGACCAAATGAAGAATAGAAAAGAGAAGGGAAAGCATTACATGGTCAAACATTAAAAAATAAAAATAAAATAGCAGGCAAAGCAGATAATAACCAGACCTGGTGATGGCTAAGAGCACAGAAGTTGAGAAAGAGACAGAGGGACAATTCTGGTGCAGAAGACCAAGCCTTAAGCACAAATGAATAAAAAAAAATGAAATGAAAAGATAGCAACAGACAGCTTTTATAAAGAAGCTGAATAAACAATGGACCACCTAGTGAGCTGTTGCAAGAAGACTGACTACAGACTGACTACAAACAACAGTATGACAAATAGCAACAATGGTATATTGGAAGATCTGCAACAAATATCATTTGCCTGCAAACAGGAACTGATGTGAGTGTAAAATAGACAAACTAATAGAAATAGACTTTAGACTTCAAACAAACAAGTACCTGCTGCATAACACCCAAAGCATAAGTATTATCAATAAGAAATGCAAAAAATGAAGAGTGGATATGGTAATACCTGGAGACAGCAGATTGGAAAAAAAGAAACTGGAGAAGGTAACAAAATACAAAAATTGCAAATAGAAATAGAACAAATGTAGCAAAAGAGACAAAGGTAGTACCAATAGTAATAGGCACCTTGGGCTCAATCCAAAAATACTGGAGCACCACTTGACCATCAGCATTGAGAAAAACACCATCGGTCAATTGCAAAAGGCAGCTTTATTTGGAACATTTTGCATCCTGCAACAATACCTTTAATGCCATCAAATGAAAACATCTGCCTATCCCAGATCCTTGGGAAGAAATTGATCGGTGGATAAAAATGCCAAATCCAGTCTATGCATCTGGCTGACTATGCAACCACCACCATCAACAACAACAACACTAATAATATTAATATCCTCATAATGGATAACCTCTTATCATGTGTATTGTAATGTTCTGATGAGATTGAGGACTATCAATCTGGTGATAATGTATTATTTCAGAAGGATCAACCATTCCAGACAGCAGGAGAGCCAGACTAAGTATATCAATCAATCCCTTTAATACTCTAAGAAAACAGAAAAACAATCCTATACTAGATCAGTCTTTTCTCAAACCACAAGGACTATGTCAAATGTTAGAGTTCTTGGGTATCTGTCTAATGTACAGTAGGACTCAAGACCTATGACTGTACATCCAAGGTTTAGCCCTGTAAGATTACTGGAAGAACAACAACCAAAGGCAAGGCAAAAGTATACTGTGATTGAAAATCACACCATTATGCCCTACTATTATAAATTGGAACTAACAAAGCAGGGCTACTTAAAGCTAATGTTTGAATACTGAACTTTTTTCCCAGACTCAAATATCACTGAATAATGAATAGCAGATTAAAAGAGATTGGTTACCAGATATAAAAACTCAGGGATGGAGAACTGGAAGAGATTCAGAACAATTGTGAGAATGGAAGATCTCAAAGCAATAATAGAACAGTAGAAGAAATTCTGATATCAACAATAGGAAATATAAAGAAAACAGTGATATGAAGTACACATATGATAACTTAGAAGTAACAATAACAGAGCTAGTACAGGCCAGCATTGAAACAACCTATGATCTGACACCCACTCCCTGCTTCCAACAAGAAGAATTAAAAGGAAAAAAAATATGGCATCTTCAGAATTACCAGTAGAAAGACAAACATTGCCAGAAGTTTAAAGTAGTGCCCCCAAAAAGACTTGACACCTATAATGAAGGATGTGAATAAGGTACTTGCAAGGATTAAGACATCTACCGAACAGATCAATCAGTTTGCCTACAGTGCCAAATGTAAATTCAGACAGCACGTTGGTTGAAAAATTATTACTGTATGTATGGAAAAATAATAATAAAAACTTACAAAAAAAAAAGATTGGAGACCAAAGTCCGGATGAGGTAGGCTAACTCTCCAGTTAGAATGAGACTGGAATTCAGAAGAATTCAGAACAAAATACAAGACATTCATTATAAAGTGCAGGAGCTAATTTAGGATCAAATTTTAAAAATGGGAGAAAAGAAAATTGAAGGTATTATGAGTCCTGCAAACCTTTTACTCACTGATCATATTCCAGGATAGAATATAGAATATGCAGCCAGAGAAACACACAGTATAGGTAGAACTAGATAGGTCTAAAGCAGACATGTCAAACACAAGGCCCGCGGGCCGGATGCGGGCCGACATATGTTTCCATCCAGCCTGGGGACCTGCTCTGAAAAGAGTGAAGGACTGGCCTGCCGCACCTTGCCCTGGCCCAGGCCAACTGGGCGCCGATCTACAACCTGGTTGCATCCATCAAACACAGAACGCGCTCAGCGTTAAATCCATGGGGCAGCCTTGTTCACGCAAGTGGAGTCCAGCGTCCCTGCTGGCTGTTTTGTCACACAAGCTGACTTTACTGAGGACGCCGGTGCTGGCCATCTCCTGTGGTTGATAGGAGATAAGGATTACGCGGAGACAGCAGGTTCAGCTTCTAGGTTTATTGATGTACACCAAGGCAAAGGCAGTGGGGTTACAGCTCCTTATATAGTCCGCTGATTGTTGGTTCTGCCAATCCCTGGACCCGCTGCTTTCCCGCTCGTTGGCTGGGCCAATCGTCTGCGTTGGTTTCTGACAGCTCGGTCCGCGTGTGGAGCTGTCAACGTTGTGCCTGCGTGTTAGCTGCCGGCAATTTGACAGCTGTCAAATTGCCGCATGCTGAACTGTCAAGGGAGATTTACCTCACGAAGCGTTCTGAACCCTTTCCAACTTTATGTAACATAACTAATTAATAATGTCATTAACATGTGAACACTTATTACAATTAACTGATGAATACATATCACCCCTTACCCCTCCCCTGAACTGGTGCCATTTCTCTCCCTCCGTTGCTGTGTTTTGCCCCCCCATTCGTAGTCTCGCAAATATGTTGGTGGTTGTCTTCTTCGGCTGGAGCGTCTTGGGGTTCTGTCGTTTTCTTGTTCCCCTTCCCCCGGTGCTGGTTGGTAGAATGTGGGAATTTGACGGGTTTCAGTTGCTATTTGGGGGGGTGATGTGCGGGGCAGGGTTGGTGGTGGAATGTTTTGGGGTTGTCGGTTCCGCAACTGATCTAAGTGTCTGCGGATGTGTTCATTGAATTGAGTCTGTATAATGTATGAAAGTGGCCCTGTTTGGTCAATTATGGTGCCTTGCAGCCATTTTGGTCCCGATGCATAGTTACGGGCCCATACGGTTTGGCCCACGGTAAAAGTTCTCGATGGAAGGGGATGTTCGCTTTCAATGTTGCCTCTGTCTGGGTGCATTCTATCCAACCGGGTGATCAGTCTTCATCCCCATCGTAGTTCCGCTGGTGATTTTCCGGTGGTGGTGCATGGTGTGGTGTGCTGGGCGAGAAGGTATTGGGAGAGTCTGCGATGCCAGTTGCCTTGTACAATTTTTCTGAGGGTGTCTTTGGTGGCTCTCACCATGACTTCAGCCATCCCGTTGGAGGAGGGGTGGAAGGGAGCTGATGTTATGTGTTTAATAGAGTTGCCCCTCGTGAATATCTGAAATTCGCGGGATGTAAATTGGGGTCCATTATCAGTGACAAGGGTGTCAGGGAGGCCGTGTGTTGCAAAAAAACCCCGTAAAGCCTGAATTGTGTTGGTAGTGGTGGTGCTGTGGACTGGGGCAATTTCAAGCCATTTTGAGAAACTATCCACAGCTATAAGGAATGTTTGGCCCTGGAATGGTCCGGCGAAGTCCAGATGGACCCTGGACCATGGGTTCTTTGTTGCCTCCCATCTGTGTGGAGTGTTTTGAGGTGGGGCTGATCTTGTTAGTTGGCAAGGGTAACAGCCTGTGACATAATTTTCTATGTTGTTATCTATGTCCGGCCACCATACATAGCTTCTCGCTAGGGCTTTCATTTTTACGATCCCTGGGTGGCCCTCATGAAGTGTTATTAATGTTTTTTCTCTGTGTTTTTGGGGAACTACCACCCTGTTTCCCCATAGAAGGCACCCTAGGTGTGCTGAAAGTTCGTGTCGTCTAGCATAGTATGGTTTAAATTCCTCCCCTGGGCACGAGGTTGGCCATCCTGCAGAGACCCATTGATATATTCGGCTGCATATGGTAAATGTTCTACCGTATAGGTAGTCGTGGAACTTTTTGACCCCCGCAACGATGGCTAGCGCCTCTCTATCAATTTGGGCGTAATTTCTTTCTGCCTTTGTTAGGGTCCTTGAATAGAATGCTATAGGTTTTTGTTCTCCTGAGTCTAAAAGGTGACTTAATACTGCCCCAATACCGTATGGAGATGCATCGCAGGCGATGCAGAGGGGAAGGTCTTCCCTGAATAATGTAACTGTAGAACTGTGGCACAGGGCGTTTTTGAGTTTGTTGAAACTGGCATCATGTTCCGATGTCCAGAGCCAGGGCCGTCCTTTATCTAAGAGGCGGTGCAACGGTTCGGCTAGAGTAGCCTTATGTGGTAAAAATGCATGATAAAAGTTCAAGAGTCCTAAGAACGCTTGTAACTCTTGCTTATTTTTTGGTGTTGGGGCTGCTTTGATAGCTTTGATTTTTGCGTCGGTGGGGTGTACCCCGTGGGCATCTATTTTGTAGCCTAAAAATTCTGTTGAGGGGACTCCTATCTGGCATTTCTGTTTGTGAAGTTTAAGACCTGCTGTTCTGAATCTTGTCAGAACAGCTGACAGGCGCTCCGCTAAATTTTCTTCGTTTTCGCCTGCGATTAGGACATCATCAAAATAGGGGCATAC
Organism: Vipera berus; assembly: GCF_964194415.1. Classification (NCBI taxonomy): domain Eukaryota; kingdom Metazoa; phylum Chordata; class Lepidosauria; order Squamata; family Viperidae; genus Vipera; species Vipera berus. The sequence goes on along the minus strand of NC_138203.1, from coordinate 187,576,788 downwards.
CCCAGGAATCCCTTTTAAAGTTTTTTCCATTATTTCTTGGAAGATTCCTGGGGCTGCCGAAATGCCAAATTGTAAGCGTTTGACTTTAAAAGCCCCACGGTGAGTTACAATCGTTTGCGCATCTGCGGTTTCAGGAGTTACTGGAAGCTGCAAATACGCTTGCGCCAAATCAAGTTTGGCAAAGATGGCGAGGGACCTGATCGAAGAGAGGACGTCTTTCACCGCGGGGACCGGGTAAGCATGTGCGTTAAGTGCCCGGTTTAGAGTAGCTTTATAATCGGCACATAAACGAATTTGGCCATTAGGTTTTATAGGTGTTACTATAGGGGTTTCCCAGGTCCCACCGTCGGTGGGTTCTAGGACTCCTATTTTGACGAGGCGGTCCAGCTCGTGCTCAATTTTTTGTTTGAGGGCGAACGGGACCCTTCGGGCTCGGATTCTAATGGGAGGTACATCTGGCCTTAGCTTAAGGGTGATGGGGGGCCCTGTGTAAGTTCCTAAGGAACCGTCAAAGACGTCTGCGAATTGTTTGCAGACGTCTTCGAGGCTTGCGGCCTGTACCCTGTTGATGCCCGTTAGTTGTATGCCAAGTGCCCTGAACCAGTCTAGGCCGATTAGGTTTGACCTGTTCTCTTGGGTCACTAGGACCTTGAGGGGTCCTCGGAATTTTTTAAATTCTACTAGAATTTTTGCTTGGCCCTTCAGGGGTATTGGGGACTTCTGGTAATCCACTAGGGTCACCTGGGGAGGTTTTAAGGGAATTTGCCTCCTGTTTTTGCGGCAAATTTCCTTGAAGGTTTGCCCTGAGATGAGGGTGACGGCTGAGCCGGAGTCAACCTCTAGTTCACAAGGTACCCCTTGTAGTTTGGCTTTAATTTTTACTTTAGGGGTTAACTTGTGGCTGCCCCCCTCCTGCCGTTTTGTTAATAGCCTGTACTAGGTGGCTGGGGGGCCTGATTTTTTCCCTGCTCCGGGGTGTCATACCTGGGGACGTTGTTTCAACTTCGTGTAGCTCCCCACGGTTGCGGCTTCTGCATGCTGTTTTGATGTGCCCCGATTTTCCACAGTTGTGGCACCGGGCGTTTCTAAATCTGCAGGAGGATCTGATGTGGTTTCCTCCGCAGCTGGCACAAGTGACTCGGGGCTCTTGGTTGATGTTCTTGGGTCTTGCCCCCTCCTTGTTGTCGGTTTTTCGGCTTTGGAGCTTTTCGAATCGACGGTGGATGGCGTCCACGTCGGTGAGGTCTTCTATTTTACCTTGGTCTCTGGGGACTGTTTCCCCTTGATTCACGGCCCTGGTTTGGTTCTGTTCAGCCTTGGCGAAGTCTTCAGAGTGGGTGTTTTCGTACGCCTGAATCTCCCTAGTGACTTCAGCTAGATTCAGGGACGGTTTCACCATTATTTTCCTCTGGAGGTGCTCGTCTCGGAGGCCGATGACCAGTTGGTCCCTTATCCGGTCCTCCAGGTCCGGAAAGTGACACCATCTGGCGGCCTGTCTCACTCCCGCTACAAAGTCTGCTGCCGTTTCCCTGGGTCTTTGGCGACGCCTCGCGAACTGGACCCTCCAGTAGATCTCGGAATGGGTCGGCATGTAGTGCTTGCTGAGCTTTTCTGTTAGCTCAGCGTAGGACACCTGCGCGACCGGCTCTGGGCTGCATAGACCGACGGCCACGTCGTATACCGCGGTACCGCTGAGGTACAAGAGGGCAGCCGCCTTAGCCCGGTCGTCGGTTATCTTGCTGACCAGCAGGTAGCCTTCAATTTGGCCAAGGTGTGATTCCCAACGCTCGGGAAATCGAGTGTCAAACTCCCGTATCTGGCCGAAAGCTGCCATGCTGTCTCAGTTCTCCTTCGGCTTGCTTGAGATGGAAGTTACAACTTCCCGTGACTAGCTCAGAGCCTCCAGAAGGAACCCTTCCTAAGCTCAGTGACTTCAGCTTAGCAAGCGGATCCCACCTTCGTCGCCAGTGGTTGATAGGAGATAAGGATTACGCGGAGACAGCAGGTTCAGCTTCTAGGTTTATTGATGTACACCAAGGCAAAGGCAGTGGGGTTACAGCTCCTTATATAGCCCGCTGATTGTTGGTTCTGCCAATCCCTGGACCCGCTGCTTTCCCGCTCGTTGGCTGGGCCAATCGTCTGCATTGGTTTCTGACAGCTCAGTCTGCGTGTGGAGCTGTCAACATTGTGCCTGCGTGTTAGCTGCCGGCAATTTGACAGCTGTCAAATTGCCGCGTGCTGAACTGTCAAGGGAGATTTACCTCACGAAGCGTTCTGAACCCTTTCCAACTTTATGTAACATAACTAATTAATAATGTCATTAACATGTGAACACTTATTACAATTAACTGATGAATACATATCATCCTGTGCGCACACTTGGGGGGGCGGGGCAGAGGTGGCAAGGCCACCTTGCTGATTCCAGTGGGTCTTAGGCTGAGCGCATTCTGGCTTTGATGGACACAACCAGGTTGTAGATCAGCACCAACCTCCCCCACACCAGCATCTCCAGCCTTGCAGCCACAAGGCTTTCCTTTCACTGGGACAAACCCCCCCCCATGAGGGATAACAAGACCAGCAGCAACCTGGCAGCACTGGCAATCTCCCCCTCACATCACCCCTTCCTGAGCATGGAAGAAGGAAAGAGATGAGAAGGAGAGAAGGAAGGAAGTATAGCAGAGAGGGGAATTGGGGGGGGGGAATGGCATTGGCTGGGAGGCTTTTCCAGAGCTCTAATGATTCGGCAGAGAGGTTGGGAGCTCCAGAGGCCTCTGCAGTAGCTGGAGGTGGGGCAGGGCTCTTGGGGAGGGATTTTGAAAGGGGAAGAGAAGATTGACTGGGGGAAGAAGATTATAGTTTCTCTTTTCCAGAAAGACAAGCGAGAAGGAGGGAGAGCGAGGTAGGAAGGCAAAAAGGCTTTTTATTCTCTCTCCAGAGAATAAACTCTGGAAAAAGGGAGGAAGGAATGGAGAGTGGGAGGGAAAAAGGAAGGAACAGAGGGAGGAAGGAAGGAACAGGGGGGAGGGACCATGTCCGGCACTTGCCCCGGTCCCATTCTCCTCCATCGGAGAGCCTCAGATCTGCCCCAGTCTGACCCAGGAACCCCTGAAGCAAGTGATGTCGAACTGGCCATGCCCACCCAGTACACCATGCCCACCCCAGTCACACCCACCCAATAGGCCACACCCATCCCAGCCACACCCACCCGGCCCAAGGGTAACCACAATGCTGATGTGGCCCTCAGTGAAATTGAGTTTGACACCCCTGGTCTAGAGATACAAATAAAGGTAAGCTTAGAAGTATTTGTGCGTGTGTGTATGTGTGTAGGTATAGGTATAAATTAAATGAAAAGTAATGTCTTCAATATTATAAATTGCCAGCAGAAGGCAGTACTTAAAGGTATGATGTGTGTTTAGTATCCATTCATTCACTTTAGGTAGCAGGAATTTCCTGTGAGAAAAGGTTAAGTTGTTATTTTTCATGAAATGGAAGCCCACAGTGAGTACTCATTAGTGCACTTTAAGCAATGCCCTATGATTGAATTTTTTGACTTATGAACAAATGCCTCCAGCTGAAATTCAACACTGAAAACAAGTTGCATATGATGATGACTGTTTTGACATGAATGCTGTGCACCACTGAACCAAAAATATATTAGGATGGTGAACCAGGGAGAGTTTATTTGTATGATCAAGAACAAAGTGGATGTCCTGTGACAGCAACTGAGTTTCACATGAGAAAATCTGATGACTAGATTAAGAACAAACAATGGATCACTCAAAGGGAAATTGCTGTCAAGTTGGGCATTTTTCAGAAAATGGATCATTTTATTGTTCTTTAATGTCATAAAATTGAAAAAGATATGTTCGTCTCATGTTATTGGCAGAAAACTTCAAGGATTTAACTATGGCACCAATTGTTGCCCTGTGATGAGAAGGAAGATGAGAATTTTTTTTACACCATCATAACAGGTAAAAAAACATGGTTTAATCATCATGATTCTGAAACAAAGTGTGAAAACAAAGTGTAAATTCACAAACCTAACCTGGGGGCGGGGGGGGGGAATCCAAACCAGACTTCATTCTAAAAAATCATGGATTTCCTTCAACCTGCAATCTTTATCACCTGAGGGAGTTACATTTCAACACTCAAAAGTTTGAAATGATTCAGCAGAGTTCAGAAGCAAAAGAAGGGATTTTTGTACAACATGACCAACACGAATCCTCACACTTCATTAGCCACGAAAAAAGCCAGTTACAAAGTTGGATCTCAGTGTCTCATGTCATCTCATACATGATTCAGGCTTCATAAACAGGGAGCTGCCGTATTTTACCAAATATGAATAAAGACCTTCATTGGAATCTGTCTTTTCCTCAAATAAAGGAGAGTAAAAGGACTAGCAGGGTCCAGCTGAAGAGATAAAAGTGTGGAATTCTTTTGTCATGGCTTTAAGGCATTTATTTTATTTATTTATTTATTTATTTATAATGAGACTTATATGCCGCCCTATCTCCCAAAGGACTCAGGGTGGCTGACAACAATAAAATACAAATGAATACAAATATTAAAAAAGAATTAAATTATGTCAAAGTCTCACTAAAACCAATAAAAACATTTAAAATCATAATTAAAAACCCCATTATCATCAGTCCAGGTCGGCCTGTTGGAAAAGATATGTCTTAAGGTCACGGCAAAAGGACCGAAGATCTGGGGCCATCCGGAGCTCCCGGGGGAGTTGATTCCACCAAGCAGGTGCCCCAACAGAGAAGGCCCTCCCACTGGGGGTCGCCAGCCGACATTGTCTGGCCGACGGCACCCTGAGGAGGCCCTCTCTGTGTGAGTGCACAGGGCAATGGGAAAACATTCCTGGCAGCAGACAGTCCTGCAAATATCCCGGGCCTAAGTCATGTAGGGTTTTATAGGTAAGAATCAGCACCTTGAATCATTGGCAGACATGCATAGTGAATGCTAGCGATTATCTGGAGAAGTAAATACAGTGACAAAAAACATTCATTTCAGGGATTATTTTCACATTTCATTTATTAAAATATCCCTTTTTAAAGATGTGAGGCATTATTTTTTCATTCAGCTCTAATGTGTGTGCATGTGTGTGAGTGTGCATGCACACATGTGAATGTATATATGCATACACATAAATAATATATTATTTCACATCTTCAGATCTCTGGAAATGTTTTCTCCTTCGTTACAAAAACAAATACAAATGTGTGTTTTAAGTATTTGATAAACAGGCTTCCGGTTCCGGATTTCAGCATGGCCAGATGTGTGAGGGAATGCTCCCCACGTCTTCTGGATTTCTTCATTGGGGGACCCCTGTAAAGGGGTCAAAAGTCCCCCTGGAGGGGTGACAAGCAGGGGAAAGGTCTCTCCAGTTGGCAGTAGAAGGGTGGCGCCCCTCCCGTCGGCTTGGAGCAACTCTCCAAACTGACGAAGAAAGGATCGGCCACTCCCATGGCCCATTGTTTCAGCTGTTTCCTGCCAAAATTACAACAAAACACTTGAAAGCACTTGAAAACTGGGTGAGAATTGCCTTCTTCCTTTCCTAATTGTCTATTTTTTTCTGCCAAAAACTCCTTGAATTTGCTTCTTCTGGCAAAGAGAGAGGGAAGGGAGCCTTTTTTCCCCCACCCTCCTTAAGGATGGCCTTTGATCACACCAGGAGAAAAAGAAAACCTTGAACAGAATAATACTATTTAATTTGACTTACTTCCTTTCTTACTTCCTTTCTATTTTTGGCAACCCAAAACTCCTATCTTTACAGAAAATGGCTATTCTGTCCATTTGATTTTAAAAAGGGAGAAAAGAGATAAAACTGATAAATTTACTCTGTCTGAAAAAGATTTTAAGTATGCTGGGGACATCTTGTGACGTTTTTGGCAAATAAACCTGTTTATTTTGGAACTGCCCTTGACATTATCAGCTAAAGATAAAAACCTGAAACAGCTGGAGGTGAACTCAAGGCTTGTGGAGGTGAACATTTACTGACTTTTGTTTAAAAATTAGCCTCCACTAAGGACTATTTACCACTACTTCAAAATGGAGACTGATCAGACATAAACCTCGCTTGACTATAAGCTCATATTAGAAACAATCCATAAAGTTTCTGAGATATTTATCTCCAGGCTGGAAAATTTAGGTGCTAACTCCAATTTACAAGCTGTAACCCAGACTTCAACTAAAGAAGTTACAACTTAGAATATAACAAAACTGGAACAAATTACTACTGAGACAGAGGAACGCAAGATACAACAAGATATTGAAAAAACTAATACAAAATAATTGACTCTATCCAAAGAACCAACAACTCTAAAAGTACAAGGAACTATCACTATGGCAAATAACTTTAAGGACCAACAACAAACTATGAGAAAACTTAATATTCAACTTTTGACTCCATCAAAAGAGCTTATAACTTTAGAAGTATACTATGTGCAAGATAGTGATGCTAACACAGAGGATGTGGAAGATCAACAAAGACAGTTTCCTGAAAGCCTGGATAGCCAAGCACTAATTACAAAACTGGATAAGACTCTCTACTTAAAGTAGATGAACCCAGATGGAAGAGGAATGATAAAGTTTTTAGAGCAAATACAGAGACTAGAACTATCAGGGCAACAACATAATGATTACAAATGGTTTGTTTTTGGTGGATCACTGATGGCTAGATGGCCTCCTTCAATTCAAATAATATGTATTGGAGCAAAGGGAGACCTATCTGGCAACTTAAAGGCTTTGGTCTGGAAACCTGATTGGCAAAAAAAGAAAGCCAGAGTTAGATTTAAAAAGTGAGTTCTTAGAGAACCATTAAAGGCTATCCTTTTAGTAATCAGTGATCTATCAGGATCTAAAAGAAAATGTTTATGAGATAGAACTCGAATGTGTTTATGTATTTATTAGGCTTATTTTAGACATTATAATTTGTGCACTGACATAATAGAAATTTGGTTTATAGATCCCAAGATTTATTTATTTATTTATTTAGTTTTATATACCACCCTATTCCCGAAGGACTCAGGGCGGTTTACAGGGCAAAGTTTAAAAACAATATAAAAGTTAAAATAGAAATAGAATTAAAATAAATTAAATTAATTACTAGCCCAACAAATTAAAAGAAAGTTTAAAACTGAAAACCCCTCAGTCCAGGCCAGATAGATCAAAGAGCCAGGTTTTCAGGTCCCGATGAAACGAACGAAGGTCGGGGGTGGTCCGGAGTTCCACAGGTAGGTCATTCCATAGGGCAGGCACGCCCACAGAGAACACCCTCCCTCTGGGGATCACCCGCCAGCAATCCCTGACCGGCGGCACCCTAAGGAGGCCCTCCCTATGGGAGCGCACAGGACGATGGGAAGTTGATGCTGGCAGCAGGTGCTCCCTAAGATAATCCAGGCCCATGCCATTTAGGGCTTTATAGGTCATCACCAGCACCTTGAATCTCACCCGGAGGGCAACTGGAAGCCAATGCAGCTCGCGGAGAAGAGGTGTTACACGGGAGTATCGGAAGACTCCCATCACAACTCGCGCAGCTGCATTCTGCACCAGCTGAAGCCTGCGAGTGGTCCTCAAGGGCAGCCCCATGTAGAGAGCATTGCAGTAGTCTAACCGGGAGGTCACGAGCGCATGAGTGACTGTGCGTAGGGCATCTCGGTCCAGATAGGGCTGCAACTGGCGCACAAGTTTGTTTGATTATTCTATTTAAGAATTAAGAATTAGCTAAAATTTAAAACAGAATCTGGTTGTGTATAAATAGTTGTAGATTGATAAACATAGGCTGTGGTCCTGTCAGTAACGTGTGTTGTATTAGGATGTGAAACAGACAATGTTTATTAGTAGAACATAGCTACTCAGCCACTGTGTACATGTTAGATGCTATAGTTTTTGGTGTAATGAAATAAGGGAAATTTGGGTTGTGAATATTATTTGGGATGTTAAAGACTAAATTTGAATAATATAACTAAAATCAAAATTAGGTAAAATTTAATAACAGGACATAGATATATCTCAATGAAATTGAATTGACAATTTTTTTTAACTGACCATGCTATTTCTAGAAATGTATTAGTTTAAACTGGTTGTATGAAATGTTAAGGGAAATTGAGAAGGATGTTTTGATAATGTAACCTGATTTATGTACTGAAAACTCTGTTACTGAATTTCTGATTACCCAGTCACCATGATACTTTCTAAATATGTAAATTTTAACTGGAAAACCAGTAAAACCTGTTTGTTTGTTTTTTAAAGTATTTGAGAGCCAGTTTGCTCTAGTGATTAAGTCACCAGGCTAGAAAGCAGGAGACTTTAAGTTCTTGTCCTGCCTTCCCCTTGAAAGCCAGCTGGGTGACCTTGGGCCAGTGACTCTCTCTAAGCCTAACTCAACTCACAGGACTGTTTCCTCACAGGAAAACTGAAGGAGGAAAATGTGTTGGATATGTTAGCCACCTTGAATTATTTGTAAAAATGAAAAAGGTGAGATATAAATAAAATAGGGTAATTCGTGTTTCTATCTGACATCAACTTTACAGACCTCCCATATTTTTTTTTTTTTGGCTTTGCAGTTTTAATGCTGTTTTACCTTGGTATAGAAATCTAAAGCATACTATACTCCCTTGGACACCTCTATGATACTATCAAATTCAACCTAAGGCAGAATATTTTAATAGGGCTTTAAAAAGTATGACTTTATAGAAAATCAGTTTTATTCCACTGTTAATATTCAAATGACATCTAAAATTGGCCTAATAATCTTAGTTTATAGAACATTGTGACCAGCTGTTACCACACCAACTTTCAAAACATATGATATTGTTTTCATTATGTACAAGGCAATAACAACTTCTCACAAAAACACTCATTTCAAAGCAAAATTAGGAAACTGTCGCAGTCAATTGAAATTACATGATAAGAATAATGCAAGGGAAAAAAACTATGCTATAATAACTTTTGGAAGTAAGATTGAATTCCAGATCATTAAAACCTTATCTGATCAATTTGATAAATACCAAAATACTTTTGAATAATTTGAATAATTATGAATTTTCTTTATTAACATGTTAAAGACAAAAAATCCCACTTCCTAGCTAGTTGCAGTAGCTAAGAATAATAGAAAATAGAGCAGGCATGTCAAACTCGCAATGTCAACGTGATGTCACGGCAATGTATGGGTGCGGTTTCAGTATGATGCATCTGGCCCACAGGCCGGCAGTTTGAGATGCCTGAAATAGAGCAACTTTGAGTTCCATGCACCACTTAATTTCTACTTTGTCATGCTTGATACCAGTTTTGTTACACAAAATACAAACTTCACAAACACTGACAAACTTCAGAAGCCTTTCTACTAACTTCAACACCTCTTGATAAACTGTCAGCTTTCTTAAAAAATAAATTCACAAGGGAGTATCTTTCACTGTAGACTCTAAGAGAAAAAGAGTCAAAAGTGTCTGCAAAGAACACATCTGCTCTTCTAGTGATAGAAGTACTATTGTTAGTTAGTTATGATTAATCCTCTTTGGATTTGTTCACTGTAGGGACAGTGTGTGTTCTTGTTTTGCTTCTACACTGTATGTGATTCTGACACAACAAACAACCGTGAAGAGAAATTTATAGTGGCTTTCTTTTGCTCCATAAAGGAGATTGTTGATCAAAGTAGTTTAGCTACAATCACCACAGTTCTTAGACAAGCTGAAAGCTATATACAACTGAGTTTTTTTTAGAAAGAACAGAGATGCATTGCCATGAACATAGGACTATGAAATACAAGGATGAAAACACATGCACCAGAATGAGTTAAAAGAATATCCTTCATAGCAGTCATGAATCCATTTTTATTTTTATTTTTATTGGCAAAGGTATATAGGTATCTATCCCACCTCTTTTTTCAGTAGTATTAATTGTGCAAAGCTGTTCTGACTGATGGTTTATACAGCAATATCTATGACACTAGTGCTTAGGCAGATATTTAATTTAAAATATTTACTTATTATAAGTACCACATTTATATTAGCTTGAGAGCATCTGTTTGCCTGGTAAACCCAACCCTTTTTGTGAAGTAGATATATGTTTAGGTATGCCCAAATTAAACATTAGAATACATTGATTAGTGAGGAAGAGAAAATCTCCAGGATTAGTTTCAGCTGAAATTCATTTGTTTACTTGTTTACCACAATCCATATTTCATAAGAGCCAGTTTGGTCTAGTGCAGGGGTCAGCAACCTGAAGCAGTGAAAGAGCCACTCGGAACTGGTTCCCTCACAAAAGGAAAAACTGGGAGCCGCAAAAATGTGTGCGCATGCGCGTACATGCGCAGAACAGGGTTTGACTGAAGAGTGGAGCCGAGGTGAGATATGCACCTACCCTGCATATTTGGATTGATTGGTTGAACTTTTTTACTCCCACTTTTTTTTTGGGGGGACTGCACATGGCAGAGGACTGGGAGCCGCAGGAGACGCAGGTTGCAGACCTGTGGTCTAGTGGTTAAAGCACCAGGCTAGAGAGCCAGAGACCACAACTTCTAGTTCCAACTTAGCCATGAAAGCCACTGGGATGGCCTTGGGCCAATCACACTCTCTCTCAGCACAACCCACTTCATAGGGTTGTTGTTGTGGGGGAAATAAGAAGAGAAATAGTGTTGGATATGTTTGCTGCCTTGAGTTATTTGTAAAAATAAGAAGTAGGATACAAACAAACAAACAAATTCAAGGCATTACATAAAGAAAAGGTATTTTTGTATGGGGCTTTGCACTTTCTGTTTATTAATCTACTCTTCCTTCTTGAGAATAATCTTAAATTCAGGGTCTTTGAAAAAATGTAATACCATATACCCTTTTATCAACATCATACCTACGGAAATTATTCATTGCAGATCTCCTTGCTGTGATTGTTTTTATATATTTCTCCATTTACTTACAAAACACGCTGTATTTTTCAAAAGGAAATTATAAGTACTTAATAAATTTGATAATACATTCCACATGTTAATCTGAAGTAATATTCAACATACTAAATCAAGACTTTTTTCCATGTAAGTACATAGCACTCTGATTTTAAACATTTACATACATGGTTCTTAACCAAAATTAGAACACTAGTACTACCTTACTTACTGAAAATAATGCTTACGTGGATGCATCTCTTCTCATGCTATATTATACAGTACTACCATGTTTTCCCAAAAATAAGACCCATGGGTTTTTGTTTTTGTTTTTTTTTTGCTCCAAAAGAGGATCCAGGTACCAGGTCAGCCCCATTCAGCCAGCCCACTCCTGCGGTCGAAGGAGCAGCTTCATTCTGCAGCTGAGAATGGAGCTTCGACCTGCATTTTGCAGTCAAAAGCCTTTCCAGGAGGTCACTGCAGTTGAGAACCGCAGTTGAGAACTGCAGTTCTCTGCTGAAGTGGCCTTCCAGAAAGAACTCTGATGGCAAAATGCAAGCCTGGGGATGCTGCATAAATAGTGGGCTGGTGAGGACAGGCCTGGCTGCAAGGTAAGTGGGTGCGGGGCACGTGGAGAAGCTCCATCCTCCCACCGTGGCCCTAGCTTGATTTTAGGTGTGTGCCAAACTAGGGCTTACTTTTGGGGGTAGGGCTTATATTAGGCCCACCCTCAAAAAATCAAGTTAGGGCTTATTTTCAGGATAGGTCTTACTTTCAGAGAAATATAGATTTTCCATAAAATGAAGAAAATGCTGGTTTGCACCACCAAATTGCAGATATTCTCAAGTTTATCTTCTTTGTGTATTTTATATGTTTTAGCCTCCCATCCCCTCATCATCTTTGTTGCTTTTCTCTGCACTCTTTCTAGAGTCTAGAGCAGAGGTGTCAAACTCAATTTCATTGAGGGCCGCATCAACATTGCGGTTGTCCTCAGGGGGCTGGGTGGGTATGGCCAGGGTGGGCGTGGCCTACTGGGTGGGTGTGGCTAGAGTGCATATGGCCTACTGGGTGGGCATGGCCAGCTCTACATCTTTCACGTCAAGGGTGCCTATGGGGGCCTGGGCAGGAGTGGGACAGATCTGAGGGTCTCTGGCAGAAGGAGGGTCTCTGGGCCAGGGCCAAGGCAGTGGGGGCCGTTCCCTCACTGTTTCCAGGATGGCTTCATGGGCCACATGAAACCACTTCGCGGGCCGGATCTGGCCCCCGGGCCTTGTGTTTGACATGTCTGGTCTAGAGGATGGAGGGATGGATGGGGAGATGGAAGAATATAATTTTATTTTGTATTAACTTACTTCTTATCTTAGAATTTTAGCCTTATGACTTAGTTTTAGATAAATACCTTTCTGTTTCCTAGTTCTAAAGTTGTAGTTTACACTGAAAATAATAGTGACAATAACATTCTGTGTTATTTCACTCCATAGTGGACTTTGACTGAAATAAACTTTAACTTTGACTAACTTTGTCTACTTGTTCATTAGATAATTCCTTATTCTAGTTGTTGCCCAGTCGCAGCCATGCTTAATTTTTAGTAATTCCAGTAGTCTAGCACACATCAGTTTGGTATGAACAAAAGCACTTTCTGGAAGACATTGGAGCCACTCTAATATAACTATTATTGCAATGAAAGATTGGCAATGGTGGATGACAAGCTTGTATTTTAGGAAATATTTTCCACTATTAGAGATGGTTTCACTGAGATATGTTTGAAACAATCCAGTTGACCCAGAAAACCGCTGGACAACCACTCATTCTGGTAAATTTAATTTTTTTTAAAATAAACAATCTACTAAAAGATGTTTTCTGCCTTTCATTCTAATTTATTAGCAGAATAGGACTATGAAAATGTATAAGTAGCACTCATGGGAAAATATCTTAAGAAAGAATCATCTTGCTGAGAATTATAAAAAGAAAGACATCATTCAGATTAGACATAACTGCACTGTTGTGGTTTTTTTTTTTTTTTACAATATAGTACCCAGGCTCTTCAAAACCCAGACAACAATGAATCTTCTAATTTCTCTGTGCTTTCTTTTCATTGCTTTTATTTCACTATCCTCTGTGGCTGTTAAATTATATTACTCCATTTGTCAGTTAAATGAACTCTGTTGGTAGTGTGCAGATTTATTAGTTTTATTCCACAGCTTGTTTAATGACTTATTATAACCTTTTAGCCTTTGATATTGTTTAAGTATCTCACACGTCTGAACATATAAAATTGGCTGCTAAGGAAAACTTTCCTAGGCAATATAGCCTGGTTTGTGTTGTGTTAAAATTCTCTTGGCTTGCTCATTTCCCAAAGAAAGGACAGCCCCTTGTGAAAAGCCATAAAAGTGCAATTTATCACTTCCAACTAGCACTAAATCTGCTAATGTCAAAGGGCTCAATCCTATGGTGAAAAAAAAGAAACAAAAAACTTCAGCTGATAAAATTAGCCAATTTTTATCTCTCAATATCAATTGATCCCCTTTCACATCAGAAAGTAACATTAGACATTCAGTGTAGTACCTAAGAGATAAACAAGTATGAAGCAACAGCTTTTAGATTAAAAGCAAGGATAGGAAATGAACAGCCCATCAGATGTTGCTTGCTCATAAGCTCACCACTGATCATACGGATTGTTGCTGCTGGGAGTTAGAGTTCAGCCATTCCCAAATGGCCACGCATTTCCTATCCATCAGAAAATTACAGTGATAATGTCCTTACGGTTATAGAATAATATCACAATATTAGGAAGTGTAGGAAGTAGGTACAGTGATAAATCAGAGGTGAGGAAACCATTATTGCTGATTTGAATTGTGGAGAAAAAAATATACTCATTGTATGTGAAGGAGAAAAAAAAACCCCTTTAGATTGATTAGCTCCAATTTCTTGAGGATGATTCAAGATTTTGGGGATGGATTTCAGAAAGAAAAAGTAATTCTTGATGCATAGTATATGGAAGTTCATAGATATAAGCCTATTATAATACAGATTGAAACTGAAGAAAAATTAAATGTTAAGCTCATCTCCCAGGTCTTTATTCTTGATTGCCTAAAGACAGATGAGAGGCACAAGGTAAGCACTATCAAAATGATTATTTTGCTATAAAATACAGTGCTTTTTTAGTCAAATTTATAAGGCAATTTTTTTCTGTAAAATCTGATACGGCACTTAAGTTTGCTTTACATGAGCAAGCAGTGACAGATTCTATTTTAGCAATTTTGTTATATGCAGAGCTTTTAAGAAGTGATAACTCTGATAATTCACTACTTTTAAACTATAAAGTTATATATATAACTTTTGCCAGAGAGGCCCAAATTAAATAATAATAGATAGCAGGTAATAGATAGCACTCTAATGGCAGAAAGTGAAGAAGAACTAAAGAGCCTCTTGTTGCGGGTGAAGAAGGAGAGTGCAAAACTTGGGTTGAAACTAAACATTAAGAAAACCAAGATCATGGCATTTGGCCCTCTCAATTCCTGGCAAATAGATGGGGAAGAAATGGAGGTAGTGACAGATTTTATTTTCCTGGGCTCCAAGATCACTGCAGATGGGGACTGTAGCCAAGAAATTAAAAGACGCTTGCTCCTTGGGAGGAAAGCCATGGCAAATCTAGACAGCACACTAAAAAGCAGAGACATCACCCTGTCAACAAAAGTGCGTATAGTCAAGGCTATGGTCTTCCCAGTTGCAATGTATGGCAGTGAAAGCTGGACCATAAGAAAGGCTGAGTGCCAAAGAATTGAAGCCTTTGAACTATGGTGCTGGAGAAGACTCCTGCGAGTTCCTTGGACTGCAAGGCGATCAAACCGGTCAGTCCTAAAGGAGATCAACACTGACTGCTCTTTAGAAGGCCAGATCCTGAAGCTAAAACTCAAATACTTTGGCCACCTAATGAGAAGGAAGGACTCACTGGAGAAGAGCCTAATGCTGGAAAAGATTGAGGGCAATAGAAGAAGGGGACGACAGAGAATGAGGTGGCTGGATGGAGTCACTGAAGCAGTAGGCGTGAGCCTAGATGGACTCCAGAAGATGGTAGAGGACAGGAAGGCCTGGAGGAACATTGTCCATAGGGTCGCGATGGGTCGGACACGACTTCGCAACTAACAACAACAGATAGCAGGTTGAAAGTGTTGTGTTTTAATGTAAATTCATAAGGGCAGTTATAAATGGTTAACTGTTGTTGTAGTTCAAATCCTTAACTGTCTGTCTATGACTTTGCAAGTTTGTGTTTTAGGCGGGAATGTTCACTTTAAACTCATTGGTTGCCACCTAGCAGCAGTCCATATAAATAGATGTCAAGCGGCTGTTAGAACTGCTTCTGTGTTGACTGAATAAACGTACTGTTACTTTCACTCTCATCTCTTCAATGCCTTACCGATCCCAGTATATAACAGAAAGCATCTTTACAATGATATCCAGTCCTTAAGCAATATGATCATTACCTGGTCCCAAGCATGATGATTCACAATGAATTAGAAAAGATATCTCTGTGTGTGTGTGTGTGTGTGTGTGTGTGTGTGTGTGTGTGTGTGTATACGTGTGCATTTTTATGCTTTTCTTTACAACTCCCTCTTTTCTGGACAACTCTGCAAGTGGCATTATTGATACATCACACATATTGAGCTACTAGAAGACTTTAGATAGTGTTGGGGCACTTTTGGTAAGATCAGAATTCAGTATGTTTTGCATACTACTGGTAGGTACCTCTTATTCCGAAGTAAATTCCTGGCATTTTAAAGAATGCCAACTTAGAAAAAACTCATATAGATTCTTACACACCTCAATGGCATTGTGTGTCTTTGTCTGGCAGTGGGTGCTTGAGTGAAAAAGGTAAATCTTAGCTACTAAATAAGAGATGCGTATAAACTGTACTCCAAAGTGAGTCTTGTGTGTTCCAGGTTTCATCACAACAAAGCTGAGGCTCAGTAAAATTATCAGAACCTGCAGACAGTTTCAAGCCCCAAACAACTGAAACATGCTTTTCTCATACAATACTCTGCACATCTCTAATCACTGTCAAATCAAGCACTAATTATAAAGGTGCTTGTTTCTTCCATGAACTGCCTTTTCCCCCTACCAACGGGGGCGCTACCATAATTCCCCAATTAAGGCAATGTTTACCCTCAGATGATGAAAGGATTCCCTCACACCTTGCGAAAGTGCAATAATGAGTATTCGAGCATGTTGTAAAATGCTTTTCTTCAATAAAGTAGAAAAACTTCATCTAAGGCTAAGGATATAAATACCAGAGGCCAGGTACTCCAGGCAAGGATTATAAGCCAGGCTTCAAATGAAAGAACAAATGGCTTCCAGGCAAGCTTCAACACAGCATCTGTCTTTTTTAAGGAATACTATTGGTGGACTTTTGCCAAATTTGCTGTGAAATACTTCTCTTAGCTAAGATTATCTTCTACTTATTATTATTGTCCCCTAAGGTACAGTGGATTCTGTAGTTGGAAGATTTTGGATCTGTTAGCATGCTTACAGCTTAAATCTTTATTATGTACTAGTAGAAAAGAACAAAAAAGACTGTTAGAAAAAGGCTTTCCTTTTAACTAAAATACAGTTTTATTCTCAGTTTTCTTCCCCCCCCCATGATTCAAATCTAATAAAAGCTATCCATCTAGTTAACCAAAAATTAAATACATGTATCAGTGCAAGAATCTTACCTTTATTTAAAAGCATCACTGTATTTTAAAGCATCACTTAAGTATTTTGAATTTCGTATGTGCCTTATAAACTGCAATACACACACACACACACACACACACACACACACACACACACACACACACCTATACAGTATACTGTAATATCCTTAACACTTATTAGATAATAATGAACTGCGGAGAGGGTATATTCAAAAATAAACAATCTTATACTACTATAAGTTTATTCCCTTAGGAAATGTATATCAAATAATACTGATAAAAATTAATCTAGTAGCATTCTTAATACTTGTTAATTTCTTTGCTCTCATGTTGGTAGGACCTTGTCACCAGCAGTTTTCAGTTGTTAGGGATGTATGGATGAAAGAAGCATGAGCAGCTCCCATGATGTTAGTGTGTTTTACTGAGATAGTTAGTAGGTGTGAGTTATTTATGAGAAGAGTCAATTGAGAAGATCAGGAATGCAATTACAGAAAAGAATGCTCTGAGTAGAATGGGATAAAATAATAATAAGAAAGCCATGGGGGGGCCTTGAAAAATGTGGTTTCTATGATCGGTAATTGCTAGAATTCTGAATTGAGTATAATTTGCTTAATTTAAAATTGGTTGCTTTGTTCAATGTACTACTTAGATTACACTGTATCTTTATTTCCTTCCTTCTCTCTGGCAGCACCATTTATTTGTGCTAATAAAATAAACATTACTGTACCAATTTTGGTCTGGTTCTTTGATTCCTCAGGTCAAACAGACCTAACTGATAGGCCCAGGCTCATTCAGTCTGGATTTGTCCTTAACACAGGTCATTCTTTTCTTCTTACTATTCCAAAAGAAAAAAAAGTTTCACAACAACCTTTTCAGAAATAATACTTGAACACAGAGTTGTATGGATTTCTATCTCCGTGATGACACTGGTAAACTATAACAAAGAGTTATATATTGGAGAGCAAGTGAAGGTTCTACCAGAGAGCCAATATTTACAAAGGATTAATGTACCAAAGGGATGCGGTGGCTCAGTGGGTTAGGACGCTGAGCTTGTCGATCAGAAGGTCGGCAGTTTGGCGGGTCGAATCCCGAGTGCCGCGTAACAGAGTGAGCGCCTGTTACTCGTCCCAGCTTCTGCCAACCTAGCAGTTCGAAAGCACGTAAAAATGCAAGTAGAAATATAGGGACCACTCCGGTGGGAAGGTAACAGCGTTCCGTGTGCCTTTGGCATCTAGTCATGCCGGCCACATGACCACGGAGATGTCCTTGGACAAGCGCTGGCTCTTCGGCTTTGAAACGGAGATGAGCACCGGCCCCTAGAGTCGGAAACGACTAGCACGCATGTGCGGGGGAACCTTTACCTTTACCTAATGTACCAAACTTTTGTCATTTTTTTTACATAAATAGTAAACTGAGCATATGACTTGCATACCTGTTCTTTCCACAGCTGATTTGCAGTCTGGATGTTTCCTGCATTTACACCTCAAATTGGAAAATTCTAGTGGGAACATCCCTACATAATTTCTTCAGATCAATTAACATCCCACAAGTTTCTATGTATGGGGAAGAAGATGTATAACTCTAGAGCAGGGGTCTTCAAACTTGGCCTTTTTATGACTTGTGGACTTCAACTCCCAGAATTCCTCAGGCAGCATGCCTGGCTGAGGAATTCTGGGAGTTGAAGTCCACAAATCATAAAAGGGCCAAGTTTGAAGACCCCTGCTCTAGAGCTTGCATGTTAACTACACATTCAGAAAGGAACCATATTGATCCTACTTTTAGTTTTTGTCTCTGTATACAACATAAAGTTATCTTTATTATTTGAAGTAATTAAATTGTAATCAGGTTGAACTGAAAACTATATGTAGAAGGCAAAAAATAGCTACAGTAATCAATAATAATAATGAAGAAATAGCTGTGGCCAATCACACTGAAAGACAGATGCAGAATTCACGGGGAATCAACTATTATATCAACACATTTATTTTAAAAATAGAGACTATTTTAAAAAATAATTTGTGAATCTCATTGTATATTTCTAACGTTCCTAACAATGTACATACAAAAAGAAAACCAGACCACAATTTTAAGATTAAATGGAACCAGGTGTCAGTTTAAAATAATAATTGCCAGTAGCAAAGAAAAATTGTAAGTATCAGTGCAACCTCCCTGACATTAAATTAAACTAGAGAAGAAAATAAAATCAAAGTAATATGGGGCATTGAATTAATTTGCCTTCAAATATTAAATGTAATGAATCTTTTGCTTAATACTAAAGAGTTTAACTTTATTACATTACTTAATTCATTTTATATTTTAATGCTCCTGCAAAAAAAAATCATGCTCTAATCTATTGAGAGTAATATAAGCAAATGGGATTGAAAATTGTACTTAAAGGAGATTTGGATTTACCAACTAAATCTCTGCATTATGTGCAACCTTTGTGGCAGTTTCCTGCAATGGATTAAAAATTCTGCTTTAGTTAATCTTGGTTATTAAACAGTGAGAAATCATCACTGCTCATTTATTAAAAGAAGTATAAACCTAACAGGCCACATTTCTTACAAGGCAGGTAAAAGGGGGAAAAACTTGAATAATTGATGGTGTGATTTAACAGAATAACAGAGCTTGAAACAATCATGGAAGCCTTTTAGTCCCCATACTCAAGCAGGAAACCCTACACCATTCCAGAAAAATGGTTGTCCAATTCCACTGTCATTTCACACCATCCCTTATTTCTTGTCCAATCTCATGTACTTTAGAGAATAGGTTGTTCCCCTCTTAACAACTTCTTAAATATTGGAAAACTGCTATCATCCCAGTTCTTCTCTTTGGTAGACTAGACATACCCAGTTCCTATAACTGTTCTTCATGTTTTAGCCTCCAGTATCCTAAACATTTTTTTTTTCTTTTGCTCTTCTCTGCACTTTTTCTAGAGTCTTAACAGATTTTTTTATCTTGGTCACCAACACTCGAAGCAGTATCCCAAGTGTGGTCTTACCAAACCAATATAAAGCAGTATTAAAACTTCATGTGATCTTGATACTATCTCTCGGTTGATGCAGCCTATGACTGTTGGTGCTTTTGGTATCTGCAACTCACTTCTATCTCATATTTAAGTGGTTGTCCACTGGAACTCCTAGATCCTTTTTAATAGTTACTGCTATTGAGCAAGGTCCCACCCACTCTATACTTGTGCTTTTGATTTTTCCTGCCTTACTTTTATCACCACTGAATTGCATTTTGTTGGATAGGGCCCAGTGTTCAAGAGTTTTTCTAATGGTGTCATCTGCATTTATGAGTTCTTCTACCCCCTCATTTAAATTGTTCATGAAGATATTGAAGAATATTGGGCCTAAGATAGAATCTTGGAGTTCTCCATTCCTTACCTCCCTTCATGTAGATGTAGCTTCATTAAGGACTAAGTGCTGCTACCCATCACCTTCTTGCCATCTTCTCCCATTAGTAGATTAATCATTTCCTGGGCTATTTTTTATTATTATTTTTGACATTCATTGTGAGCCTTAGTTCATTCTGAGCCTTAGTTTTCCTGATATCCTCTTTGAAGTTTTGGGGCATAAGCTAGTATTCTGCCTTAGTTAAATGCAGATATTGTAGACCGTGGTCTATGAAACCAAAGTTCTCTTGATGGCACCATCCACTAAGACAGTGGTTTACTTCAAAGATTCTCAATTTCCTCATTGGATGGTTATCTTTCATTGGGAATACAGAAGAAAACATTTGTGCCCCCATCTGTTTGGTTTTGCACCTAGTTGTTCCTATCCTCTAGATATTGTTTTCAGAGTCTTTGCCATATCATTTCTCCCCACATGAAAGAGAAGGGATAATAATCTGTAGACTTAATTATTTTAATAAAAACTCACATCTTCAACACTTTTTTCTAGGACATAGCAAATTGCCGAGTTAGGTTGTCTGTTCTACAAATTGCTGATTTGGTTTTCCTGAGCAATGACTCTCCTATCACCTAACACGTGCCTTTCTTTTTCTTAAGGAAGGCTGCTCTGCTTTTCTTGTTTTCCTACAATTGGTTCACTTGGTGAAGTCCCTTCTCCAGGTGTCTGCACACTTTCTTCCAAGGGGAGGCTATGTAATTGATTGTTTAGCTCCAGGAGGGGTTGACAAAACTGGACTGGATCAGATTTATTTTTCCTTCTGTTATCTCTTGTGTTTCATCTTCTATGTTAGTTAATTGTTCCTTACTGGGTTCAGTTTGGTTGTCGTCTTCTTCCTTTAATTGGGGGTAGCTTTGTTGTTTGAGTCTGAGTGTTGGATTGTGCCTAAATCCTTTGATTTTTTCTCCTAGACGTTTAATTTCCCCCCTCAAGTGTTTCCATTTAATTTGTTCAGATATAATTTTATTTTCCTTTCCTATACCCACCACCCACCCTTTCTCAAAACACTCACACATTCTGATATGAATTTCATTAACAATTTGTCTTTGATTAAACTTCCTTGGTATGATTTTCATATTGAAAATTAATACACAAATCTCAACTCCTTTTGATTTTACTATAACAAATGTCACAGTAAAGAGCAAATAACTTTGTTTACAGTAATCTATAGATTAAAAAGGAAAACCAGTTCAGAGATGGCTATTAAAATTTACTGTAAAAAGGTAAAGGTAAAGGTTCCCCCGCACATGCGTGCTAGTCGTTTCTGACTCTAGGGGCCAGTGCTCATCTCCGTTTCAAAGCCGAAGAGCCAGCGCTTGTCCGAGGACGTCTCCGTGGTCATGTGGCCGGCATGACTAGATGCCAAAGGCGCACGGAACGCTGTTACCTTCCCACCATAGTGGTCCCTATTTTTCTACTTGCATTTTTACGTGCTTTCGAAGGGGATTGCAAATATTTATAACTGAATCGTTAAATGTGCATCATGCATCCATTTGTATTTTTATTATTCTGAATGCATTAAAAATCAAATAACTGTTAAAGTAATAGAATGTTTGTACAAAATAAAATTCATAAATTTGCAGTTAGATTATATAGAAATATTCCTTAACTATCTGAGAAGACACTTTAAATTTTTTTAGAGCTGCCTATTATATAGGAATCAGAGTTTAAATAACTAGGTTTTTCCATATTTATAATAATTTAGATGTAGGCTTCAGTTGGGATATACCCCAAATTCACTTCAAAAAAAAAGTCTAGAGTAAAATGTTGCTGCTTGCTCAATGGATTTTAACTTCTTGTGGTTTCTCAAGGTTGCTATAATCCAGGGGTCTTCGAATTCGGCCCTTTTATGACTCATGGACTTCAACTCCCAGAATTCCTCAGCCAGTGGGCCTGGCTGAGGAATTCTGGGAGTTGAAGTCCATGAGTTCTAAAAGGGCCAAGTTTGAAGACACCTGCTATAATCTGTATAATTATTTTTTTTCATGAGGATCAATCTGATTATGTAGAACACTCCAGAATCTCTGCTAAAACAGCACAGTGCAGATATTTCTGCATACTATAGACTATCAGAACAAGGAAAATGGTCTTGCACATATGACCCACTCTTGTTTCCTGATGACCCAGGTATTTATAAATATCTTCCAGCCTTTAGTGAGAAAATACACAAGACATTCCTAATCCGTGTTTTCATATGGGAATCCTGATAAGTCAAGGTCTCCCATCAGACAATGGGCTCTTGCAGAGATGAACACAAAATATGTGAAAAAAAATGAACAAGCATCTAGGCACATTGGGAGGCATATAGTTTTATCTTCAGACTTTCTAGCATGCTTATTTCATAAGGTGATAGAGACACCGAAATGGTGCTTTACCTATATGTCTGAAATGTGTATACCTAGAAAAAATATATTTTAAAATAAACAATAAAAACAGAGTACAACTCTCAGGCTAACTCCCAGCCACTCACTGCCCCAGAATAAAATCACTGTACAGTATTAAAATTCCATTTTTATTATAGCAGCATTACTTACCCTTCTCTTTTTGTCACTAGAAATATTATCTTGGGCAGTCTGTTTTCTACCAAGCCCATATTATAATCCAAAGGAGATCTACTGCAGCTGTTTTCTCAAAATCTTGTCAAGCTTTAAAAGAAAGAGCCTTCAAGGACTGCCTTGTAACTGATGATGAGGCAGAAATTCTTCCCAATGGATATGAATCATTTACATTTTAGCAGCTCATCGTTCAGCAATTGTTCACTCTGCTGGATATAAAACATTATTTCTAACCACTTCTACCTACTGGCTCTGGTCACTGTGCAGGGATGCATCCCAGCAATCTGCCACAGAAAACTAATGGGAAACCAATCTTGACTAAAAGGAGAACCAACAACTGTAATTAGGGAACCTGTGACTACTGAAATTAGCACCCATTTATATATGTCATACACATGAACCCTTGTTGACATCTTGAGGATAGGGAAATGTATCTGCTAATCAAAACATGTAATTATGTCCTATGAAGCTGAAGTAACACACTGAGCCATTGAACATTGTGGTGTTAATGAACACAGAATTCATTCATCCAATCACCTCAAGCCATTCAGCTATGCTGCTTCTCTCATCTCCACACAAACAGAGATTATTAGGAAACTAAAGCAGTTGTATATCAACAGAAGGACAGCAAACAGATTGCCAGGTATCCATTCAGTAGAAGCTCATCTATTATGAGCAAAGCTGTTTCCCTCCCAGAAACAAGCAGTAAATAAAATAAAAGAACAAAATTCTGGCTAGCTAGTAAGCTTTCTATCTGTCTTATGGTAAGTGATCTGAATTATTCTTAGGCAATTAACTTCTAATATGTGAACTTTATTAACTGTAAATGAGAGATAATCCTGAAATTCTGCCTACAAATAAATGTATACCACTAAGAAAAACAGCTGTTCCAGCGTTTTCCCCTTTATATCTTATTTGAAAGGAAATAAATAGTTTCATTCTAAAGCGATTTAGCTTCATGTAGATAAATTACAGTTTTACAACATGCCTAATAATTAGGAGTAATAAAATCCGTAAAAGAACATATATGATTTGATCTGGATGTTAAATGCTTCAAAGTTAAATCTAGCCTTTACTAATCAGTGCTCTCCAGAAAGCTATTGCTTATACAAGTTGGGGATTCAGGGCATCTACTCAGGGGGTATATCCAAGGTGGAAACAGAAAATGTATCCCACTGAAGTTTTCATCATATGTCAATGGTGACCTCAGGTTGCTGAGGGTGACTTGGAGGACTGAAAACAAAGACAGACTTGCACTTATATTAAGCCATTGTTCATGGTTAAAAAGCCACAAAAACAACCATACTCTTTTAGAGATTAGCAATTATCACCTCATGCTATTATCACAACATATATTATTTATGTATTTTTACCTTTGGGGCATTTTTTTTACATTTTCTTTTTGTAAAACAGTGCAGTGATTACTAAGCTACAAATGCCAAAGTAAGAAAAAAACTTCAATTTATATCATTAATACTTTAAAGCTGTCACCAATTATTATAAACATCCAAATAATAATTAAGGGGAAATACTGTACAGAAAAGACTAAGCATCCTGCTAACATATGTTTAATTATTGAAGCAAAGAGTTAGCAAGAGGATTGTTGCATCAATCTGTTTGCACATGGATTCAGATGCTTGTATTATAATTACTCACAGCTGTTGGACTTTTAAAATTATATTAGCAATTTAATTGAAAAACTTTCCAACTATATTTGAAGCCTACACATACCAGTGAATAGGTAGATATATACACATCTGTCCAACCATCCATTCTTCTTTCCAGTGATAAGTGCAGACTTCAATATTTTTTTTTTAAAATTTTGACTTTCTATTACATCAGGGGTCCCCAACCCCCAGTCCATGGACCAGTACCAGGCCGTGGCATGCCGTCAACTGGTCCACACAAACAAGCAAAGCCCCGTCCATGGAATGCAGGCAGCACACAAAACTACGCACTCTCTACTCCGTGGAAAAACCTCTCTTCACAGAACTGGTCCCTGGTGGCCAAACGTTTGAAGACTTCTGTATTACATGACTTCTCTGATTATTAAATCAAACCAGTGTTACTGAGTTTTATCCTGAGTAAAAGAAAAAACCACTTTGATAAAGTAAGCAATAAGATAGTAAATGTCATCTAGTCTAAGATAAAATTTACATAAAGGTAAAATAACGTTTCTTATATATGGTATTTATGTAACAATTCTTCTAAGTCTTGTGTAATTCTCAAAAGTCAAAAACAAATCCAAGATAATATTATTGATATAAGTTGTTATATATACATTTGTATGGGATTAGATATGGTTGGATAGCCACAGGATTTCTTTAAATCCTTGGTTTCTAATATTTCTACTATCAGCTGCTCTGGAAAAAAAATGGTTAAAACATAACAAAATATGCTAATAACATAGAGTCCAGAACTGCACATTTAAGTTTTTGTGGAACTAGGCACAAATATTGGATATATTCATTCTATAATTAGCAAGAATGTTGCCTGATTGCATTCATTTGGGTTCTCCTACAAGGGGTGCAATGAAGACATTATTCAATATAAAGAACTTAGCAGTACAACCAATCTCATATTGTTAACTAACTAACTTACTCTCCATTAACAAGCTACAATTTGAAATCAGGATCTGAATTGACTTCCCAGATAAGAATAAATATACCTTTAAAAGACAGATGGCCACTTTAATATCCCAAAAGCAATCATTATGGAATCCTTTGCCAGACTTTCTCTCAATTATGAATATTCAACTACGGAAAATATTCATTTTGTATTCTCTGAAACCAAGACTGAGAAACTTTAGACAGAGTAACATATTGTTATTCATTTTTTCCCCATTTCCCAAATAAAAATACAACATGTTACTCACATTTGTGCATTTAGGAGGCCTGTACCAGATGAATGTAGTGCAGCCTTTTCTTTATCAAAGTTTGGACCATATGATCTGCCACCAGTTGCTGAGATTCTTATCCATTCCAGCCAACATGATCAAGGCTAATAGGATCACACTCAAACTTCTAGAATATCTCCACTTACTTCTAAATGATAAATTAAATTATAGTATAATGTTACAAGCTTTTGCTCACTCCATTGATTTGTTTCTGGTTAGTCTTGTAGAAGTTGATCTTTGCTTTCCATGGAGATGTTCAAAAGGAATCACAATTATTAGGAACTGAGAATTATCCCCAGACAAAGGTTGTTTCTATGGCACACTTGTCAATAAGCAGTTAACCCTGGAACAGTTACTCTGAATAACTATTTCACTTCATGGGGTTTTTTTAACCATCTTGCTGCTACTACTATTACGCAATTCAGCCTCTGCTGAATTGAGATATTCCAGTTTCTTGTTGTAATTATGATCTAAGAAGCTTATGGAATTGCACTAGGATGACACTTCTTACCCATGTATATTTCTGTATGGCCATGTTACCAATATTTCTGGAGTGATATAGTTGATGGGTGTTAAATTTTACATGGATAATTTGAAATTTGAAGGTACTTCCCTAATTTATTTATGTGTGTGTGTGTGATGATTCCAACAGACAGAGACAAATAAAGCAGAACTCCTAGGCTCAGAAATTCCTCAAAGAACATGTTTATTAGTTACAAACTCTCTGTACATCAATCTGAAGACACACGTAACAATTCCCCAATACAAAGTTATGAAATCCCACCTCTAAAGTTATGCAAGCAACTATATTCCCCAATACATCTCCTTGTTGGGCTTTTCATGAAATGCCCAGCCTGCAGTCTTGGGAGCAGCTGATGACCTTGGTTCCCATGGGACAAAAGAATATTTTGGCTAGCCAAGCACCTGGCAATCCCCCCTCGCACCTTTCTATGTGTCAACCAAAAATGAATAGGCAAAATGGCTACAGCCATGTTTATTTTTAAAGTTTACAATATAATTGAGTTTAACTGAAAGGACTGATTAAGCTTTTTTGCTATTGTTTTTAAAAAATGGTTATAATACTTGAAAGCAACAAAATAAAGCAAGCTATGAAATTCAGCTTTGTTTTGGGAAGCACGGGAAAGCAGAACTGTTATATGAGACTGAAAAAATATTAGCTAACCAAAATTGGCCATACTGTACAGTAAAGTGAACACAAATTATATATTGTAATGAAACAATTCTTCCCAACAGTAATTATTTAATAGGGATAGTCTCACTTGGGCATTATGTATCTGTTTCTTTATAAAAATAAATATATTTTTTAAGAAAGACAGTTGCTGCTTGGGGAATTTATATTATAGAGTTTATTGTCCCATTATTGCTTATTGCCACAAGTTGGAGAATATATCTTCTTGAAATAGCCATATACGTACTACAGCATAGGAAGAGCTACAGTATATGAAATAATGCATTTTTCAAACAACTATAGATGAAACATTTTTAATATCACACTATATGGCACCAGGTCCACAGAGCAAGAAATGTCCACTCTTTAAATATGTAGAACTTTTGGTTGGGCAAATCCATTAATCTTTGATGATAAGTATAGTTGTTGCTTTTTTTTAACTACAAAAATTCTTTTTTTACATTTAAAAAATGTTATCATGCTCAGACACAGCATTTCTTATTGTATTCTTCAAATAAGTTGTGATATATTTTGAACTATTAAAAATTATTAATGTAGAATCAGAATTCATAGCATACTTAATTTTTCTTTTGTATAAAACTGCTTTTTTTGTTTGTGTTGAATGAAACATCATGTATTATAACTACACTATTGATGCACATAGTCCAGTATATCCTTTCTCTTGAATGAAGTCCCAGTCTGCATACATGCTATTTTCTATAGAATGTAATAGATACAATTCAGCCTGAGTTACAATCATTTCACCTACAGGTGATTCTTGCTTATCCTAATTTGGACCATAATTTCCATTATTAAGTGGAATGGTTGTTAGGTGAAACATTATGTGACTACACTGGTTAGTGACAGCAGTTCCAGTAGTCCCAGTTGCAGTCATTACATAAGAACCATGCCATTGTTAGCTGAAGACTTCACACTTCTGTTGTGTCACATTTGCCTACATTCTGCTTCATCTCTTCTACCTGCCTATCTCTCCTTATCCTGCCCTCAGTTCTCTGACCTTTTGCCGCCTACCCCTTCCTATCTCCACTAATGATGATCTCCTCCTCCTCCTCCTCCTCTTCCTCCTCTTCCTCCTCCTTCTCCTCCTCCTCCTCCTCCTCCTCCTCTTCCTCTTCCCTGCTGACAAGCCAAGCTGCTTTGAAAGATCTTCACTATATCTTATGCAGGGCCAACAATTATTTCACAAAACAGAAGGAAGATGATGACAAAGATCAGTGAGAGGGGGTGGATGGGGCAGAAAAAAAGCAGGGTGCAGTGCAACCAAAAGAGCAGAAATGGAAGGAGAGTTGAAGCATATGATCTAGTTGTAAATGTGGGAGGGTTGCTAAGAACCTGAATTTTGATCAAGTGACTACAAGGAGGCTACAATGGCCGTAACTTCAAGGACTGGTCATAACTACCATTCATTAAGTGCCATTGTAAATTAACAAACTAACATAACCATCATGGAACAAATGGTAGTTAAGCAAGGATTACCTGCATCACCATGTTTGCATATGCAGACCACTAGAAATACATAGTTATCAAATATATATAGTAGCTAAATTCTAAAATCTAAATTGCATTTTCTCAATGAGAAAAAGATACATTCACAGATGGTTTTCCTTGTAATTAATTCATAAATATATCAACTGGCTGTTTACTACTGATGAAAACATCTAATTTCAGCCGTTTTCATTGCTTTTTGTCCACATGCTCAATAGCCACTAATCACTGCACCTATTCCCTCACACTTAACCACATAGGAAATTCTGCCAAGCAAGTCTTATCTGAGCCAGTGTCACAGCTATTCTCCAGACAAACCAATTGGGTATCTATAAACTTTGATGAGCTTGTCATTTTAACAACCATAGTCCCTTCAGAATAAGCTGCGGGTCTTTATATCCCAGTCAGATCTCTAAATCAACTTGTCTCTTTTTCAGATAATTCAGCTTACCATATTCACAGCTGCCAAATCATTCCAATGCAAAATTAATATTTAAATCTTGCATCTGAATATTTTATCTTCTACATTCATAATTTGTAATTCCACAGGGGAAAAATTATGTGAACTTTCATCAAGCTCTTATAAATTTTAAAAAGGCTTGATACATGATGCATACAAGTTTGCTGGGAATATGGCTGTTTAAGTTGGACTTCTTTGGGGGTGTAGAAGTGAATTTTAAATCATACTTTAATTATGATAGCTCATGAAGGTCAATTCATGAGTGCTTACTATTCATAATATTTACCTGTTTGGTAAATAACCAGAGCAAAACAATGTCCCATCCAAGTGTCAAATTTGCTGGATTCCAAAACCGTGACTCAAAAATCTATGAGCTGCTTAAATTTTTGGTCATTGTTATGCTCCTCCAGTTGCATTTGAAGTCTTTGGTTCAGTAGGGACATCTCAATTCAGAATGAAATTTGCTATTACCTGTAAAGCATGAACAATGTGCTTCTGGGTCAGTGCCATACACAAAACAGTTCTCAAGAGCAGATATCTGTAGGGAAGATTCTTGGCAAGCAATGAACTCATAATCAGAATACAGAACTATGGAGAATTTGGCAAAGAAGCAGAATACTATTTTCTAAAAATAAAAGAAAAACATCTGTTTATAGGAGCCAAGACCAAAGATGTCATAAAATGCACGCAGAATTCTGCCTGACTAAATCTACTCCTAGTAACAAATAGTAAACATCACTGTTAAACATTAGTACTTTTGAATAAGTATTTTGATGAATATGGATTCTAAGATGACAGATGCAATTTATACTTATCAAAACCAATGAATAGAATGTGTCCAATATTACTTATTTTTCTAGCTTTACAAGACGTTGACATTTGTCACTGTAGCAACACATTGTACTGATGGGATGGATCTGTCTTATAATTTTCATCAACACCATAAAAACTATTATAGAAAATGCAAAGATGTATTAAATGTTGCACTTTAATCTAGCTGGTTAGAAAACAAGTGCATGTCCTGCTTACACTTTTTTTCAAACAATTTGTAAGTTTCCACTTCTTGACCTCTAACTTTCTTTGAAACAACTTTAATCAACTTGATTTTCAAAGATGCTTTAAATATTAAATCAGTACAGTATGGTATTGCATTGTGGACAACAAATCCATAATGTGGCTTTAATTTGAGTTTATTGATTGGTTACACTGATAATGTGCCATCCTTTCATATGTTTAAGGTGGTATATTTAAGATACTGTTCCAGATTTCCCCCAAAACCACTCTGTAAAGACATCTGAGCTAAGAGAGAATGGCTGTCTTACAGTCAAATAATGAATTTCCATTACTGGGGAAAGACTTGAGTGTAGATTCCCCTAATACTACTCCAACTTCTTAACTGCAGTGAATCTCAGTGTGATCTGTGAACCCAACCATTGTGGCTATACATTGCATTTGATCTAGGTTTTTAGTCAACAAATCATGGTTTCAAAATGATTCAGTTTCATATTTGTATTGAACCATAGAGTATATTGTGTGCATATATGTATCAATATTTTTATGGATATGTATATATCTGTATTTATATAATCTATATAGCAGAATAATAGAGTTGGAAGGGACCTTGGAGGTCTTCTATATGTGTCTGTAACTTTCTTTACACATATGATGTCAAACTATATCTTATTGCAATGTCATATTCCTATTCTAGGATAATAAAAAGACATTATAATAATTGTGCACAACTAAACTGTGTAACCAAAGCCATTTTTTATGCATATCACAACTATGAACACCAAAAGATCTCTCTCTCTCTCTCTCTCTCTCCCTCTCTCTCTCTCTCTCTCTCTCTCTCTCTCTCTCTCTCACTCTCTCTCTCTCGTTACATTTAGGATGTTAACTGACCTTCGTTGAAGTTTATGAACTGTGTGAGCATACTATAAACAAATGTGCAAGATACAATGCACATGAAGCAATGAAATCTGTTCTTGAAAGAAAACTATATTCATCAAAATTATTCAGTATTCATCTCTTTCTTTTATAGAACATTTAAGGAATTGTTCCAATTTAAATGAGACAACTCTTTCAAAATATTCATTCAAGGCTGCACAATGTTTCAAATACTATACAAAAAAAGTACTTCAGAACACTTGTTTGTAATTTTTTTTTAAAATAACCTACCTTCTTTCTTTAAATTCCAGGAAAAAAACTAGCTGACAGGTACTATGTTTGCATCTTCATGAACTCCAAAAGTCTGAAGTATTACAGAACTCCATTATACTGTATAAGGGTAATAGCTGGACTATCGTCACATAGTCCATAGTCCTTTCAACATATGAAAGGACAGATTCAGCTTCATCAAACCTGAGAAAGAATTCAAGTTTGAGCAAAACACAAGCCTAGAACTATTCTTTTTTCCTTTCTTCTAATCAATCATGTCATATTCTTGGAGACTGCCAGAACAAGTCTCTGCAGTTTTCTTGGCAAGGTTTTTAGAGGTTATTTGCTTGCCTTCCTCCTAAGGCTGAAATAAAGTTAGGTCACTCAACTGACTTTGTGCCAAGGTGGGACTAGAACTCACTATCTTCCACTTTCTAGCTTAACATTTTAACCACTACATCAATCTATGCCTCTGTTTATTGTTTAAAGTAAAGATAAAGGTTCCCCCGCACATGCGTACTAGTCGTTTCCGACTCTAGGGGCCGGTGCTCATCTCCGTTTCAAAGCCGAAGAGCCAGCACTTGTCCGAGGACGTCGCCATGGTCATGTGGCGGCATGACTAGACGCCAAAGGCGCACGGAACACTGTTACCTTCCCACCGTAGTGGTCCCTATTTTTCTACTTGCATTTTTACATGCTTTCGAACTGCTAGGTTGGCAGAAGCTGGGATAAGTAACAGGTGCTCACTCTGTTACACGGCACTCGGGATTTGACCCGCCAAACTGCCGACCTTCTGATCGACAAGCTCAGCGTCCTAACCCACTGAGCCACTGCATGGCTAATGATCAGCTTAATAAAAAGTCATGCTAGCATAATACATTTATTGAAAACTTGTCTAATGAAAAAAATCATATCAGCATGATAGCAAACACATTCAAGCCAGCAATGTTGTATCAAAGATGGGCATAAAAGCAGTAAAATCAACTAAGGCTAATGAGCAAAAAGCTAAATCTCATGAAGATATTACTAAATATTATCTGCAGTTAATATTCTGGAGCCCAGAAGAAAAACAATTGTTTCGCTATGTCCTAAACAAAAGTAAAGTTGTCATTATGTCCAGATTTAGATTTATTGGAAATTGCTGATCAGACTATCACACTTAGTTCTGTTGAATAGGGTAAAAGAGAAAATAAAAATAATTGGTTAATTTAGTTCTCCATCCAGTTCTACATTCAACTTCTTCCCAATAACATGTCCTACCTCTTAGTAACTTCCCAACTCTCAGCTCAGTGGGGTGGGAAAAGGGAGCCTTTACTTACATATTTACTCAGGGATAATTTCCAGAGAGACTTTGTTATTTCAATCATTCTTGATTAGGAACAATTAGGAAGGACATTCAGGAATATAAATCTGATTTTTCTTTATGCATGTATTCTGTAATTGAATCATGAGCTAAATTGGCTCTTAGCTGATAATCTGATTTTGCTGTGATCTTTATTTCTATTTATGTTATTTTGTTTTTGGCTTAGTGCTGTTTTATTTGTTCCTATTTATGCCTGTTGGATTTTGAAGATTATACCATATATGTGTTAATTGTACCATTTATCTTACATAAGCCACCAGGAGTCTTTTTTTATTGGAGCAGGCTATAAATGGATTAAACAAACAAGCAAACAATGAAAATAGTTGTGATACATTGTGACTTGCATGATCTATGTGATATGTGAGTCAAAATTGGAAAAGAAGATGGGAACTACAGTCCAAACAAGAATAAATATACAGAAACTTACATAACCTACCTGTAAGTATTAGTATCAGGCTGAACAAAGTAAACAAAGTTGGAGTTGGTATACCTCAAAGCAAAATATCTATTGGATTACTGCTGAAGAATCAGTGGTGCCTTGCCATGGCTTTGTAATGATATGATCCAAGAGCAAAAGTGGGCTTGTGTGATCTTCAAAGGTAAACTGGCATTATCCAAATACCACAAGAATAGGAGAAGTACATGGAAAGTTCTGGATGAATATTGGTCATTGTGATTAAATAATTCTGTTCCATTTCTTATTCTGATTTGACCTTTGAGCTGCCAGAAAGGCAGAAAGACATTTCCTAGCATAATGCAGATATTTCTAGCATTTGGACATGGATTCCTTCTTTCTTTTTTTTTTAATCCCATTTATATCCCGCCCTTCTCCGAAGACTCAGGGCGGCTTACCATCTAAGCACAAATCAATGTGCTTAGCAATAGCCTTCATTCTATGTATATGCCTGCTTATTAGGGCTTTCGCCCCCCCCCAAGCGGCATTATTACAAAGTCAGCTTATTGCCCCCAACAATCTGGGTCCTCATTTTACCTACCTCGGAAGGATGGAAGGCTGAGTCAACCTTGAGCCTGGTGGGATGCGAACCTGCACTAATTGCAGGCAGCTGGTGTTACTTAAGGAGGCATTAGCCCACTGCTCCACCAAGGCTCTTGTTTATTCCACTTTCAAACAGTATAATCCACTATGGATATTGGTGAGCTGACACTGGGCTTGAGAAGTACATAAAAAGAGACAATTGTGTAGGGATGTTGAATCAGCACACCTATGAAATAGTTATTGAAACTATTTTCCTCTTTCTGAGTGTGTGTGTATTTAAAAAATGTATAAAAATGTTTATCTGAGCATGTACAATCACAAGCAAGTGAGAACATTAATGAAAGTTTAACAAGTTATAAAGAAGGAACCATATGCCAGGTTCACATATCCACAGTATTTCTACAAGTAACAATTGAAAGATGAAAATATATAATTTTTTTAAAAAAATGTGAGGATAAGTAAAATAATGAAATCCCAGGTCAAATGAATTTCTATCTAGGATTCAGATTAATACATATATAGAAAAAAATGACTATGAGGCTGTTTCTTTCTCTCTAGGGGAAAAAGCTGTCACTTCCATCACTAGAAATAGCACTTTGAGAAACTGATACATTTGTAGGTAGAAAATGTGTCTCTGCACACTTTTTATTGCTTTACTATAGAAAAAGAAGGAAAAAGAGCAAAATAAACAGAAAACAAACATAAATATATTGCAATACATAGGGGAAAACACTAAATGTTAACTACATGAACAATATTGATCAGTCTTTCTATTATATTGATAAAGATCCTCTTCATAAACAAAGAGAAAATATATATCAATCCAATATTGTAAATCCCAATTGCCATTATCCTGTAAATTGCATTATAAATCTTGAATGCCTTCTACCACACAAAAAAGAACAAACTTTTTCATATTCCTTATACTGGCTATTTCATTATAAATTTCAATTTTGGGGAATGTAATTAAAAACTGCAAAAGATATAAACTGATTTTATAATTAGGACCTAGATTTTTAATGGGTTGAAAATTAGCTACTACAGCATAACTTTGAATTATATTATAGAACTTGGAATAACACAACAAAAGATACCTTGCTAATTATTGATAATTACAAAGATGATAGAATATGTTTTTGGAATATATCAAGAATGCACTTAAATGAACAATGTATGTATTTCAAATATGATAACTACTATATAATGAAATAGGGGAAATGAGGGTTACCCAAAAATTAAGTTTCTAAGATACCATAGGCTAATTTGGAGCACTGTATTGAAATTAGATAAGACTTAAAAACAGGACATGGATAAGTATCTGTGGAAATGTATTGATAATTGTTCTAATTGACTCTGTCACAACCAGAAATGTATTAATTTGATTTTGATATTATGATTAAGGGAATTAGAGAGGGAATTTTTGTTGATCTATTCTGACCTATGTACTAAAAGATTTTGCTACTGGACTTTTGATTATCCAATCACCACATTGCATCATAAATATTTTGGATGTAAAATTAGAAAATTAATAAAAGTTGTTTTTTTAAAAAAACCTGTATTCACATCTTTAAGCCATATAACTTTTTCTGAATATGTATTAAGAAACTGAAAGATATTTAAACCAACAGTTTGAATATCTTTGATATCTAATCAACAGTTGGCAAGAAAAACCAACAGTATAGGATGAAACTTGATGAAACTTGCTTGATGCCAATAACCGTGAGATGGATCTTGATATCCTAGTGAACAATCTATTCTATTCTAAAATTCTAACAAATAAAATATATACCTTAACATTTAACATTCAATAGGAAATATGTAGATTTAAATTTATCCAAATATATATTTCAAAAGTGTAGTACTTAAGGAGTTTCAAATTCTGCTACATTTGGATGAAATTGTAAAATATTTTCAGAAGGAAGATCTATTTGCATTGCTTAAACTAGGATTAAGCCAGAACACACATTTATTTTGTGAATAAGGGCCAGTATTATTTTCCTGGGCTCCAAGATCACTGCAGATGGGGACTGTAGCCAAGAAATTAAAAGACGCTTGCTCCTTGGAAGGAAAGCCATGGCAAATCTAGACAGCACACTAAAAAGCAGAGACATCACCCTGTCAACAAAAGTGTGTATAGTCAAGGCTATGGTTTTCCCAGTTGCAATGTATGGCAGTGAAAGCTGGACCATAAGAAAGGCTGAGCGCCAAAGAATTGAAGCCTTTGAACTATGGTGCTGGAGAAGACTCCTGCGAGTTCCTTGGACTGCAAGGCGATCAAACCGGTCAGTCCTAGAGGAGATTAACCCTGACTGCTCTTTAGAAGGCCAGATCCTGAAGCTAAAACTCAAATACTTTGGCCACCTAATGAGAAGGAAGGATTCACTGGAGAAGAGCCTAATGCTGGGAAAGATTGAGGGCAATAGAAGAAGGGGACGACAGAGAATGAGGTGGCTGGATGGAGTCACTGAAGCAGTAGGCGTGAGCTTAGATGGACTCTAGAAGATGGTAGAGGACAGGAAGGCCTGGAGGAACATTGTCCATAGGGTCGCGATGGGTCGGACACGACTTCGCAACTAACAACAACAACATTAGAGTTCTATTCCAATTATTTCAGCTTTTGATGCTGGAAGTAATGTAGAATTTTAATTTAAAAAATCAACCAAACTTTACTGAGATATCAGAAGACTCATATAATCACTTTTAAGTTATGGCCTATATGGTATGGCCTATATTGACTTGAAGGGACGCGGTGGCTCAGTGGGTTAGGATGCTGAGCTTGTCGATTGGAAGGTTGGCAGATTGGCGGGTTGAATCCCAAGTGCTGCGTAACAGAGTGAGCGCCTGTTACTTGTACCAACTTCTGCCAACCTAGCAGTTCGAAAGCACGTAAAAATGCAAGTAGAAAAATAGGGACCACTACGGTGGGAAGGTAACAGCGTTCCATGCGCCTTTGGCATCTAGTCATGCCGGCCACATGACCATGGAGACATCCTCAGACAAGCGCTGGCTCTTTGGCTTTGAAACGGAGATGAGCACCGGCCCCTAGAGTCGGAAACGACTAGCACACATGTGCGGGGGAACCTTTTCCTTTACCTATATTGACTTGATTATTTGAATTCAATAGACAAATAGAGTCCTGACTATATGATGAATGATATAACTGAAAATCACTAAAATTAAAAACTAGTTAGTTAATTAGTTAGTTTATAGCATTTACATGGAGAGCTGACTGCAACTCTGGGCAACATACAATAAGGATATAGATATAGATAAAGAGAGAGAGAGAGAGGGATGGATGGATTAGTTAATAGATAAATAAATAGATAAATAAATAGATATATAGAGATGAAAGAGATGAGAAAGATGAAAAATACACAAACACACACACATCCACACACACACATAATAATAAAAGTCTTTGTGCCATTACATCAGTCCATTCCAATCACATAGGGAAGGTACATTGCGAACCTCATCAGTTTAACAATTCCAATTGGCAGGATCCACGAAGGGTGCCTTCTCTGCCATTGTTCCTGGCCTTTGGAACATTCTCTCCCCAGAGGTGAGGCAGTCCCCACTTTCCTGGCCTTTCTGA
Source organism: Vipera berus (assembly GCF_964194415.1). NCBI lineage: Eukaryota > Metazoa > Chordata > Lepidosauria > Squamata > Viperidae > Vipera > Vipera berus. Next base: position 187,540,079 of record NC_138203.1, on the reverse strand, counting down.
AATGGCTAAAGACATGGTTCTGCCATCTCACTTTGGGTTCACAGGAGAACACACAGCAGAGGGATAGGTTAGCACCCTGAAAGTCCTCCCCTTGTCATTGAATTAGCCTTTAGGTTGAATTTTAATTATCCTTGCCTATATTTTTATGTTTCCTTTCATTTTTTTATGTTTTTAGTATTTTATTATTACACCACCCAGGGTCCCTCTATTTATTTGATGACTAAAATAAATAAATTATCCAACCAATGTGTCATATGACAACAGTACTTTGTATAAAGAAAATCTAGAGGTTGTCATTCCCATAGCTGAGTCCTTCGGGAATAGGGCGGTATAGAAATTTAATTAAATAAATAAATAAATAAATAGCTATCAAATTGCTTGAAATAAATGTGCAACCTTATTTTTAATATTATTTATTTATTAGATTTGTATCCCACATTTTATAGAAGAGTTCAAGATAGCAATAAATATTAAAAGTAAATTTTAAAATGTGAACAAGCACAGAGAAATTAGGCTGTTATTTGATATATTTGATATATTTAATTAACAATTTAGACAGTTTCCCTGTCTTAACTCTGATTCTGATCTTGCACAATCAACATGCATTATTACTGAAACTTGCTCAAAAATATAAACATCATTTATTTTGCCATTTTATCTGGTTTGCTTGAATTAATAAAGATAAATTATGATTGTTGAAAAATAAATAGCACTCTAATACAATCTCATTAGAACTCAAGCTGTAAAATACTTTTTAAACATATGTGACTGTCAGCAATAATGACTCATGAATATGCAGATTCTTCACTTTTAATATATTTTCTTTTGAGATCGCATAACATAAATTGAACAGTTTTAGATAACAATATTGTTTTGTAAGAGGAGTGTAATTCTGCTTTGAGACGGATTATGTCAAAGTAGTCGGTGAAATCAGTTACAGCAAATAAAAGAAGGCATTTTCCAAGCTTTCAAAACACGTTTAAGACCCAAATATTGATGGCAAAACCTCAAAAACCAAATGCACACTTTTGTAAGTATAACTACTAAACAAATGGCAATTTCTTTAAAATGACTCATTTGTAGCAAACACCAGCAAGCTCAATAATACAAGTTCTCTAATGATAGATAGGTGATAGGTAGAAAGTTAGAATGATAGGCACAAATATACCAGTGAATAAGGACATTTCTGCAATATTTTTTTTTATTCTAGACAAAAGTCAAAATATATCTTTCTTAACTTCAAAATGTAGCAGCACAGAAAATGAGATGGCTATAAGCCAAATTTAGTGAGCACACACAAATTGACTTGAGTACTTAATTTTTTTTAGTCATTAATTAATTTATTATTTATTCAAGCATTATTCTTGTAAATACTCTGGAAAGTTTAAATGTTAACTTAAAACTGATTCCCACTATTTCTACAGACAACATTACAAGTTAGACTGAACGTAGTTGAGGAACATGAAGGTTTCATCATTACTGCAGCTATCTCATCTCAAAGTTTTAAGACTGTACTATAAGTAAGCTTTAATATTCTGTAATATGTCAGTTGCCAGAATACTCAGCTTTTCATAGAGTGGGCACTTATTCGGGTTCATTGCAAATCAAAGAAATATTCAGTCATCAGAAGTTTCCTATAGCTTTGCTAGGGACAGTACTATTTTAAGAAATCCTCAAAGTTGCAGCATCTGCAAGTTAACCTCCTTGACAGAAATAACAAATTCTTTTATAAAGAATAGAACACTTCTAATTTGCTGCATCTGAGATAACTGTATATGACATAAATTTACCTGCTGTAAAATAACATAGTGAAACTCCCCCCCTCCCCTATAAATTGTAGTTTATTTAGAAACTATCAGTCATTGCTCAAGGTCAGCCAGCTTGATATATATAAAATGCAGTTCCTGGCTACTTTATAAAGAAAGGCTAAGCAAAGAATCACTACATAAGGTAGACAGCCATCTAAGATGATAAAGACAGACGACAGACAGACAGACAAACAGACAGACACACGGACAGACAGAGACAAACACATAAGCAGTACCTGGCTGGATTGGACTACTTGTCTAGTGCCCTGCAGGATTGGACTGTTCTCACAGTGACCAACCAACTGCACAATGAAGTCCACTAGTCTCCTACAAGATGGCCTTCAGACGCAATCACACCATCATCAAGGCTAAGAGCTACTAATTCCCAGTAACTTCTATATATTGGCCCAACTCTACTTTCAGGCCATCACAGTTGGTAGTGCAAAAGTAGGGCTTCAGCAAGTATTAGACTGAATAGATAAGTGAGCACAGCTTTACACACTCATGTTTTACAAATCTGACTACTTCTTATGTCTCTGTATTATTATCTATCTTAACTGTAGTATTCAGAATATTGTTGTAAAATTGGTTATAATTTTATATGTCTTTGAGTATGTGTGTGT